>NC_051315.1:134934804-135242005 GCF_015220235.1 Choloepus didactylus | reverse complement strand
CCTTCCCCAGACCCCCCTCCCCTCCCCAGGACCTTCTCCCCTCCCTGAGACCCCCTCCCCTTTCCTACCCTGACTACCCTCACCCCCCACCCCCATGCTGATGCTGCCCTGATGAGTGGCCTACTGCTGACAGAGCTCGCCACCCTCGTGCCCCCAGCCCGGCCCTGGCCCCATCCCTTTTGCACAATCCCCTCTCTCCAAGGTCTCCCCCAACCCTACATCTCCCTGGCAGAGTCTCCGACACTGCAACCACCCCCTCCAGATGAGGTCTGCCAGGGGCTCACCGCCCCCCCCCAGACACTCTGAGAGCGAACCCAACCCCATGGGTGTCCCCTGTGCCACTCCTGGGAGTCTGTGCCCCCAGGCAGGACACCGGACGGACCAACAGCCGAGGGGCGGAGCCCAGGCCTTTCCCTCGGAGCTCGGGCTCCCCCAGGGGCTGCAGCCATGCCCAGCCCAGCCTCAGGCCCACAGGCCCTCCCGCTCGGTTCCTGCATCCTGGCCCCATTTGGAGACGCTCATCCAGTGACCCTGACCCCTGGGTGCCAGCCTCAGTTTCCCCTCACTCCTGGGCTCCAGCTTTAGCCTCTTCTCCTCCCTCCCCCCTCAGATGCCCCATTCCAGGACCCCCTCTCCACAACTCCACAAATTGTCCAAAATCCCTCTGGCTTTGACCTTCGAAGGTGGCCCAGCACCCACCACCCCTTCACCTCCTCTCTGGACTCCCAAAGGTGAACACCCACTCAGTCGGGCCAGGAGCAGGGGGACCTGCAGCGGCTGGGCAGCTGGAATCTGCAGAGGGGGCTGGGGACCAGACCCCAGGCCTGGCCGAGGCACCCTGGAGCTTCTCCCAAAGCACAGGGGCTGCCAGCCGTGGGAGCAGAGCAGGGACCCCTCTCCCACTAAACACACAGTCTCAGGCTACAGGGGACCCCAAAACAACCACCACCAAAGGAACTCACTACCAGGAAAACTGATTGTGCAAGGAGAAACGTCTCCACTGCAGGTTCACAGTCATCAGCCAGCCTGAAGCAGATTTGCAGCTGGAGTTCACACAGCTTCAGGGGTCACAAAGACCCTAAGCTAAGAATGTGAAGACAGAAGGGGCTCCAGGCTGGGAGAGGCACTGGGCTCCTCCCTCGGGAGGAACCGCCTCCAACCCAGGCCTCAAATAATCCTCAGAGAGGGAATTCCAAGAACTATGAGCACCGGTCGAAAAGTACATACACAAGGAAACAAGCCACCGTGAGCAAGAGCCAGCAAAATCACACCCCAAAGATTTCAGATACTGTAATTTCCAGAATATAAAGTGTTTAATATGGTCAAAGAAATAAGGGATAAAAATACAAAACAGCATAAAAATATTAACCACCAAAGTTTAAAAATATCCAAATGAATCTAATAGAAATGAAGAATATAATCACTGAAACATATATAACTCAATGAATAGGTATAACAGCAGAGATTAATCAACTGGAAAATAAATTAAACAAAATTATTCAGATGCAACTCAGAGAATAGAGCTATGGACAGTATGAGCAAGAGATTAAAACATGAGGGAGACGATGTGAGTGCTGAACTGAAGTTCAGAAAGAAGAAAGGGAATGGGGAAGAGGGAGTATGTGAAGAGATAACGGCTGAGCATTTCCTAAAACCGGTGAAAGATACCAAAGCCCTGCAAATCCCAGGCGGGAAAGGCAACCATGCATGCAAACAAACCATAGTGAAACTGAAGGACTACAAAGACAAGGAATCTTAAAAGCAGCAAAACAGAAAAAAAAACCAAACAGGTTCCCTTCAGCAGAACAACTACACCGACAGCCTACCTAACCACCACCGATGCCAGAAGCTGGGGGCATACGGTCACTGTGCAGAAGGACCTAGTAATGGTTGAAATTTCATTATGGGGGAAAACACATCTTAAGAACAAATAGGATGGCAGATTAGGAGAGGGCAAAATAATGTCTCCATGAAAAACACTAGATAAGAGACAGAAAGTGACCTATAATACCAGTTCAGCGATGCACCAGCTGGACAAGGTCTGCTAAATCCACAGGGACCGTGCACTTGGTGAAAATGGGAGTCTGCGTTCTGAAATGAGTGAGTGAGCCTACTGGGGAACCGGCAGCCATGCATGGTTGGGGGGAAACTGGGGATTGGCGTTTGGAAACGGGTTAGTTTAAAAACCCAAAAGCGGCTGCAGATCTGGCAGCGAGAGCCGCACAAGTGAAGTGCAGCAGGAACTGTGTCCCCACAACCTGTGGGCACGTCTCAATTTCTCGCGTGGACGATAGCCTTTCGCACACCCGCAGCTAAATGTCTCAGAGCTAGGAAGGAGGAGGTCAGTGAAAAGGGGAAAATAACCACGCCCCTTATAGCCATCTTCCCGGCAGGCTGGGAACGCTCCTGCCTGGTGCCACAGCCCAGAGCTGCACTGCACAACCCAGGGCAGTGGGAAATGTTTCCAGCAACACGTGCACACACCACAGTGTCGGGCGTGGACAACAGCCTTTCACACACCCACAGATAATTGTCCCAGAGCTGGAAAGGCGGAGCTGTGCAAAAAGGGGGAAATTAACATGCCCCATTCAGCCATCCTTTCAGCAGCCTGGGAATGCCCCTACATGGCCCTGCAGCCCAGAACTTCCCTTGGGGGATGGCACTCACCTGTGACGTAGCACAGTCTTCCCTCAGCAGAGGACCTAGGAGGGCACGGCCTGGAAGAGGGACCCACTCGCAAGTCCCAGGGACCATACGCTAATACCAAGGACTTGTGGGTCAGTGGCAGAGACAAACTGGGGCGAGACTGAACCGAAGGTTTAGACTCTTGCAACAGCTTTAAATCTCCAGGAACACCTGGGAAGTATTGATTATTAAAGCCGCCCTCCCTCCCTAACCACTCAGACACACGCCCCACATTCAGGGCGGACAGCACCAACAACACACACAAACTTGATGCACCAATTGAACCCCACAAGACTCAGACCCCCACTCACCACAAAGACAAAGTTGGGGAGAACTGGATTGAGGGGACTAGGTAGCTTGTGGATGCCACCTGCTAATTAGTAAGAAAAAGTGCACTCCACCAAGTTGTAGATCTGACAAATTAGAGATAATTATACCAATAAGCCTCTATATCCTAAAAGAACCCTAGCAAGATAAGCAGGTGACAAGAGGCCAAAAACAACAGAAAATTTTAAAGCATATGAAGAAACCAAATGATATGGATAACCCAAACCCAAACACCCAAATCAAAAGATCTGAGGAGACACAGTACTTGGAGCAATTAATCAAAGAACTAAAGACAAACAATGAAAGCATGGCACAGGATATAAAGGACATGAAGAAGAACATGGCACAGGATATAAAGGACATGAAGAAGAACATGGCACAGGATATAAAGGACATGAAGAAGACCCTAGAAGAGCATAAAGAAGAAATTGCAAGAGTAAATAAAAAAAAAAAAAAGACGATCTTATGGAAATAAAAGAAACTGTCAACAAAATTAAAAAGATTCTGGATACTCACTGTACTAGAGTAGAGGAAGCTGAACAGTGAATCAGCACTCTCAAAGAGGACAGAACGGAGAGTGAAAGAACAAAAGAAAGAATGGGGGAAAAATTGAAAAAATCAAAATGGACCTCAGGGATACAACGGACAATACAAAATGCCAAAATAAAAGAGTCATTGGTGTTCGAGAAGGGGAAGAAAAGGGTAAAGGTCTAGGAAGAGTATTCAAAGACATTGTTGGGGAAAACTTTCCAAACCCTCTAAACAGCATAAATACACAAATCATAAATGCCCAATGAACTCCAAACAGAATAAATCCAAAAAAAACCCACTCCAAGACATATTCTGATCAAATTGTCAAATGCTGAAGAGAAGGAGCAAGTTCTGAAAGCAGCAAGAGAAAGCAATTCACCACTTACAAGGGAAACACAAAGGACTAAGTAGTGACTACTCAGCGGCCACCATGGAGGCAAGAAGGCAGTGGCATGACATATTTAAAATTCTGAGAGAGAAAAATTGCCAACCAAGAATTCTTTATCCAGCAAAGCTCTCCTTCAAATTTGAGGGAGAGCTTAAATTTTTCACAGACAAACAAATGCTGAGAGAATTTGCTAACAAGAGACCTGCCCTGCTGGAGATACTAAGAGGAGCCCTACAGACAGAGAAACAAAGAAAGGAGAGAGATATGGAGAAAGGTTCAGTACTAAAGAGATTCAGTATGGGTACGTTAAAGGACATTAAGAGAGGGGGGGAAAATATATCTGACAAACATAAACCAAAGGGTAAGATGGCTGATACAAGAAATGCCTTCATAGTAATAACATTGAATGTGAATGGATTAAACTCCCCAATTAAAAGATATAGATTGGCAGAATGGATCAAAAAATATGAACCATCAATACGTTGCATACAAGAGACTCATCTTAGACACAGGGACACAAAGAAATTCAAAGTGAATAGGTAGCAAAAATATTTCATGCAAGCTACAATAAAAGAAAGCAGACATAGCAATATTAATCTCAGATAAAAGAGACTTTAAATGCAATGCTGTTATGAGAGACAAAGAAGGCCACTACGTCCTAATAAAAGGAAAAATTCAACAAGAAGAAATAACAATCATAAATGTTTATGCACCCAATCAAGGTGCCCAAAATACATGAGACAAACATTGGCAAAACTAAAGGAAGCAATAGATGTTTGCACGATAATTGGGGGAGACTTCAACACATCACTCTCTCCTATAGACAGATCAACCAGACAGAAGACCAATAAGGAAATTGAAAACCTAAACAATCTGATAAATGAATCGGAATTAACAGACATATATAGAACATTACATCCCAAATCCCCAGGATACACATTCTTTTCTAGTGCTCATGGAACTTTATTCATAATAGACCATATGCTGGGACATAAAACAAGTCTCAATAAATTTTAAAAAATTGAAATTATTCAAAGCACATTCTCTGATCACAATGGAATACACTTAGAAGTCAATATCCATCAGAGACTCAGAAAATTCAAAAATACCTGGAGGTTAAACAACACACTCCTAAACAATCGCTGGGTTAAAGAAGAAATAGTAAGAGAAATTGCTAAATATATAGAGACGAATGAAAATGAGAACACAACATATCAAAACCTATGGTATGCAGCAAAAGTGGTACTGAGGGGGAAATTTATAGCTCCAAATGCATACATTAAAAAGGAAGAAAGAGCTAAAATCAAAGAACTAACGGAGCAACTGAAGAAGCTAGAAAACGTATAGCAAAATAATCCTAAACCAAGCAGAAGAAAAGAAATAACAAGGATTAAAGCAGAAATAAATGAGAGAACAAAAAAGCAATAGAGAATAAACAACACCAAAAGTTGGTTCTTTAAAAAGATCAACAAGATTGACAAGCCCCTAGCTAGACTGACAAAATCAAAAAGAGAGAAGACCCAAATACACAAAATAATGAATGAGAAAGGTGACATTACTGTAGATCCCAAAGAAATTTAAAAAATTTTTAGAGGATACTATGAACAACTGTATGCCAACAAATTAGATAATTTAGAGGAAATGGACAATATCCTAGAAACATATGAACAACCTAGACTGACCAGAGAAGAATCAGAAGACCTCAACCAACCAATCACAAGCAAAGAGATCCAATCAGTCATCAAAAATCTTCCCACAAATAAATGCCCAGGACCAGATGGTTTCACAGGGGGAATTCTACCAAACTTTCCAAAAAGAAATGACACCAATCTTACTTAAACTCTTTCAAAACATTGAAGAAAACGGAATATTACCTAACATATTTTATGAAGCTAACATCAATCTAATACCAAAACCAAGTAAAGATGCTATAAGAAAGGAAAACTACAGGCCAATCTCCCTCATGAATATGGATGCAAAAATTCTCAACAAAATACTTGCAAATCGAATCCAAAGACACATTAAAAAAATCATACACCATGACCAAGTGGGGTTCATTCCAGGCATGCAAGGATGGTTCAACATAAGAAAATCAATCAATGTATTACAACACATTAACAAATCAAAAGAGAAAAATCAAATGATCATCTCAATAGATGCTGAAAAAGCATTCGACAAATCCAACATCCCTTCTTGATAAAAACACCTCAAAAGGTAGGAATTGAAGGAAACTTCCTCAATATGACAAAGAGCATATATGAAAAACCCACAGCCAGCATAGTACTCAATGGTGAGAGACTGAAAGCTTCCCTCTAAGATCAAAAACAAGACAAGGATGCCCGCTGTCACCACTGTTATTCAACATTGTGCTGGAAGTGCTAGCCAGGGCAATCCGGCAAGACAAAGAAATAAAAGGCATCCAAATTGGAAAAGAAGAAGTAAAACTGTCATTGTTTACAGATGATATGATCTTATATCTGGAAAACCCTGAGAAATCAACAACACAGCTACTAGAGCTAATAAATAAATTTAGCAAAGTAGCGGGATACAAGATTAATGCATGTAAGTCAGTAATGTTTCTATATGCTAGAAATGAACAGTGAAGAGACACTCAAGAAAAATACCATTTTCAATAGCAACTAAAAAAATCAAGTACCTAGGAATAAACTTAACCAAAGATGTAAAAGACCTATACAAAGAAAAGTACCTAACTCTACCAAAAGAAATAGAAGGGGACCTAAAAAGATAGAAAAATATTTCATGTTCATGGATAGGAAGGCTAAATGTCATTAAGATGTCAATTCTACCCAAACTCATCTCAGATTCAATGCAATCCTTATAAAAATTCTAACAACCTACTTTGCAGACTTGGAAAAGATAGTTATCAAATTTATTTGGAAAGGGAAGATGCCTCGAATTGCTAAAAACACTCTAAAAAAGAAAAACAAAGCAGGAGGACTTACACTCCCTGACTTTGAAGCTTATTATAAAGCTACAGTAGTCAAAACAGCATGGTACTGCACAAAGATAGACATATTGATTAATGGAATCAAATTGAGAATTCGAAGATAGAACCCCAGATTTATGGTCGACTGATCTTTGATAAGGCCCCAAAGCTACTGAACTGGGTCATAACAGTCTTTTCAACAAATAGGGCTGGGAGAGTTGGATATCCATATCCAAAAGAATGAAAGAGGACTCCTACCTCACACCCTACACAAAAATTAACTCAAAATGACTTAAAGACCTCAATATAAGAGACAGTATCATAAAACTCCTAGAAGATAATGTAGGGAAACATCTTCAAGACCTTGTATTAGGCGGTCACTTCCTAGACCTTACATCCAAAGCACAAGCAACAAAAGAAAAAAATAGATAAACTTAGAAGTTTCTGAACCTCAAAGGAATTTGTCAAAAAGGTGAAGAGGCAGCCAACTCAATGGGAGAAAATACTTGGAAACCATGTATCTGACAAAAGACTGATACTTTGTATATACAAAGAAATCCTACAACTCAACGACAAAAGTACAGACAGCTCAATTATGAAATGGGCAGAAGATATGAAAAGACAGTTCTCTGAAGAGGAAATACAAATGGCAAAAAAAAAACCATGAGAAAATGTTCAGATTCACTAGCTATTAGAGAGATGCAAATTAAGACCACAATGAGATATCATCTCACACCAGTTAGATTGGCTGCCATTAAACAAACAGGGAACTACAAATGCTGGAGAGGATGTGGAGAAACTGGAACTCTTATTCATTGTTGGTGGGACTGTATAATGGTTCAGCCACTCTGGAAGTCAGTCTGGCAGTTCCTTAGAAAACTAGATATAGAGTTACCATTTGATCCAGCGATTGCACTTCTAGGTATATACCCGGAAGATCTGAAAGCAGTGAGATGAACAGATATCTGCACACCAATGTTCATAGCAGCATTATTCACAATTGCCAAGAGATAGAAACAACCAAATGTCCTTCAACAGATGAGTGGATAAATAAAATGTGGTATATACACACAATGGAATACTACATGGCAATAAGAAGAAACGATGTCGTGAAACATATGACAACATGGATGAACCTTGAAGACATAATGCTGAGTGAAATAAACCAGGTACAAAAAGATAAATATTATATACTACCACTAATGTGAGCACTGAAAAATGTAAAATAAATGGTTTATAATGTAGAATGTAGGGTAACTAGCGATAGAGAGCAATTAGTGAAGGGGGAACGATAATAACAGATAAGTTATTGTGGGTAAATTTAACGTTCTGGGGATGCCCAGGAATGACTATGGTTTGTTCATTTCTGGTGGGTATGGTAGGAACAAGTTCACAGAAATGTTGCTATCTAAGGTTATCTGTGTTTCTTATTCCTTTGCTGGGTTATAGTCTATATTTTCTTGGAGTAGAGTAGGAACATGTTGGAAGTAATGCAGTTATTTTAGTTTAGTTGTTTTTTCTTATTCCTTTGTTTTGGTTTGTTTGAAATGTTTTTTAATGTATGTTTTTTTGTTTTAATTTTTTTATATAGTTAATAGTTAATTAAAAAAAAAAAAAAGCAATGAAAAAAATATGCAGAGCCCCCTGAGGAGCTGGTGGAGAATGCAGGGGTATTGGGCTTCCCCACCTCAATGGTTGCTGATGTGCTCACAGACACAGGGGACTGGTGGTTTGGTGGGCTGAGCCCTCTACCACAGGATTTGCCCTTGGGAAGACTGTTGCTGCAAAGGAGAGGCTAGACCTCCCTATAATTGTGCCTAAGAGCCTCCTCCCGAATGCCTCTTTGTTGCTCAGGTGTGGCCCTCTCTCTCTCCCTAAGCCAACTTGAAAGGTGAAATCACTGCCCTCCCCGCTATGTGGGATCTGACACCCAGGGGAGTGAATCTCTCTGGCTACATAGGATATGACTCCCAGGGAGGAATCTAGACCTGGCATCGTGGGATGGAGAACATCTTCTTGACCAAAAGGGGGATGTGAAATGAAATGAAATAAAGTTTCCGTGGCTGAGAGATTCCAAAAGGAGCCAAGAGGTCACTCTGGTGGGCACTCTTACACACAATATAGACAACCCTTTTTAGATTTTAATGTATTGGAATAGCTAGAAGTAAGTACCTGAAACTATCAAACTCCAACCCAGACCCTTGAATCTTGAAAATGATTGTATATTTAATTATTATTCTTGTTATTTTTGTGTGTGTGCTAATGAAGGTGTCAGGAATTGATTTAGGTGATGAATGTACAACTACGTAATGGTACTGTGAACAATCGAATGTACGATTTGTTTTGTATAACTGTGTGGTATGTGAATATATCTCAATAAAATGAAGATTAAAAAAAAAGAATATGATTGTATAACAATGTAACTTACAAGGGGTGATGGTGTGATTGTGAAAACACTGTGGATCGCACTCTCTTTATCCAGTGTATGGATGAATGAGTAGAAAAACAAGAGCAAAAAAACTAAGGGAAAAATAGGGTGGGGGGGCAACTTGGTATTCTTTTTTTACTCTTTTTTTTTTTTTATTCTTACTTTCACTATTTCTGGTACAAGGAAAATGTTTAAAAAAATAGATTGAGGTGATGAATGAACAACTGTATGATGGTACTGTGATCAGTGGACTATATACTTTGGATGATTGTATGGTATGTGAATAAATCTTAATAATAATAATAAAAAAAGAACAAAATAAAAGATATTTCCAGACAAGCTCTGAGGTGGTAAGTTACCAGTTTTCCCTCACTAGAGGATGCTCTAAACGTTGAACTTCAGGCAGAGGCTGCGGTGCCAGGTGCAGTGAGGGGGCTGCAGAAGGAAAGGGAGCAAAGGCGGGAGGGGGCCTGGGTGACCACTGGCCGGCTGGTGAGGATGGCAACCACGTAATATGGGGCTGCAGAAACTGACAGTACTAAAATAGACAGTAAATCCTCATTATGCGTGGATTCCATAGTGTGAATTTGCCTACTTGCTAAAATTTATTCATAACCCCCAAATCAACATTTGCAGGGCTTTTGCAGTTGTCTGCAGACATGTGCAGAGTGGTGGAAAATCGAGCACCAGTGGAGGTCACACAAGGCACTGCTCTGCCTTCTTGCTGTGACTCTTACAGTGTCCACAAGTGTCCTCGTCGTCCACCATCTAGTGCACTGTTTTTTGCATTTTGGCAATTTTCATCGATGCTTTTGCTGTTTAAAATGGCCTCCAAGCATACTCTAGAGTGCATGTAGTGTTAAAGCACAAGAAGGCTGGGATGTACCTTATGGAGAAAACATGTTTGTGCGATCAGCTTCCTTTCGGCCTGAGTTCTGTAGCCGAGAAGTTAGGGTTCAGGGGATGGCTGTGATGACTGAATCACAGAAATGCTTTTCTCACTTTCTCATAGCCTGAAATGTCCACAGGGAAATGCCGGAGGTTGCTGAACTGTAGCCAGCGGCCTTGACCTCTGATCTTGACTGTACAACTCTGTAGCCTTTATCTTGTGCCCTTGGGATTGTAGAAACCTCGTGCCTGACCCCCATGGGCAACCTCTTATCATGTTTTCCAACTTTAGAGTCATGATCACTAAGAAGCTCTTGATGTTTATTAACAAAGGGCCCCAAGTCAGCCTGGAACTAACCCAAAGTCCAAAGCTCACCGTTTTCCCACACACGATCCATGACTTAGTCACTGACGTGCCCATACTCAGTAATCAGATGGTCTCTAACGGTGTCATCTCGACCACTGTGTTCATCATCCTAAAACCTGCCATCTCATGATCTCATAAAACTATCAGTTACCCCAGTTCCAGGAGACAGATTTTCAGGCTATAGGCCGTCTGCTCTGCTTCACGCCCAGCAATAAACGCTTCCTCTCTTTGAAACCCGGGGTCGCAGAATTGGTCATTTGAGCGCATCGGGCAGGGAACACCCGCTTCGTCGGTGTCAGTTCCGGTGCTGCTGGCTGTGAGCTCAGTGTTAATGAGTTAATGCCTTATTTACTGGGATAAAATATCTGTCCCCCAATGTGACTTATGATTAAACTTGCTTAAATTTATGTCAGACACTTTGTTTAAATGTTGCTCTAAAGTGTCCTGAAGGCAAGTCTGATTCCAGATAGGGTTTAAAACAGAGATAAGGGATGCCCCAGGGAGGCAAATGCAAGGAGGAAGCAGAAGTAAAGAGGCTGTTGACAGAAACACGCCCATACCAGGCTGGTGCTGGCTGGGGAGGCTGGGGGCTCCAGGAAACCAACTTCTCCCCCAGGGCGATGGCTCAGTGTCCTGGTGCGTTATGGAACATAACTAAATAAACCAGAAGGGGATATCCACAACCCAAGTGAAAGATCTCAATCCTCGTATTGTTTGGGAAGAGGATAAATATAATGATTAACTTTAAAACTTGTAAGTTAAGAATGCATGGCACACCTCTAGAGTTATCACTCTAAGAATAGATAAGAATGGACAACCTCCTAATCAGTAAAGGGTTAGAAATGAAACAAGAAAAAATATCAGCCAAAAGAAGGTAATAATTAGAGCAAAAGAAATGGAGAAGAAATGAGAGGCAAGTTGAAGGTGAAAAGTAGGATGAAATAAATAAATCCAAATAACTAAGTAACTGTACCAACTGTAAAAAAACTAAATGCTCTAGTTTCATTCAAACTGAATGAAAAAGGGAAGCTGGCTACATGCCATTTACAGGAGAGACATCTAAATCCTAACGATCGGGAAAGATAGAAAGTTAACAGGAAGAAACCAATCTATCAGAGAAATAATAAAAGGAAGCTAGCGTCACTACAAGATATCAAACAAAACAGGTGTAAAACACAACAGTTACTGTGGCTGAGAGATTTCCAGTGGAGTCGGGAGGTTGTGCTGGAGTGACTCTCGGGCAGGTCTCGGCCAGGGGTCACAGTCGGCCACAGCATGCAGAGCCCCCAGCAGCAGTGCTCCCCAAAACCCTTGGGGCATCCGGACCCTAAAACCAACCACAGGACCCGGGATGCAGGCGACTGTTAGCTGAAGGACAACTGAGCGCCCCGATATCCACCAACCACAAACAACCTATCTGATCTTGTCTTTTAAAAATCCTCGCCTGGACGTGCCAAGACTGAACAATGTGGGCTGCCACCCAAATCTGCGCTCCCAGAATTGCAGTTCTAAGACCCCACATAAATGCTTCGTTGCCTCACAGCTCCGTTTGTTATTTCTTGATTAACACAGACTTTGAGGTAAAGAGCTAGTTTGGAGATCAGCCCATCATGATAAAAGACTCAACTTATCAGAATGAAATGATGATTCTAAACTACTGTCCCTAACAAAATATCTTCAAAATGGATAGAACCACAAGTAGACGGGTGGATCTGCAAAGTGGGGTATTTCTAACACATCTCTTGTGGTTTTGACGGCCCAAGCAGGAAGAGGTAGAAGGTGACACACCATGATGTACGTATTGTCTTTCTGGCTCTGCCAAAAGCAAAACACATCCAAGTCCTCGCTAAACAGTTCTAAACACTGGCCACACGCGGGCCATGTTCCAACCAACTGGCACCATGCAGATTGGGTTCTCCGGCTGCTGACCGAGGGCCTAACGTCCCCTTAGTCCGACTAGACTCCGGGCTTCTCCTGAGCCAGCCCCTGGTGGCCCTCTCACCTGGGCAGCCCTCTCACCTGCGCCTCGTGCGCTCCAGGCTCCTAACAGGTGCCTCCCCCAGCAGTCCCTCGTCTCCCTCATCTCCCTCTGCCCCTCTCCCGGCCCCACAAGACCCAGGTGGCCCGAAAGGGAAGATTCTGAACCCGGCGGCTCTAACTGCAAACTCAGTGAGACACCCCCCCCATCACCTCACCCCAGCATCCTCCAGTGCTTTTCCACTGGGCCCCTCACCCCGCCTTTAAAATCCCGCTGCCTTTTGTCTCCATGGAGCTGAGCCCTGGCCTCTATCCCGCCCTTCAGTAAAGTCATCCTCTCCTGTCTAACATTGAACAGTGCAATTTTTTCTTAAGTACAAATCAGCATTTAAAATTTAGCTAGAAAATCCCCACAGGTTTGGAAATTTGGAAACACATTTCTGCCTAACTCATGGGTCAAAGAAGAAATGGATCCTGGACGTCCAAACTATTTAGAACAGAAAGATAATGACAATACCACCCAAACTTAAGGGATTCCAACAGAAACACACGTGCACGTTCCGCTAGTGCAGCGACAGGCCCAACAAGCAGCTGCGTGCACTGGGGAGTGCGCAGGGCCCGGGAGCCGCCGGGTGAGGAACTGAGCAAGCGTCGGTGCTCCCTGAAGCTGGGCCCGCGGCCAGGGCAGGGGGCGGCTCCGGAGCCGGGCAGAGCCTCGCCCCCGAGGCCCGGGGCCCAAAGGGGACGTGCGCCAGGACAGAGCGCAGCCGCATGGCGGGAGCAGGTTCTCACGGTGAAAGCCGGCGAGCGCGTCCCAGCCATGGGCCCCGCGGCACTGGGCCCACCGCAGGCCGGTGCCCTCGCAGCCACACTCGCTCCCGAGAAACCGCTGGTTTAGGCTGTAGCCACCGCGAAGCCAGGCGCTACACAGAGTACGTGAGCCTGACAAAGTGATAAACAGAGAGACTACTTGAATAAAATAAAAATCACACGGGGTCAGCTAAAGTGGTACTGAGAGGGAAATTTAAAAATCTAAATACTTATACAAGAAAAAGAGAAAGGGTGAAAATAGTGAGCTAAGTACTTCATGTATAAAGTTAGAAACAGAACAAAATAAACTTAACACCTGAAGAAGGAAAGAGAACAATAAAAGTAAGAGCAGGATATAATGAAATAGAATACAAACACGCCACAGTAAGGGTCAACAAAGCCGAGTTCTGATTCTTTGAAAAGATTATAAAATTAATGAACATACAGAAAGCCTAATCAGGAGAAAAAGAGACAAGAAACAAACCATATGAGGAATTAAGAAGAAGCTGTCACCGCAGATGCCAAGGAAATAAAAGGATATTATGAACAACTTCATGCCAATAGATTTGAAATTGTAGAAGAAATGGACCAAATTCCTAGAGAAACATAATTTACCAAAACCAATTCAGAAGAAAAATAAAGCTTGAATAGTTCTATAATTGCTAAAGAAATTATCTGTAGTCAAAAATCTTTTCCCCCCAAAAATGCACTCTGGATCCAAATATAATCTACTGTAAATTCTGCTAAATGGTCAAGGGAGAAATAATTCCAACCTTACACAAGTCTCCCGGAGACCAGTAAAGAAGTGAATTTTCCCAAATGATTTTAAGGTTCTGATACCAAATTGCAACAACAGAACAAGTGACCCTGGTTCGACACGTCCCCCAGAGCCTCGTGGCACTGGGACCCCGGGAAGGCTCCTCATGGAAACGGGGTCCCGCGGCTGGAATCAGCTGAGGTCAGACGGACGAGCTGAGCCTCGGGGGAGGAGGGACAGACAGACAGGGCGGCGGCCACAGCCAGGCAGCACCCAGGGTGGCCAGTGCCCCAGAGGCGAAGGGCAAGGAAGCCCCAGAGCCGCCTCGACTCGGGCCCCGGCCCCCAGACCCTCTTCTACTCTACGCCCCCAGCCCGGGGCCCTCGGTTATGGCGGCCCCAGGGGACAGGGACCACAGAGAGGCACACTCCAGGACAAGGGCGCCTGCGAAGACCCCGCAAAACCCTACACAGGAGAAGAGAAAAGCAACCAGACGAGACGGGAAAGGGAGGATGACGCGCGCGGGCTGATCCCAGGAGCACAGGCTGACCCTGGAGAGAGTCCGCGTAATTCAGCCGCTAAGGGGGCAAAGCACTCAGGTGCAGGGGATGCATCTGACCGTCAACGCTCTTTCTTGACTTTAAAAAACAAACGGCTTCGGCCTGTTTCTGACCCCGACGAGGTCAGGAGGGCGGAGGCTACGTCATGGCCCCATGAGGATGGAGACGCCATGGCCTCTCGTTTTGCTCTCTGCATCCGGCTGGTGGCCTGGGGAGGGCCTGGGGGGGCAGCCTGAGGGTGCGGCCTGGGAGGGGATGACCTGGGGGCGTGGCCTCATCACGCCCCTTTACCACTCTCACGCGGGTCCTACCTTCCACCTGTGCGGCCTGAGGGAGCTCGGGCCCCCCTTGTCCCCGCGGGGTTAGAGTCCTGAGCTGACCGCCCTAGTCCCCACTGGGTTAGTCCTGAGCGGGCCACCCCCTCAGTTCCCACAGTGTTAGAGCAGGAGGTCACCATTTGTCTTACACCAAATATTCCAGTCTCGCCCTCGCTAGCTGGACAACTCTGGACAAGTGAAACTCTGTTTTTCTCTTGTGTAAGTGGCGGTACCCTTCCGTGAAGATGTAGCTGCATGTGTTGCATCTACATGTGTTGCATCTACATGCATCACAGAGCCTTGATAAACGTGTTGTTATCATCACCATGTGCCAAGCCCCTTGCACTTTGCCCTCAGATGCCCCCAGCGATCCCAGAAGGCAGGGCCTTCTAGAGCCACGTGGACAGCAGCTCCAGGTGAGGACCTGCCCCACGACACGGGCCCAGTGGGAAGACAGGATGCCCCCACCTGTCTGGCCCCAAAGCCTCCCTTCTGCACTCTCCCTGCTGCAACATCTCTCTCCCTTGTTAACTTGGCTTTCCAGAGCCCTCTTCCAAAGCTGCAAGGATTTGAGAGAAAGCTTCTGTCAATGAAGAGTGACAGCATCTTTCCTATGAATTAATAATTTGTAACTTCATAGAACTCAATTTTTTGCAAAGAAAAAAGTTACCTGAAACTGGTTTTGAAATCTTGACATCTGAAGGGGGGACAGCTGGCAAGTCACTGATCAGCCACTGAAGGCGGCTGAGGGGCCGGGGGCCGGGGGGCAGGTGCCCAGGCCAGGCCAGCTCTTGCACTGCAGGCTCCTGACCCCTGGAGCCCCGGGTGGTGGTGACGGCCCAGAACCCCACAGCCAGTGGGGCCAGGCCTGCTGCCATGAAGGGGCAGCGGGGTCTTCTCCAAAACATCACAAAAGAACTACAGAAATGACTGGGGTCTTTTCCCACCGCTGCCTGAAGCGCCGGCCATGTCCCTGCTCACCCAGGTGCCCGTAGCCCACCACGTGCTTGGCACTGGGGCCGAGCCGGGCGCGCAGCTCCACCACGAGGTCGTAGAGTCGCTCCACGGGCAGCGAGAGGTCGTACTTGTAGACGTAGCCATCGCGGCTCAGGGCCTCGGTGATTCTCTCCCGCAGGGCCCACAGCGCCTGCAGGGGAGCGGCAGTTTAGTGGCCTGCAGGGCACGTCCACGGGCAGCAGCGGCTGCTCTGGGGTCCTGGGACCGGCGGAGGATGGAAGCAGACCCCCAGGACCCCCTTAAAACAGCAGTGCAGGAAGGAAGCGGTGGGAGGAGCCCAGAAAGGCAGAAGGGAGGGGAGGACCCAGTCCTCAGCGCCCACAGCACAGCACAGGGACCCCCGCAGCCCCCAGGCCTGGGCTTCCCTCGGGGGCTGGACGACTGCCTCCTCCACAGGGGCCACCCAAGGCCACCCCGAGCCACCGCGGCCAAGCAAAGGCCCCTCACCCACCACCAAGGTCCGCCAGGGGCTTCTGGGGGACAAAGGGATCAGGAGAATCGACACCGAGGCAGGCCTGGCCCTGTCTCCCTGCTCCTCGCCCGCCTCCCCTCCCTGCCCACACCCCACCTGCCCCTCTCCCGGGCCTCGGCCTGGGGCCCTGCACGCGTCTCCCCTACCTTGTCTGGCCCTCAGGCTGGGCCTCCCCACGCCTCCCACCTCCTGCCCAGACCCCTCTGGGGGGGCCCTGGGCTCCCTGCAGCTCTGGGGAGCCTCCGCCCCCACCCCACCCCACCCCACCTCTGCTCCCTCCCACTCCCCAAGGTCTCCTGCCATTGCTGCTCCTGCTTGGGCTTCAGCAACTCTCAGGAGGATGGCGGGGCCACCAGGTCTGGGCGGGACAGGCCAGGGACAGGGTACAGGGGCCGGCTCGGAGGCTGCCCGAGGACCCGGCTGTGTGGCCAGGACAGAGTCCGTGGGGATCTTGGGAGAGCAGGGCTGGCAGGGAGGGGCGGCGCTGAGTGTGTGGTGGGTGCAGGGAAGGCAGCAAGGTGGTCGGCTGGGGGAGGGGTCAGCTGGGGGGAGGTGATTTACTGGGGGAGGTAGTCGGCTGGGGGAGGGGTCGGCTGGGGGGAGGGGTCAGCTGGGGGAGGGGTCGGCTGTGGGGAGGGTTGGTGTGGGGGAGGGGTCGGCTTGGGGGAGGGGTCAGCTGGGGGGAGGTGATTTACTGGGGGAGGTAGTCGGCTGGGGGAGGGGTCGGCTGGGGGGAGGGGTCAGCTGTGGGGAGGGGTCAGCTGGCAGGACCGGGCCACTGGGACAAGTTCAGCTTGGTATCTTCTCACGTGTAACACCCACAAATGCTAACTGTCAAGAAAAGTTGTAACAAACTAGAGTAAATGAGGCCTACCGAGTGACCGAGTGACCGAGTGACCGGTGCCTTCCCTGCCTGCACCTGCCGAGGGGCCGCCCCGCTGCCCCTGCCCCCTGCCAGCTGCTGTGCGCACTGCAGCCTGGGACCACGGTGGGAAACCCCTGGAGGGGACACTGCGCCCAGGTCCCCCGCTCCTCCCCCAGGCTGGACACTGCTGGTGCTGCAGGGAATGGTGGGAGAGGGGGGGACGGGGCAGGGAGCATCGGGAAGTCCTGATGAAAGCATCTGCCACCAAGAACCCGTTTTCATCAGGCTGCTGAGGCAAGGCCGCGGCAAGTCCACACCCGCTGTCCCCAGGTAGGGGAGTGGCCCCAGGGGCAGCCAAGCACCTTCACTTTCCTCTGGTCCGAGGCCACGGTCCCGTCGGTCACCAGGCCGGAGCCCAGGGCACGTTCCAGAAAGCCACCCAGCTTCTCGCCGTCGTGCCCTGCGTTGGAGCCTGAGGTTTCGATTAAGACATAGAACGGGCTTTCTGGAAATGAGCGAGAAAAGGGGTGAGCCAGTGCTCAGGGCCCCTGGTCGAGAACACGGCAGCGCTTTAAAAGGGACGCGCATCGCTGCACCGGAAGCATCGGTGTCGCGCCAAGGGGGCCCCGGGACCCCGAGGCGGCCTGTGCGGTGGGAGGCTCAGGGGGCCGGACCTCTCAGGTTAAAAGGGCTCTACCGTGAGAGACGCCCCCACTCACGGGCAAACACCCGAGGGGGCTCCACGAAGGCCCCGCCCCTCCCACCCTCCTCCCCTCACTGCTCAGGTCAGGCTGGGGGCACCCCACGGCTCAGAAGGGGAGGGCGGACCCCCGACACGATGTTCCGCGGCGAGGCCTGTTCTAATGAGCAGTCCTGAGTCATTAGGAGATTTACGCTTGTGGCTTTTTCCAGGCCAGTGTAGCTATTTTTACACTCACTGAATCAATAAAGGAAAACTTACTGAGTGGCAGGGATCTCTTCAAGAAAATGTTATGAGTTCCTCTTACCACAAAGGCGATAAAGTGTTTTCCAGATATCGGCATTTTTCCATGCCAGACGGCAAATTCTGCTGTTAACATTTCTCTCAGATCACGCAGAACACCAGGGGGCTTTTTATACATTATTGGTTCTTTTTCCCATTATGAGAGTAAAATACACATACAAAAAGAGATTTGGAAAACAAAGAAAAAAAAATGAGAAGAAAATCTCCCACCTTGCCAAAAACAACTAGTTCCTATTCTGACTTAGCTCCTCCCCTTTTTCTACACGGATGGGGAGATCGGCCCAAGCGCAAACTGGCCACCGGCACGTGGGGCGGCCTCTGCTCTAAGCACATCGTCAGGCGACGCTCCCCAGACGTGAGGTCCGGTCACCAGGCAAGGCTCCCGGGGGTTACGCTGTCCACCCACCCAGGGCCGAACCCCCACCCGGGAAGCTGGACCCCTGCCCGGGGGCTGCACTGTCCACCTGGGGCCATACCTCCTGTCCAGTGGACACGCCTATCCTCTGTCAGCACCACGGCTTATTTCTTTACCACTGGACGTTTAGGTTTTATTATACCAAAAATAGCCCCTCACTAAAAATTTAGGACATAAAGATTTTCCTTATTTAGGATCATTTCTTCAGGGTAGAGTCTCAGAGGTCAAATTACCAAGACCTATGGCTGAATATTTTTTAAGACTCTCGGTTCAAAATGCCAACTTGCATCGACCGACAGTCGCGCGGCAGCGAGCGGCAGAACTGCCACGCGGATCGGACCGCAAAGCCGAGCTTGCAGCTGCCGCCCCACACGGAGCCGCTGGGTCAGAGCGCCGGGCCCATCCTTGGAGCAGGCGTTTCTGACGAGCAAATTCCCCAAGCAAATGGCACAACAGACAGGGTTCAACTGAACTCACCGGGGAGCGAGATGTTTGGATGAATGTGGAAAAGGACCCCCTGCTCAGCCTGTGGCGGTGACCCCCGAATTACGGCACTATCAGCCTCCTCTTGGTCGCCTCTCACTCCGCAGAGAGGAAACGGCTCCCCGCACTCTCGCCCACCCCAACGTGTAAAGGGGGCAGGGTGGGCTTCCCTGCCCCGGGCGCCGCGGTCAGTACCTTGGATGGGGCAGGTGAGGCCGAGGTGGCGCCGGACCAGCCGCATGCACTCGGAGTCCATGAACTCGAACGCCGACAGGATCTCGCCCAGCACCCGCTTGCAGGTCTCAAAGGTTTGCAGAACTTCAGCGAAACCCGCGCAACCTGCAGGAGGTCCCACCGCATCGGCGAGCCCACGGCGAAGGAAGGGTGAGAGGCCAGACCCCTCCACCCAGCCCCTGCGGACGCCGTCACTGAGCCGGCAAGCAGGGGGCTGCCCGCTGTCAGCCAGCGACTACGTCACTACTTCACCCCCAGGGTCTCAGACAACGAGCCTCCACACCATGCTCAGAAAGTGGGGGATGAAACTGAGGCACAAGTCTTGGGATGAGCGGAGGCGACATTTTGAAAAGTCTACAGACACTCAGAAATGGAATTGGCACTAGATGACTGACTTGAATTTCCCTTAGTACAACCAGTGCTGAGGTTTTAGTTGCTGCCTATGAATTCATTTGACAAACATTTTTTGGACACCAAGGTATCAGCAAAGCCCCAGGAGCTTAGTGCCAGGTTTGGGGAGGGGGGGGGCAGGCAGAGCGTAACTGAGGAAACATGGGGGGCCTGACGAGGGCAGGGGGTCCAGGGAGCCATGGCTGGAGAGGGGGCGTCATTTTTCAGGGTCTCCCAGAACTGAGACTGGGAGGCAGCGAGGGGCGATGTGGATATCAGGGAAAGACTGTTCTGGAGAGCAGCTCGAGTGCACAGAGGCCAGCGGCAGACTCTGCCCAGTGTGTCCAAGGAGCACCTTCAGGGGGAGTGCGGCTGGGGGTGAGGTTGGAACAGGCCGGGCAATGACTGCGCATCTTACGAGGGAGGAGGGAAGGCCTGGTGAGAGTGAGCCCATGCGGCTGCACGGAATCGCTTGGCTGTGGAGGGCAGACGCCGACGGTGAACGGGGTCCCGGGAGGGCTCAGCCTGGGAGCGGGTGGCCTGCTGGGGTGACGAGGGCGGTGGGTGTGGGAAGACAGCTTCTGCAAGAGCCCGAGGGACTGGAAGGATGAGCCGCCACATCCTGAGACGGGAGAACCCGGGGGGCAGCTGGGTGGGACTCTCAGGGGCCTGTGTTTGGACTCTACGAGCTCAGTTTGAGAGCCGTTCCACCAGCTCAGTGCTGCCCCGTGGGAGGCCGGGCGTGTGAGTGCAAACGGGTGAAAGGCGGACGGACCGTAAGCCATCGATCTGGATAATGCCGCCAGGAAACAAGTCTGGGAAAAGGGTCGGGCCTGAGCCTGGGCGGAGAAGGGTCCTCACAGGAGGATGGGGAGGGGAACAAGACGGAGGAAGCAAAGCAGAGAGCAGGGTTGTGCCAGAGGCCGGGCGGGCGAGAAGGGCAGCGAGAACTGACCCTGGGTGGGCAGCAGGGAGGACACCGGTGGCCTTGACGAGAGCAGGTGGGTGGAGAAGTAGGGACAGAAGTTCAAGAGAGGGGAGAGCACTGTCTCCCAGGAATGGGGGGCTGGGTTATTTGGCCCAGTATCCCCTGGAAACAACGAAAAATGCTGGACAAGAAAATATCAGGAGAGTGGGCCTGATCTGGGGGCCTCAGCGACCCGGGAAGGCAGGGCTGGCCCCGAGCCCAGAGCCGCTCTTTCTAGATGGCACGTTC
Source organism: Choloepus didactylus (assembly GCF_015220235.1). NCBI lineage: Eukaryota > Metazoa > Chordata > Mammalia > Pilosa > Megalonychidae > Choloepus > Choloepus didactylus. The sequence goes on along the minus strand of NC_051315.1, from coordinate 135,220,928 downwards.
CAGAAGGTGCAGCCTCAGGGTCCACAGGACGACACGCTCAGAGCAAGGGTGAACCAGGAGCACACCTGCCCCCCCAGCCCCACGCTGACAGAATGCAGGGGACACTGCCTCACCACCACTTGGAACACGAGAAAGAAGGGGGCTTTCTCTCGATAAATCATGACCGCAGAACCATCACGCTGGTTTGCAGCCCGGGATGCGTCACCTGGCATTTCACAGAACCTCAAGCCCAGGAACTGAGCTGCTTGCAGACCAGCAGGACCCACCCACCCAGCAGAGCAAGTGCAGACCCTCCCTGGAGGAGGGAAGCAGCTTCATCCTCGGCCTCCGGGAAACCCACAAATGGTCCTGAGATGACGATGAGCTGCACACGACCGAAGATAATCAAGCACAGAAGGAAACAGGTGCCGTGAGCAGCAAAGAGCAGAAACAGCCGACCATGAAGACTTGAACAAATGAAATGACCAGATTATAAAACAATTACACTTACTATGTTTAAAGATACAAATGACGAGCTTGAAAATATCTACAAGGGATAGAAAACTATAATAAGTGCTATTGCCAATTTGAAAGAACCACATAAAACTTCTAGAAATGAAAACTATAATATTTGAGATTAAAAGTTCAACGGATAGGGAAAAAAAAATACCTCCACGGATGGTTTGGCAGCATATTAAACATCGCAGAAGACAGTCAGAAGAAACTGTCCAGAATGCAAAAAAGGGTGAAAAAGAGGCGAATGTGGAAGGGAGGTTAAGGGATGGAGGAGAGACTGAAAAGTTCCATCACATGTTTAATCACAGGCATGAACGAGAAGAAAACGTGGGCAATACCTGGAGAAGTAATATCTAAGAAGTTTCTGGAAATGATAAAAGTCACTAATCCACAGATTTAAGACGTTCAACTGCTGACTTTCATTACAGGAAATGATCAAGGATATATTTTCGAGGAACATGATCCCAAATAGAAGGTTAGATGCAAGAAGGAAGAAGAAAGTGGTTCACAAAACAATGACAATTATGACTAGACAGGCTTCTTAAAAGACGGAATTGAAAATAACATGTAAGTTGGAAGGGGAACAAACAGCATTAAGGCACCCTGGGATTCCTGAATCTTCTGGGAGGGTAAATGCATTGATTTAGTTTAGATTCGGCGAGTTACATGCATCTGTCGTAACTTCTAGAAAGAAGGTGACCTGTATAACTTCTGCTCTCGTAGATAAAACACTATGACAAACATAACCAACCCAAGAAGGCAAGAAAGGAGATGTAAACAGGTCACAGGAGGAGAAGAATTAAAGACAGTGGATGTAAAACTCATTTTTTAAAGTCTACGGTAGAGGGGAGCAAAGGAACTGCACAGGGGCTTGGGGGTGGACTCAGGAGCCCCTTTTACGGCGGCTGGACCCGCCCGTCTGCCGAGAGGGAGACCCCAGCTCTCCCTTCAGGGGCAGTTCTGCCATGAACAGATCGGCGTCCTTGGTGCCACGTGGCGTCATCTCCCGGGTACTCTTACACTAGAAGCCACTTAAGCCACAAGCAAAATGGGTTTAAAAAGATGACTGACATCCCCTTTCATACAGAACAGAGCAGGCCTCTGACCCCAAACCTACGCCGTGTGCCCGGGTCCCGGAAGTGGAGAGAGAAGCCGGGAGAGGGGCGCAGCCCAGGGCCCCTCGGACCCCCTCGCAGTTCTGCCTCCAGGAACGGGGCAGCCAGGGAGCCCCCCGCCCCCCGCCCCCGCCGGCCTACCCAGGAGAGCCACGTTCACAGCCTCGGGCCTCGGCGGACACAGGACGGACACGGCGGTGACGATGCCCAGGGTGCCCTCCGACCCGATGAAGAGCTGCTTCAGGTCGTAGCCGGTGTTGTCCTTCCGCAGGCAGCTCAGGAGGTCGAGGACGGTGCCATCAGCAAGCACCTGGCGGGGAGGGGGGGGCGGGGCTCACCGGGGCTGCTGCCCCCCACCAGGGCCACCGGGGAACACCGGGGCACCCCGGGCCGCGAGCCGGGCAGACACCTCCACCTCGGGCTCGGGGCGCAGCTGCCAGAGGCCCTGGTGACACAGCCATCCCGGCCCGCCCTGGACAGAGCAAAGGAAAGTAAAGCCCACGGGTTTCGGTGAGGCTCGTCCACTTGGATAAACAGAACAGAGAACAGTGTCCTTTCAGAACAATGGAATCATGGACTTGGGGCGCCTGGGGCTTGAGAGGCGGGAGCTGACAGAGAACAGCAGCTCGGAGAGGAGCTGAGCAGGAAACGGGCTCAGGGACCCAAGAAAAGGGTTGGTGAAATGAGGGACACAAACCCACGTGGAGGGGACCCAGCGACGGTTCTGGGAGCACCTCTAGCTCCCTCCCCAGGGTCCTGGCTGACCTCGGGTTCACTTTTGTGCTCTGGGCTCTGAAAACCTGACCCAGGCGAGACCAGGGCTGGGCCACGGGGACCCTGGCTGGCCACAGCCCCTGCCCAGGACCTCGTCTGGGGTGAGGTGGGGGCGCGAGGTTACCCCTGGCCCCATGGAGGGGTTGGTCTCGCTGAGAGGGGGCTGTAACCCGGTGGGGCCCCGAGCCCAGGCCCAGGTATCTGCCGTCTGGGACGTGTCCTCCCCCAGAGGGGACCCAAGCCGCATGCCCTCCTGCCTCCTGGGCTGGAGTGAGGGGCCCTACAGAGCTGCCCCCACCCAGGTCCTGCAGGGACAGCGGGGGCCGGGATGCCCGTCGGGATGACCCTGGAGAGGGGCCACCCCGAGGGTAGGAACCCGGGGCTCCCCCAGAGGGAACTTACCCCCAGGGACCCTAGCCGCTGTCCCATGACCACCAGGAAAGGTCCAGTGAAGGGCAGGGGGCAAGGGAAGGGCAGGGGGAGGAGCCCAGGGAGGGTCCTGAGGCGTGAGCAGGGGTCAGGGTCAGGGCCAGGAGAGGCCTGAGATGTGGACAGGGGGCAGCAGGGCAGCAGGCAGGGGGCCAGGGACCAGTGGGCAGTAGTGTAGGGGTCAGAGGTCAGGGGTCAGGGCAAGGGTCAGGGGGGCAGTGGGGCAGGGGCCAGGGGGGGCAGCTGGTCAGGGGACCAGAGGCCTGGAGGGCAGGAGGGCAGGGGGCAGGGGACAGGGGTCAGAGGTCAGAGGTCGGGGCAGAGGCAAGGGGCTGGCCTGGGAGGCTGCCCCGCGCACTCACCACTTCCAGGCCCAGGACGGTGCCGCGCAGCGAGCCGTGCCTGAGGACACGCAAGCCGCCCGCGTTGGTGGCCACGTTGCCCCCGATGTGGCAGCTGCCCTTGGCGCCCAGGTCCAGGGGCATGGCGAAGCCGCGCGGCTCCAGGTACCGCGTCAGCTCCTCGAGGACGCAGCCGGCCTGGCAGACCAGAATTCCTGCCAAGAGTGGCCCGGGTCACGGGGCGACCCCAGCGATGCGGCCCCGAGGCAGCGTCCACACGGGAACCCGGGGGGTGCCCGCCCCAGCGGGAGCAGCTGAACTTAGATGCACTGTTAGCAACCACAGGGATAAAGAAGGGGAAAATGCTGGAGGCAAAGGTGGAGAGGACACACGTCCACCTCACGTCTACGGGCTAGGTGTGGAGACACCCAGGGAAGGGGGCGGGTGAGAGCTGGCTGTGGAGCTGGGGTTCCCCACAGGGGGCGTCTCATGGGCACTGGGGGTGTTTGTGGCCGTCACAACCCCCAGCCCCGGGCGGCCCCACACAAGGAACGACCCCCCAAGTGCCGGCAGTGCCAGGGCCAGAGACCTGCTCCGATCAGCTAAACTAAGTCCACACGGGCAGGCCCCTCTGTTCATTCCACCTGCAAACCTCCAGAGGACCCTGACAGCCCAAAACATCAGACCTGGGAGGTTCCGGAGCAACACGGTGGTCTGCCTCCCCTGGCATCCAGCCCACAATGCACACCAGGCAAAGGACAAGCCGAGGCCCTGCCCCATGGCAGGGGCCGTCCAGGGGCTGAGCCAGGCCCAGCGGCAGGGCTGGACGCAGGGGCTGCGGCTACGGCCTTCCCCGGCTCGGGCCCCTCGCCACGCCTGCTCCCAGCGGGGCAGGCGGAAAACTGCGTCCAGCCCTAGGGGCCACGCGCTTACCAGACACGCCGTGGAAGCTGATGACCTGGTTCATGAGGGCAGTGGACACGATGACTTCGTCAAAGACGGGGACGCTGCCGCCCACCATGCCCGTGTTCCCGCCCTGCGGGGTCACCGCCAGGTTCCTCTCATGGCAGTGCCTGAGGCGAGACGGGGCGTCAGGCCCTGGCCGCCCCCACACCACTGCTCTGCCGGACACGCGGGACTGCAGCACTCGAGCAGGACACATGGGGCTCCGGGAGCCTGGGCCCGAAGCGCGTGGCCGGCCTGGCCCGAATCCCCAGTGCCCGTCAAGTGCTCCTGCCCCTCGCCACCCTCCTCCTCCCCCCACCATGCCAGCACGACAGGGCCCCCGGCCACACACGCGATGACTTCCGTGGGCAGGATGGCCGCCTGTGTTTCCTAAGTCCCTCAGATGCAGAGGGAAGCCGGGAAGGCTCGGAGGCTGGCCGGCGCCCACGGAGGGTCCCACCTGTCTCCCTCCGCTCCCCCCGCGTTTTCGCCTCCTGCCCTCCAGCCTTCGTCACGTCCCTAGGTGGGCTCTTCACCGGCAGCCAGGCCCCGGGAGGCAGCCCGCCCACCCGCATGGGACAGACCCCCCTCCAAGGGGTGAACCGCCGGGAAGGGGTCTCGGAGTAACCGTGCCCATGCCCGAAGCTGGCCCACCACTGCTGCTCTAACGTCGCTGATGGGGACGTGAACCGGAAACAGCCCGTCTCCAGCTATGGGGGCCGGTCAGCACAGAGCACCCGGGGCGGGGCTGCCCGAGTGGCCAAGGTGAGGGAGGGACCCTCACCCCCGAGAACAGGGCCCAGGCTAGCACTAAACAAGGAAAAGCGCACAGCATGGTGGGCTCAGTGCGATGACATCTGAAAAACGCTACATGTGCAGAAAAGATATGGAGGGAAGAGAGACCATAATGGATTCTCTTAGGTGGAGAAATCATTGGTCACTGTTACATTTTTTTCTCCAGGGTTTCCTATGTTTTCCATAATAAACATGATCAGGAAAAAATGACTTTTCAAAGAAAGCTCCATTTTCTTCCCTGAAAAGTGTGCTAAGAGCCCCTTTGAAGCTGCATGAGCTGGAGCTCCCTGAGGCCACACCCCTATGGCAAGCCACCCCCCACTGTACTCTGGGGGGCCCCAGGAGGCGGGCTGCTCCAGAACGTTCCGCCCTCCTCCTCCCGGCCCTCGGCCTCTCCACCACTGTCTGTCCTACCTGAGGATGTGGGACACCTCCTCCGTGCTCCTGGGCGTCAGCAGCACCTTGCTACAGCCTGTGCAGAAAGATTTGGGACACCCAGTCGTCCACACTGCAGGGTAAGGACGGCGGCCGTGACGTCTCCGCCGCCAGCCCTGCCCAAGCTCCCAAGAAAGCTGGGCTGCTTCTTAAAATCACTTTGTTCGTCATCAGTGAGATGAGCTGTGTCGCCACGTGCAAGCAAAAGAACAAATGTTGGAAACAAGCGCCACGCTCCGGCGCTGGTGGAGGGTGAAGTGGGCAGCACATGGGGGTCAGCTGGCAGCCATGTCACCCCGGCACCCATGTGCAAGGGTACCCCACCTGTCATGGTTCCTAAGAGCAAAGGCCTGGAGTTGTCAAATGCCAGCAGTTGGGATATGACGGGATAAGGCAGATGTCGCAAGGGGGCTGGTGCGGCCAAGGAGCAGACATGGACCGCGGGGCACACAGCTCGGAAGCCCTTGATGTGAGACCCAAAGGGCACAGTAACAACGTGCCAGCACCTGTGGCCACAGGTGCACACAGCTGAGCTCTCCACACCTCGGTGAGCCTAGAGCAGGGTGTCCTGGCCCTGGCTCGGCTGTCACGGAGGAAGCGTGGTGGGTCCATGGCCGACCAACCTGCTTCAAGGGCTCCCACGGGCCAAACTGGGGCAGGCCAGGCGTCCGAGACATAATGGCAGCCAAGAACCATGGCCCACTGGACAGAACAAGAACCCGCAACCCCAGGGACAAATACCCAAACACGTGAAGAGATGTGGGCAGACACTTGAGTTTAGAAAACCACCATTTGGCAGCCGTTGCAATAACGGACCCTGGCAGGAATCCTCGGTAGATGCTGAATTTCATGAGTGACAGCTGGAGAGCCACAGGGTGGGTGCACAGTCTCAGCGTCTCCCACGGGACACTTATAGGTATAGAGAGAGATACACGCTGATGTGGAGACCTAGGGCGTGCGCCGCAGAGCCTCAGGATACAGGCCAACCTCACCACACACGAGGAGGGCCCCGCACGCCTCCTGATGCCGACGCTTCTGTGTGTGTGCACGTGTGTGCCCTTGTGTGTCAGTGTGTGTGCATGTATGCACATGTGCACATGCGTGTGTGTGTATGCATGGTGCTGTGTGTACATGCATGTGTGCGTGGTGCACTGTGTGCACGTGTGTGTGGTCCCATGTGTACACACATTTGGGCATGTACATGTATGTGTGCATGGTGCCGTGTATACATGCGTGTGTGTGTGGCCCCGTATGTGCACATGCATGTGTGCATGGTGTGTGTGTGTGCATGCATGTGTGCATGTGTGGTGGTGCACTGTGTCCTGCATGTGTGCATGGTGCAGTGTGTGTGTGCATGTGTGGTGGTGCACTGTGTCCTGCATGTGTGCATGGTGCAGTGTGTGTGTGCATGTGTGGTGGTGCACTGTGTACCTGCATGTGTGCATGGTGCAGTGTGTGTGTGCATGTGTGGTGGTGCACTGTGTCCTGCAGGTGTGCATGGTGCAGTGTGTGTGTGCATGCATGTGTGCATGCGTGTGTGGTCCCATATGTGCACATGCATGTGTGCATGGTGCGGTGTGTGCATGCATGTGTGCACGTGTGGTGGTGCACTGTGTCCTGCATTTGTGCATGGTGCAGTGTGTGTGTGCATGTGTCGTAGTGCACTGTGTACCTGCATGTGTGCATGGCGCAGTGTGTGTGTGCATGTGTGGTGGTGCACTGTGTCCTGCATGTGTGCATGGTGCAGTGTGTGTGTGCATGCATGTGTGCATGCGTGTGTGGTCCCATATGTGCACATGCATGTGTGCATGGTGCGGTGTGTGTGTGCATGTGTGCATGTGTGGTGGTGCACTGTGTACCTGCATGTGTGCATAGTGCAGTGTGTGTGTGCGTGTGTGCATGTGTGGTGGTGCACTGTGTACCTATGTGTGTGCATGGTGCCGTGTGTGTGCATATGTACATGTGTGGTGGTGCACTGTGTCCTGCATGTGTGCATGGTGCCATGTGTGTGCACGTGTGTGGACGGCAGAGAGGGAAAAGAGGTTGTAGAGGATGTGACTGGAAGGTTGGATTATATGCCCCCAAGGCACCCGTCCTTAATCTTACCTGCAGCCCTCTGGCATGACCCCATTACAAACTGGACCTTTTTAAGGTCTTATTTTTAGATAAGGTGTCGCCTAACTGAATCAGGGTGGGCTTTAATCCAGATTATTAGTGCTTTATAAGCAGGAGAAATCCAGACACAGAGGGGAAAAAAGTCCATGGGAGGAGCCAGAAGAGGCAAAGAGCAAGAACCAGAAGGAGAAAGGAGGGGACATCACCATGTGAGGGACGACTCGCTCCCAGGCGGCCAGGCCTCCTCAGGCCCCACAGCGAAAGGCGGCTGCCGCACAGGGTGGCACTCCGGGTCAGCTTAGCTAGCATGGACGGGCGGTTGAGGTGCAGGCCACGGGCAGGGAGGCGGCCACCCCATGCCCCAGGCCAAATGCAGTGTGTGGTGTTTTGAAAGGCAGTTTTTGGAACTGGCAAGTGGGGTGCTGCTATTGCAAACACCTAAAACTGTGGACACGGCCCTGGAATTGGGTCATGGGAAGGGGCTGGAGGAACTGTGAGGAGCTTGATGGAAAAGGCCTGGAGGGCTCCAAAGAGCCTGTAGTGGAAACACGGGGGCTGACGGTTCTTCCGGTGGGGCCTAGGAAGGACGTGACGAACATGTCACTGGAAATTCTCCACCTACCTAGATGATGTGCTCTGAGACCAGGGCCCAAAGCGGCTCTGCCAGGGACCCCCTGAGCTCCGGAAGAGTCTCCAGAGGACAGTGCTGCATGAGAGGGTGTGACTGAGCACGGATCCAGTCGCCCAGTTCTGGGGAAGTCAGACCTGTAAATGCAGCTGTCCAGGAAGGATCTGTGGGAAGCCCTATTGTCGTATGGTTTAGACCCCTGGGCACTGCAGGCAAAGCTGACAAGGGCTTTATGAAATTGGTATGAGCAGAACCACTGCCAGCCTGGACTGAAAGGGACAGAGAAGGGACGAACTGAAGGGAAGAAGGACTTCAAGGGCAAAACTGTGGAAGCCGAGATCTGGACAAAGAGATCTCCTTGGCCCGAGAGGTGCCTGGCCTCAAGAGTGCCCCAGAAGCCCCTAGGGCTCCCCGACATTGCCAATGCCAGTGCCAATCCTCCGGGCGCTGCCCTCAGGGCCGTCAGTGCTTCTGGCTCCCCGGCCCTCCCTGGAGGCCTCCAGTCATAATCCTCGGCGATTTCATTGCCCACCTGGACGGCCAGGGCCAGACCCAACTGGCACCTCTTCTGTAAATGAAGTTTCATGGGTCATGGCCAGGCCCCTTGTCTGTGGTGTCCACGGCCACGTCCTGCTGCACGGCAGGGTGGGCTGGTCCTGACGGAGATGTGAGCCACAGCCTTGGGTGTGTACTGAGGGGCCTTCCCAGGAAACTGCTGACCACGGCTCAGATGACATGTCCCAGCCCCTGGACACAGGTCCCTGACCTTTCTCTTCCCGTGTCCCAGTCCTGCACCAGTCAGCTGCTCACTCCCAAGGGCATGGCCGCCCCCAGCCTAGGAATTTCACCTCTGGCACCTCGCCTGCAAACACCATTCCCAACATTCCAGCTTGCTCCCACCATTCCCCGCTGAGCAAGGCGTCCACTTGCTAGGACCACGGCCACCTCGTCACTGTCCTGCGGGACACTGATTACGTGCTTCGACTTGGCGGGCCTGGGCCAGGGGATCGGCCACCCCTGGGGAGGGTAGTGGGTACGGGTGAACAGCGCCCTTCACAGCCCCCCGGGCCTGGGAAAGTGAGGCCGGAGGCAGGCCCCATTTCCTCACTCAAAATACCACTGTTAGGAGAGGCTTGCCGGAGGGAACCGCCTTTTCCCCACCCCCTTATCTTGCCCGGACACTCCCCGTTGCCAGTGCAACTCCCATCACCACCAGTGCGCATACATTGTTGCCAGACACCGTTGCCAGAGCAACTCCCGCCCCTTTTCAAACAACCTCCGTGCTCTCTTAGAACCAATCCTAACCTCCGCACCCTCTCAGAACCAATCCTAGCCTTTATCCCCTCAGCATTGACTTGTAACTACCCCCGCCCTCTATGCCAGCCTATATAACCTGTGCTCACCCCTAATAAACTCTCTTGGCTTCTTCACCCTCAAAGAACCGTGTCCTGCCTGTTCCTTCTCGCCGCCCTCCACACCTTGCACGCCTCCGCCGGGGACCGGGCCCAGTCCCCCGCCTCGCCCTCGCCTCCGGGAAAGAGCCCCCGCCGCCGGTACCCTCCGAGCAACGCCGAGAGCCGAGGGTTCAGCAACCAGCCACCCCCCCCCCCAGACAAATCAACTGCGACCGCACTGTCCCTCATTCTGTCGGGTCCCTACTTTTTCCCTCCCTACCTGGCTGAGAGTCTGCAGCCCCCTCATTCTACCCACTGCCTCCCTCACAGAACCCCAACATCCCCAGCCCCCAGCACCCCTGACCCCCGGGCACCACTGACCCCCAGGCACTCCTGGCCCCCAGCACCCCTGACCCCTGGGCACCCCTGACCCCTGGGCACTCCTGACTCCCGGGCACCCCTGACCCCTGGGCTCTCCTGGCCTCGCCCCACCCCTGCCCTCCCAGGCCCTGTGGATGAGGGAGGCCTTAACCCAATATGGCTGAAGTCTTTTTAAGCAAAGGAAATTGGACAGAGAGAAGCCACAGGGAGCAGCCAGAAGCTAGAGGTCAACAGAACCCAGAAGAGAAAGAGGAACAACGCAAAAGAGACCGTGAAGCCACCAGCTATTGGTCCCACATCTGCGGGTGTCTGAGCTTGTACCTCGGCTTGCCAGGCCTGGGCCAGGGGACCTGATCACCCCCCGGGGAGGGTAGTAGGTACGGGCGTGAGTGCCCTCTGCAGCCCCCCCGAGCCTGGAGAGCGAGGTCAAGGCAGCTCCCTCTTCCTCACCCAAAATGTCACGGGCAGGGGAGGCTTGCCGGAGGAAACCGCCTTTCTCCCAACTGCCCTTTCCCCACTTCCTTATCTTACCCACTCACTCCCTGGTGCCAAGGCCACTCCTGCCACCGCCAGCGCGCATGCACCGTGGCCAGAACAACCCCCGCCCCGCTGCAACGGCTCCGGCGTTCTCTCAGAACCAATCCTAGCCCCTATCCCTTCAGTATTGCCATTTAAGGCTACTTCACCTCCTTTCCAGCCCTGCCCTTCTTACCAGCCTATATAACCTGTAATCACCCCTGAATAAATCTCTTTGGCGCATACTCCTACTGGATGAAGAGTGTCTTGTCCTTATCGCCGCCCTCCATACCTTGCACGCCTCCCGCCGAGGACCCCGGCCACGTCCTCCGCCTCGCCCTCGCCTCCGGGAAAGAGCCCCCGCCGCCGGTACCCTTTAAGCAGCCCCGAGAGCTGAGGGCTTAGCTACCGGCCGCCTCTCCCCCTAGAAGCAGTAACCGCGACCGCACACATCTTTACCCCCCTCCTCCCTTACCTCCTCCCTCTCCTCGGCCCCCTACTAATGATTATTCTAGCTCTCACCTTAGGACCCTGCATTATCCGCAGAATTGTCCAGCTTGTAAGGAAACAAACGGATGCTATTTTCTCCTCGTTCGTGCAAGTCCAGTACCAGCGACTCGCCACCTCTGACGCTCCCTACTCCAAGATGACAATCAACCCTCCGCAACCTCACCGCCACCGGTCAACCCGCCGACCGCGAGGCCCTTCTCGATCGCCTGAACATCGCACCAACCTCGAACTCCAGCTTCTCTGAACCTCCAACTTTAAACCCCCCACCCTCGTCCATCCCGCAAGCAGCAAGGCCCCTGTCAAGCGCCCGGGCGCCACACCAACGCCGAACTCCAGCCTCGCTGAGCCACCGTCAACCCCTTTTTCCCCTCCCCGGCCTCCCCCTTCCCTCATCCCTTAGCGGGCCTCTCCGGTAAGCTTCTTCCTTTAATTAGAAAAGAAGGGGGAAAATGCGGGACACTGATTACGTGCTTCAACTTGGCGGGCCTGGGCTGGGGGACCTGATCAGCCCCTGGGGAGGGTGGTGGGCACGGGCGACAGCGCCCTCCACAGCCCCCCGGGCCTGGAAAAGTGAGGCCGGAGGCAGGCCCCATTTCCTCACCCAAAATTACCACTGTTAGGGGAGGCTTGCCAGAGGGAACCGCCTTTTCCCCACCCCCTTATCTTGCCCGGACACTCCCCGTTGCCAGTGCAACTCCCATCACCACCAGTGCGCATACATTGTTGCCGGACACCGTTACCGGAGCAACTCTCGCCCCTTTTCAATCAACCTCCGCGCCCTCTCAGAACCAATCCAAGCCTTTAACCCCTACAGCTACCCCGCCCTCTAAACGCCCGATATAAGCTTGTACTCTCCCCTAATAAATGCTCTCTCTTGGCTTCTTCACCCTAAAAGAACCGTGTCCCGCCTGTTCCTTTCTCGCCGCCCTCCATACTTTGCACACCTACGCCGGGGACCGGGCCCAGTCCCCCGCCTCGCCCTCGCCTCCGGGAAAGAGCCCCCGCCGCCGGTGCCCTCCGGGCAATCCTGAGAGCCTAGGATTTGGCAGCCGGCCGCCACCTCCCCCCCCCAGACGAGTCAACTGCGACCGCACACTGCCATGCACATCACCGTGTGATGGAAAAGCCAAGGAACCCCAAAGATGGCCAGCGTTCTGGTTTGCTAGAGCTGCCATCATGCAAAACACCAGAAGTGGATTGGCTTTTATCAAGGGGATTTATTAGGTTACAAGTATACACTTCTAAGGCCATGAAAGTGTCCAAGCTAAGGCATCAGCAAGAGGACACCTTCACTGAAGGATGGCCGATGGCGTCCGGAACACCTCTGTCAGCCGGGAAGGCACGTGGCTGGCATCTGCTGGTCCTTTGCTCCCGGGTTGTTTCAAAATGACTTCCTCCAAAATGTCTCTGGCTTCTCTCTCTCTTAGCTCTTCTCTCTCTCAGCTCCTGTGTGTCCTTGCTGGTTCTCCCAGAGCATTTCTCTCTAAGCATCTGTGGGTCCTCTCTTAGCTTCTCTGGGGCAAACTCCAGGCCTCATTTCTTCGCTTAGCATCTCCAAACATCCTTCTGTCTGCATCTCCAAGTGTCCCCAAGTGTCTGTTGGCTCCTGTTCCTCTTAAAGGACTCCAGTGATCTAGTTAAGACCCACCCTAAATGGGCAGGGCCACACCTCCATAGAAACATCTAATCAAAAGGTCCCAGAGATTGCATTAAAGAACATGGGGACATAATAGATCCAAAACGGCACAGCCAGCAGGCAGAAAATACCAACCCTGAGAGGAAGCCAGCCTTCCAGCCTCTGAAACCTTAGACCATTAAGTTCCTGCTATTAAGCCAGCCCATTGTTTGGTACACGTTTTAGCAGTCGGGAATTAATACAGGCATCCAAGCCCCTTCTGGTATTTGAGTCAGCAATTAGCACAGTTCCGTGGACCTGCCCTTGTCACTGTCCCATTTGCAGGGATCTAGCCATAGTCCAAGGACCCAGAGACCCAGCGTGCCCTGGCATTACACGTCTAAATACATATTTTGTTGCAAATTCCTTCCATGTTGTCATGTTGGCTTTTGAAATTGTGTGAGTAGGGAGGCTACATTACCTCTGAATACCATTTCAGGGGAGAACAGGGGTTTTATCAAACTACTTGCTCTCCCTTGTCTAGGAGGCTGGGAAGGCAGGTGCAAAACAGGACAGGTGGGGGGAGATCCACCCTCAGGAGCTGAGCTGGGTTGAGTGGTGGCCCCAAACACCTGTCTCCCCCTCAGCCCCAGACCCTGTGGTGCAGCCCTATTTGGTTAAAGGGTCTCTGCAGATGTAATGAAGTTAGGGAGGGTGAGACGAGATCACCCTGGGTCATCTGGGCAGAGCCTGAATCCAAACACAAATGTCCTTTTACGGAGCAGAGGAGGAGAAGGCACGAGAGGAGAGGCGCCAGGAAACGGCGGAGGGGTTTGGAGCGGCCACAGCCAGGGGCCCCCGGGAGCTGGGGGGCGGCAGGCTGCTCCCCCGGAGCCTCTGCAGGGGGTGCGGCCACCTGGCTTGAGGACTTTCTGTCTTTTCAAGCAATTTGGCAATTTGTTACAGCAGCCCCGGGAAACTAACGCAGGAGCGGAGGGTGTGTGGCGGCTGAAACGCACACGCTCACATCGGGCAGCAGGGGGCTGTGTCCTCTTCTGTTTGCAGCGCTCGGGCACCGCCATAAACTACAGATTTTATTCTCTGAACACTTCAAACTCGCCGGCACAGAGCCGCTGTTTCAGGGAAGGCTCCCGGGCAGGAGCGTCCCCAGCACTCTCCTGCCCACGGCCGGGCAGCTGCTGCTCCCCGAGGACGGTCGTGGCTTCCCTCGCGGCCCTGCACCCGTTTCCTGAGCCCACTCACCTCGCGCCACTCGCAGCCAGTCCACGTTGGCGGCCTCCAGCTCCTCGGGGTCCGTGATCACCCTGCCGGGCACGATTCGCTCGAAGGCAGCCAGGTCATCCTCGGACACCACGGCGAAAGGCAGCCGCCGCACGGGGTAGCGCTCCTGGGTGAGGGTCACCTGGCGTGGCCGGGCGGTCGAGGCGCAGGCTCTGCGGGCAAGGGGGCCGAAGGCGCCCGCTGTCCGCACCAGGGTTCCGCAAGGGCCCTTGGGCCACCACCCAGGAGAGGCCCCGGAGCACCCAGCAAGCCACCTGCGCACCAGGCGGGACACCATCGCTCCTGCCCTAAAAATAAGCAATTGAAAGTCGCAGCTCCGGAATACCGCGCAGCCGGGAAACAGCACCCGACGGCAGGGAAGGCTCCGACACCAAAGCAGCACCGGGGGGGGGGGAGGGGGGGCTCCCAGGGTGGGGGCGGCTCTGCTGCTCGGTTCGAGTCGCTCTGCAGCAGCCGCTCTGTGGGCACCCCTGAATCGTACACTTGCCATTGGTGCATCCATTCCTGGATGTCATATTTTAACATTTGCAAAAACCATAACTGCCTTTCAGTTCATCTTCCTTCAGAAGAAAACAGGAATTGAAGGTGCTAGAAGGCAAGTGAAGAGCCCTTGCTAGTTCCTCCTACAAGGCCAGCGTTGGCCTCATACCAACACCAAAGACATAACAGGAAGGAAAGTCGCAGCCCAACATCTCTCATGAACATAGATGTGAAAATCCTGGACAAAATCTCAGCAAATCAATTCCAGCAGCAAATAGAAAGAATTCCACACCATGACCAAAGTGATTTATCCCAGGTGTGCAAGGCTGGTTCAGCTTGAGATCGATTACTGCAATGAACCCATCAGCAGGCTACAGAAAGGAAATCATATGATGACACCACTGGACACAGCAAAACCATTTCACAAAGTTCAATCCCCATTCATGACAAATCTCCCAGCAAACTAGCAACAGAGGGGTACCTCCTCAACTCAGCAAAGAACATCTACAAAGAAACTTACAGCCAACATCATACTTAATAGTAAGAAACTAGATGCTTTCCCATTAAGATCATAACAAGAAAAGGATGTCCCCCTCACCATTGAAACATCATACTGGAAGTCTAATGCAATAAGACAACAACTAATGCAATAAGACTATAAAAGGAAACATCGTACTGGAAGTCTAATGCAATAAGACAACAACTAATGCAATAAGAGTATAAAAGGAAATAAAAGTTATACAGATTGGGAAGGAAGAAATAAAACTGTCTTTGTTCACAGATGACTTGACAATGTAGAAAATCCCAAAAAATCAAACATAAAACCTCCTGCAACTGATAAACAATTATCACAAAGTTGCAGGATACAAGATTAATACACAAAAGTCAATTGTTTTCTTATATACTAGCAATGAACAATTGGAATTTGAAATTAAAACACAACACCATTTGCATTAGAGCAATAAAGTATTAAATAGGTATAAATCTAACAAAATACATAAAAGATCTATATGAGGAAAACTACCACACTTCAATGAAAGAGATCAAAAAAGAGCTAAACAAACTGAGAGCTATTCCATGTTTATAGTTAGGAAGACTCAATATTGTGACGTCATCTCTCCCCAGCATGAGCTACAGAGTCAATGCAATCCCATCAAAATCCCAGCAAGTTACTTTGTGAACACTGGCAAACTAATTCTACACTTTATATGGAAAAGCAAACAACCCAGAATAACCAACACAATACTAAAAAGCGCAGAAGACACACACTGCTGACTTAAGACGGTATAAACCTAGGGTGATTGAGATGGTATGGAATTGGTGAAAGATTAGACAAATAGACCAATGGAACAGGATAGTCTAGAAATAAACCCACAAAAATAAAGTTAACCAATCTTTGATAAAGGAGCAAACACGACTCAATGGAGACAGGAGAGTCTTCCCAATAAATGGTGCTGGAAACTGAACATCCACATGCAGAAAAATGAATCTAGACATTGTCCTTGCACATTTCACAAAAATTAACTCAAAATGGATCATAGATCTAAATGTAAAACACAAAACTATAAAAACATCTAGAAGACAACACAGGAGAAAATCTAGGTGATCCTGAGGTTGGCAATGTCTTTTTAGACAAAACACTAAAAGTATGATCCAGGAAAGCAAAAATGGGTAAGTTGGGCTTCATTAAAATGTAATATTTCTGCTCTATGAACTACTACTCTTAAGAGAAGGAAAGAAAAGCCATGGAGTGGGAGAAAATATTTGCAAAACACATATGTGACAAAGGACTGTATCCAAAATGTACAATGAACTCTTAAAACTCAACAAGAAAAAAACAAACAACCCAATTTAAAATGGGCAAAAGATCTGAACATATACCTCATCAAAGAAGATATATAGGTGGCAAAAGAGCACATGAAAAGATGCTCAACATCATTTCATTAAAGAATTGCAAATTAAAACAAAAATGAGATACCACTACACACCTATTGGACTGGTTAAAATCCAAAACACTGACAACACCAAATACCGGCAAGAATGACAGGAACTCTCATTCATGGCTGGCAGGAATGCAAAATGGTGCAGCCACTTTGGAAGACAGTTTGGCAGTTTCTTACAAAGCTAAACAGTCTCACTATATGATCCAGCAACTGCACGTGTAGATATTTACCCAAAGGAGTTGAAAAACTTATATTCACATAAAAACTGCACATAGATGTTTACAGCAGCTTTATTCATTAAAGGCCAAAAACTGGAAGCAGCCAATTGTCCTGCCATAGGTAAATGGATAACAAACTGTGGCACAACCAACCAAGGCAATATCATTCAGCAAAAATAGTAATAATAATAAGCTACCAACCTACTAAAAGATGTGGAGGAAACTTACATGCATATTGCTAAGTGAAAAAAGCCAACTGGAAAAGCCTACATACAGTAAGATTACAACTATATGACGATGTGGAAAAAGCAAAACCATAGACAGACGAAGCCCAGTGGTCTCGGCGGGTTCAGGTGGGGGCGGGGTGAACAGGTGGAGCCCCAGGCATTTGCAGGCCAGTGTGTATGATTCTGCAACGGTGGACACGTGACATCACGGTATTTGCCAAAACTCATAGACCTAAACTACGTACTTTAGTTAATGAGACTGTCTCAAAATTGGTTTTTTAATTGTAACGATGTATCACAAAAATGCAAGATGTTAACAGGGGAGACGTGAATGTGGGAACTCCCTGTCCTAGCTTTCTGTAAAGCGGAATCTGCTCTAAAAAAGTCTATTACGTTTTAAAGGGGGAAGCGGGGATGCAGGTTAGCGGAACTTATCCGACCGCCGCAGACCTGGCACCTAGGCTGTGATGTAACCCTCAGGGCTGCCCTGACCGCTGGGTGGAACCCGCGTGGTGTGGACGCTCTCGGCCCCCGGGCAGCACAGGGCTCGGGGCGTGCGGTGTGACCCGGGCAGGTGGACGAGCCACTCTGCGCCCGTCGGTGAAACAGGCCGATGCAGCACCTGCCTCACCAGGTAGGGGTGATGACTCGACGCGGGGACCGCCGCTCATACAGGTGGCCTCCCCGCTAAGGCGGACGCCCCCAGGCTCGTCCCCGCGGGGGCCCGGGCGCGCCCATAGTCGTGTCCCCGCGGGGGGCCGGGCTCGCCCACAGGCTCGTCCCCGCGGGGGCCCGGGCGCGCCCACAGGCTCGTCCCCGCGTGGCGTATAGCGCGGCCCAGGCTCGTCCCCGCGTAGGCCGCGGAGCGGCCCCTCAGGCTCGTCCCCGAGCAGCCCCTGCGGGCGCGCTCAGCTCCGCGCGACCGCGGACAGGACGCCGCCCCGGCGGACCAGACGCAGCCCGCGCGCGCTTCCCCGGCGTCGGAGCGTCTCTCCCGCGACCGCCCCGGGCTCCGCTCTGGAACCACAGCCCTCAGCCCCTTACCCGGGACCCGCGCCGGCCGCGCGCACGCACTCACGTCCGCGTCGCCGTCCCGGGCGAGGCAGCCGCCTCAGGCTCCTTGACCAGAGGGAGCGGGCCGCGCGGAACTGAGCCTGCGCACTGGGGGCCGGCCTCGCCCCTCAGTCTCGCCCCCACCCGCAGCCCCGCCCCGCCCTCGGGCCCGCCCCCGCCCGCCCACAGCCCCGCCCCGCCCCCTGGTCCGCCCCCGCCCCGCCCCCTGGTCCGCCCCAGCCCCCAGCCCCGCCCCCGGGTCCGCCCACAGCCCCGCCCCGCCCCCCGGGTCCTCCCACAGCCCAGCCCAGCCCCCGGGTCCGCCCCCGCCCCCAGCCCCGCCCCCGGGTCCGCCCCCGCCCGCGCCCGCCCGCCCCCGCCCTCCGCCGCGCGCGGCTCTGTCCCTCGCGGGCACTGCGCGGCCTGGCCCGCGTCTGGCGCCGCCCCGCAGGGCTCCCGGGCCCCCCACACCCGAGTCCGCGCCCCAGGCCGGCTTCCGGGCCCCGGGCAGGTGGCGCGCGCGACTGGGTGCGCTTGGGCGGGAAAGCGGCCCCGACGGCCGACGCGCGCTCCCGACAAAGGACGGGACTGGGGCTCAGGCCCGAGGCGGCCGCAGCAGCCCGGGGCGCCCCCATCCGCAACGCCGGGCGCGTCTCCTTGTCCGGTGCTAAACAGATAAAATGAAACAGGTCTACGGCTGAGAGACGTACAACGGAGTCGGGAGGTGGTGCTGGGGGGACTCTCAGGCGGATCGCACCAGGGTCACAGCCGGCCACAGCGTGCAGAGCCCCCAGCAGCAGTGCTCCCCAAAACCTGGGGGCGTCCGGACCCTAAAACCAAACACAGGACCCAGAACGCAGGAAACTGTTACCTGAAGGACAACTGAGCGCCCCAGTATCCACCAACCACAAGCAACCTATCTGATCTTGTCCTTTAAAAACCCTCCCCTGGACGTGCCAAGATCGGCGGTGACGTGGGCTGTTCCCTGAATCTGTGCTCCCCGAATTGCAGTTCTAAGACCCCAAATAAATGCCTTGTTGCCTCGCAGCCTGTTCACTTCCCGCTGGCAGCAGCCACCTTCGTCTCAGGCACCACGGAAACGGGTGAGGGGAAGCCCGGGCACCCCAGTAACCCCACTCCAGGGCAGCCCCCAGCTGACTGCCACACTCCGGGCCCACACCCTCCTTCCCTCGGGGCCTGACCCTGCGCTGCAGCTCTGTTCTGTCAGCACCCCCCACCCACCCACCCCAGAGGCCCTCAGCAGCCAGCTGCACCCCCGCCTTAGATAGCGAACCCCAGCTCCACAGAGCAACCCTGTCTGAGCTCCTCGGCACCAGGACCAGCCAAGCCAAGCTGAATTCACCCAGCTGAGGGGAGGCCCTCCTCCAGGCGTCTACCTCCAGACAACCCCAGCTCTTCCCTTTGTCCCCCAGCCTGAGAGGGGGGTGGCTGGCTCCTGCGATGACTGTTACCCCAGTGTTCCTTTTCTAGATTTTCAACCCTCCAATGCCATAAATTGAACCATTGAAATAACATCGAGGTTTCTATTCTCCTGACGGATGTAGTACCAGCTATCAGTGCTGGGGGGTAGGTTTACCCCCCACCTTGCAGCCCGCAGGTGTCTTACCAAGGCATCTAAAGGACCTGTTCCTTCCTGTCCATCCTGCTCCATCATGTCACCACCGAAGGACCCAGGGGATGTGCAGATGTGAAGCTCTCCAAACCAGATTGTGGCAGACAGCAGCAGTTAACATAACCTGGAGGTGAGACCATGAACGTGACTGCTGGCTTTGCCAAGCAGGAGCCAGCTGATCCTGGAAGGTCCTGGTGATTGGCAGAGAGAACACAGCCAGATCAACAGCTGTCCCGAGCCAGCCGCATGTTGATTTGCTCCGGTGATTGCACATCTGGAAGAGCAGCTGCAGGTGGAGCCATCGTCCGACTGTGGTTTTGATAAACCATCTTCCCGCAGACAGCCCACCTCCTTCACAGGAAGATCCAGTGGGGGCGGGGTGGGCACAGCAGCCAGGCCTCCTCCAAGCGACGGCCACTTGGCCCTTCCGGACACGCTGACCCTCAGGCCACAGCTCGGTGAGCGTGGGCATTCTGCCAGTTCTCAGGAACGTCTGTTCCACTGACACAACCGGGAACTGGGAAAACCTGAGGGCTGGGTCTGTACCCACTTGAGACAAACACCTGATGATCTTAGGCTCTCCTGCTGACCAGCAGACCAGTGGCGTTTTGGGTCCCTGGGAATCCCTAACAATTCAAATCCAATAAAGATCACCCGTCCTTGCCCCCAACCACACCCCTTGAACGAACTGCCTTCCTTTCCCCAGGGCACAGTCACCCCAGCAAATGGCACCAGGTCCCTTTGGAGAACGCATGGCTGGACCACAGGGTCCTTCCTCAGGGGTCTGGGCCTCCCTTTGATCAAGGGCTCTGGGTCTAGGAATTGGGAGAGAGGCCAGCTCTCCACCAGGATGAGCCACGTTGGACTTTGGGACCCCAACTACCAACTGCACAAGAGAACTTAAGAACTACTGAGCTTCCCGAGGGATGCTGGCGCCCGCACTGGCCTCCGGGGCATGCCTCTGCAAAGCAGCCCTGGTGGCCTCCGCGCAGGTGTCCTTCCTGGGTCCGACCGACTTTGGATGTGACAGCACGACACAGCAGAGGCCCAGAGACAGCCTCCAGCCCCCGGGATAGCAACGTCCCCCAAGGTGCAGCCCGCAGCCCGCTAAGCCCCCAGGCCACCCGCCTCCAGCAAGTCTCATAAGATACATTTATCTCTGGGCACAACTGAAATTTCCCACCAGGGGATATTACATAGTGAAAAGCAAAATGACATCATTGTATTTTAAACAAAATGCTTAAGATACAGAAGTCAATCAAATGATACACTCTCAAATGTTTCTTCCAAAAAATACTTTATTAAACAATATATCCATAATCTATAACATGATCCAAAAATACAGATATACATCTTTACATCATTTAATAAAAAGATTTACAATATTATCTTTCATTTACAAAGGGGACATAGATCATAATTCCTTGAAAATAAAATGTAACATTCACGTTAAAGCTGCATCGTCTTTTTGGATGAAATGTGGTAAAGCTGAACACAAGATACATGTGTATGAAGGAAAACTTCTTAGAACTCTCTGCTGAAGGAGAACATTTTTCTGAGTTGTCACCTTGTTGTAAAATCCCTCTCAGCACAGTTCAGGAGGCCCTCCACTCGCTGCTGCCACTGGTAATGTCCTTCCTTGCTTCCCTGACACCACAAAGACCCGGCCTCCTGCTCCTGCCCGGGCAGACCCTTGGCCCTGTGGCAGCACGGGGCAGCTGCTCGATGGACTGTGTCATTGCCCAGGGCTGCCAGGGACACTCGGGAGGCGGAGGGCAGCCTGAGGGTGTTGACCGCGGCCGTGTGCGCCCGGCCCACCCAACAGCTCCCAGGGCTCCCGCTGCGCTGGCCCGGCCACTCCCTGGCTCCCGGCCACTGGCCAAGGGGAGCCCAGTGCCACCCGGGCCTGAGGGAGACAGGTGTCTGCATCCCAGCTAGCAGCTCCCTGCAAGGCACTCAGAGTTGTGGGGCTCAGTTTAAGAAACTTTTTCGTTATGCAGCATGTTTCCTCCTATAGGATAACTAGAGGGTTTTTCTTTCACATTGCTGACTCTGATAGGGTGGCGCTGAGAGCAAGGAAACTATTTCTGCGTCTCCTCTGAACAAGATGCTTCTGCCCTTACCAGGAAACCCCACAGCCATGGCGAATCCGATGCCCTGGGCTCAGGTCACACTGCATGAGTGACCACCCTCCGGGTCGAGCCCAGATCTGATGCCCCTCGGTCAGCGAGGGGGGCCGGCGCCAGCTCCCAGTGGGCAGGTGTAGAGGGGAGGGCTGGTCTGAGACTGCACCCCAAGCCAGAATGAAGGCGGCCAAGCGTTCCAGAGCCATCCTTGGAGTGGGAACCCGTGCCATCTCTTCAGGGCTGGAACCAGGGCCGATACCATGGGGCACTCCTTTTCAACCCAGCAGCCGTTCCTACATGTCTTCTCCACTCTCAGAGGATGACAACCAGGAGAGGTATTCAAGCTGGCTCCAAAGAATGTTCTAGGGAACTTTCCTATTCTGCTTATGGTTTCTGTGTTTTTTTTCCAAAGCTGTATGCATTTTATTTTGGTGATATTATTTTAACTGGCAAAAGTAAACATTAGAAACAGAGAAGCACAGAAACTTAAAACAAAAACCAACACATGGGGTATATTACACAGCAAAAAGCAGAAGGACATCATCATATTTTAAACATGGTGCTTAAGATACAGAAGTCAATCACGGTTCCTGTGAAATTAGCAAGAAGAATTCAGATGACAGTCAAAACAATCATTCATCAAAAACCTACATCAACAAACACATCTTTTTTTCCAGTGATAACATTGGGCACAACTTGTTCAAAGATAAAGCACAAATATTAAATTAGCTTCTAAAGAGTCATCATTCATTGTCTTTTCAAAAACTTATTGTACTTACCAATCCCTTCCCACAAAAACTGGTAAGAGTGACGGAAAAAATTCTCCACAATTCATTCCCCACAATCTTTAAACACCTGTGTTAACAAAAAGTTAAGCTGCTAAATCAGAAAGCATCTACGGTTTTGTGGCCAAGGGTGACAGCAGGCTGTGCAGGTAGACACTCACTCCGACGACCCCCACCCCATCTTCAGTCTGAGTGGTAGGAAGGGGTTGATTCTAGAAAGTTCCTTTGGCCTAGGCACCTGACAGATGAGCTGCAGCAGCTCGGAGCCTCCACCCTCCGCTGCCCGGCACCTGACCTGACCCACAGCCGTCTCTTGTTTGAGAGTTAAGTCCTGCTCCCTGGCCCCCTCTCCAGAAAGGACAGGTGTTCCAGAAACATCCGGGTAGTCCAAGAACTGCCAAGAGGAAGCACTGCCGAGAATCACAGGCTGAGGCCCGTGCTCGCTGACGTTCTCGTTGCCATTCACCAAACATGAACTTCCTCTGTGGCGAGGGGCCCCGTCCAGCACGCAGAGCCTCCCCCAGTTCTTTGTTCTTGGTTTCCTTGCATTGGTAAAATTTGGAATATAGGAGAAAAACAGACTTGATGTGCCCATCGACAGGTTACAGGTGGATCCTTCCAGATGACCCTCCTTATAAAGAAAATCACGGATTCTTCTCAAACTGGGCGTCTCTTCTCTCGGTTCTCTCTGGCTTGAGGACGAGACATGCTTCCTTCTCTTTGCTGTCACCCGTGCCCTCTTTAGAAGCACACTGGTCCTCGGAGGAGGCTCTCAGAAGCCACGCATTAGGGGCACCACAAAGGTTTCTTGACAGAGCGGACATCTGCCATTTCCCCCAAACACTCTTCAAAAAGACTGCGCTGAATCGGCTTGGTGAATGCAGATAAAACAGAAAGCACACCCCTCTCTAACTTCATTCCAGAACTGCTGCTGTGTCACAATAAATTCACAAATCAAAGCACACAACTGTAGTCACTGTGGACAGAGCTACTGACCTAGTGAGGTGCGGCACAAACAGAATTTTACAACCAGCTCGTGGGAGATTCACTCCTTACACACCTCAGCTCCCGTCTTCAGGCTCGTACGCTCACCTCATCTTCACAGTAAAAGCATCAGGGATTCCCAGAGAAACGGAACTTGAGCAGGCCTGCACGGTCCAACGGCGCTGGTAGCGTGGCCCAGCAGCCATGTGCCAGGGGAGAGCCATCTCCTCCGGGTGACAGACCCCCGCTGAGGGGAGGGCTGGGACGCAGCCATGTAGGACAACAGAACCCCAAACCTTCACGGCACAGAAGCGTCCTGCTTACCGGGAGCCCACAGCCCCTGGTGTCAGAATCAGAGCCAAGCCGCAAAGGCTGCGCCAGGGCAAGCCCTGAGCCCAATTCGCATGCACACATGCGCCTTGCCAGGTGACGGCAGCTTTACTGAGGAGCTGGGGAGAAATGTGGGACCCAGGCTGTGAGAACCAGTTTTACAAAACTACAAACAGACGACACAAAGTTTTACACCCGGAATTGCAAAGGGATGGCAGTGAATCAGGTTAAAACGTTTCGGCCCCACGCCGTGCACTTTCACGTGGCAGCACCCGTCTGCCGGCACCCACCTGCTCCTCCTTGGTGTATGGGGCGGCCGCCGCACTTGGCGCTGGGGCAAAAGTCTGTATAAAAGAGTCAGGGAACACAGTCACCGTGGCAAGTTCCCAGGCGAACATCCTCTGTGCAAAACAGGTTTCAGTTGGTTTCCTGTTTGTTTTTTCTAAAATACCAAGAATTACAACTGGCCATTGAGTTATTAAATATCAATAGAAACAAGGTAGTTTTAAGATGAAGATAAAATATTGCAACATGAATGAAGGAATATATTAACTTGCTCTTCTGATCCGGGGCGCACGGCCTCCTCCTTACTTCTTCTTCCTCTTTTCCTGGACACACCGTGGACAGAACCTGTGACGAGAGAGGTATGGTGATGGGCCCCCATGTGCTGCCACCGCCCCACGCACTGTGCACCCAGACCACTTCCCCAGGGTCCCCCAGGACTGTGCCAGAGCAGAAACGCATGAGACAAAGACACAGGGCCCACGCCCCACACTGACCATTTTCCTTTCGGTTTCGTGGTAAGATCCACACAGGCAAAGTGGAACCACTCAATCGGACACTGTAAGCCAAAGGGACAGAGAGAGCAGTAAGAACCTCAGAAGTCCAAGGCTGAAGCCCACCACCTCCACGCGCCACGGCGGGCCTGGCACTCACATCGGGGTTGTCGCAGCCGATCATCTCCCCGTAGGACACCTGGTGGCACAGGCAGTACGTGGGCTCGTTGGGGTCCACTGGCATGTCCAGCACATCTGAGGGGTGCACTGACAGGATGGTGTCGGTGAACTCCAACCTGAGAGGGGAGCAGGGAACACCGCGTGTCAGGCCGGGCCACGGGCACCCCACCCTCCAGTTCCCCATCCCCTCGCTGTACGGCCAACGGCTGAGGTGAACCGAGCTTCTAAGGGAAGGCAACACCGTCCACCCTCCTGGCGCTGTGTGGGAATGGGGGCGCCTCCCGGTCCTGTTACTGAAGGTCCGTACGGAATAAAAGTACGTTTTCAAGGAAGAAAATAAAAAACAAATGGGATTTTGCCAAATTAAAAACCTTTATACATCAAAAGACATTACCAAGAAAGTGAACAGACAACCCAGAGCAGGAAAAAATATTGAGGTATCATATAACTCATTAGATTTAAAATCCAAAATATATAAAGAACTCCTGTAACTCAACAACAAATGGAAAAACAACTCAATTTTTAAAATGGTTGAGAAACAATGATCTGTTGCAAAAAGAACACTGCTTTTTGAGCACCTGAAAGAAAAAAAAAACACACATCTAAACCCTATTATAGGGTAAACCCTATTACACATATTCCCACAAAAAGGGTTGAAATAAAAATGTTGATGTAATAAAAAATTCTGATTATTTAGAAGTAGTGCTGACAATATTTTGAAATAAATCAATTCATTTTTTGGAGGAAAAAAAAGGGCAAAGGAATTAAATAGCCATTTCTCCAAAGAAGAAACACAAATGGCCAAAAGCACGTGAAGAGATGCTCGGCACCAGGGAGCTGCCACTTCACACCCACTAGGGTGGCTACTATTAAAAAAACTGAAAATAACCAAGATGGAGGGAAAGAGGGACCCTCATACGTTGTTGGTGGGGATATAAAATTTGGTGCAGTCACTGAGTAAAATAGTTGGTGATTCCTCAGGAAGTTAAATGTAGGATTAACCACATGACTTGGGAATCCCATCCTAGGTCTACAACCCAGTTAAAAGATCCTTGCACACCAATGCTCATCCCAGCATTACTCACAACTGCCAAACCCACGCATCTACCAACATGCTGGATTATAAAATGCGACTTATTCACATAAGGGAACATTACTCAGCCGTGAGGTTCTGAAATGTGCGACAACACAGACGAACCGTGAAGACATCATGTTGAGTGAGTGAGCCAGACACAGAAAGACAGATATCATGACCCCACTCATGCAAGACAACCAGAACACACAATGGCACAGAGACGCAAAGTGGACTATGGGGGGCTAGGGTGGGAGGGGGAATGGGGTGAGGGCTGAACAGGTGCGGTGTTTCTCTTTGGGGGGATGGGGGGACGGACGTGGCGAGAGCAGCACAGCTCTGTGACTGTGACTGATGCCACCAAGTTGTGTGCTTAGGGTGCTGAGATGGGAAATGTGTTGTAGATGTTTCCACAATCTACAGTCAAGGAGGGGACTAAAGAGATGATGACTATTAAATGCAATGCATGATCCTGGGCTGGATATACTGACAGAGTAGAAAAGGGCCCAGTGGACATTCCTGGGACAACTGAAGAAAATGGAGTATCAACCATATGCTTTATATTGGCATTAAATTTCTTGAACCTCATAACTGTATTTAATGAGGCTACATAAGTTGGCTATCTTTGTTCTTAGGAAAGAAAGGTACATGAAGGACGAAATGTCGAAAGAAGTATGAAACATGAACTCTACTCTCAAATGTCTAGAAAACAGCTATACAGACAGATAGATGACAGAAAGATACAGCAAATGTGGCAAAATGCTAAATGTTAGTAAATCTGGGTATCTGGCTAAGGAACAGCTGGAGTTCTCTGTGTTTTGTCTTATTTTTGCAACTTAGTTTCAAAACAGTGAGAAAGTAAAAGCTTGCATTTCATGGATGTTTTCTACCCCAATAAAATATGTTCCATCAAATCCGCAGTAACACCTCTCTCCTAAGAATTTAGAGTAAGGAAACGATGCCGGCTGTGCGCAAGCTGCCCCCACAGGCTCCGGGAAGCAGCGGTGAGCAGCAGGGGGTCGAGGACAAACGGCCTCCGGGGCGCGCGCTGCCCCCACGCCAGCTCAGAGCACGGGCCGGGCCGGGGGGCGAGGGGGCTCCCGAGGTGTGCGCGGGCAGGGGTCCGGCTCCCGGCCACCCGCCCACCCGGCGCGCTCAGCCCGTCCCCGCAGGACCAGCTCCCGGCCCTCTCCTGGGGGCTCCGCTCCAGGGGCACCCGCAGCGCCGGCCGGGGACGCGGGACAGAGGCCCCGCGAGGCCGCCCACGCCCCGCCCCGCAAGGCCCCCCCACGCCCCGCACAGGCCCCGCCCCCCGCAGGCCCCGCCCCCACGGGCGAGCAGCACCTGCCGCACCACCGAGGCCGCGCTCCGCCTTCCGCTTGTATTGGAGAGACGGGAGTCACAGATTTTACTCTATGGCATTTTTCAGTTACTTTTAAAATAGAGATTTAAAAAATCTCACAGGCTGCAGCCTAGCACAGACAGTATATCCCCACCAGTGCAAAAAGAAAGTATCTGCCCTACTCCACTCCCCCCAGATCAAGAAACTTCGTATGTATTTGCAAGGGCCTCGCTTGGGGACCACCACTCACGCCCCGTTTAGGGACTGCCCCGGTGGCCTCCAGAGCTGGCCTGAGTCTCTCTCCTTCCTTGCCCTCTCATTCTCACTCCTTCTCTCTAGGAATATGTAGAATTTTCTCTTTATATTTGAAATCCTTAAATATCACAAAAATGCATCCAAGTCCATGTATTCTGGCAATTTTGTTTGCCAGCAACGGTCACTAGCATTCTTCAGCCTAGGGAAAATTTGATTTCATTTGCTTCTCCTCTGACATCTACACTTCTTCACTGGCACACGATATTCTACTTGT
This sequence comes from Choloepus didactylus, assembly GCF_015220235.1. NCBI lineage: Eukaryota > Metazoa > Chordata > Mammalia > Pilosa > Megalonychidae > Choloepus > Choloepus didactylus. The sequence goes on along the minus strand of NC_051315.1, from coordinate 135,193,460 downwards.
CATCCCACCCGGTGAGTCTCACCCTGCCCTTCAGCAGTGTTTTTCTAAAACAAGGCTTTCATGGTTGCCTTTTCCAAAACAGCTGGTTCTGGGATTGTCAGGGTAATATTCACTTAAATATCAACAAGAAACATATTCAGAGCACTTTCTTTTTGATAATGTCGTCCTCTTTCCTGCATTTCTTTTACTTCACCTGCTCACCAAGCTCGGCTGGACTTCTGCCCCTCGTCCACTGCCCCTTGGCCTGCAGGCCTGTGGGAGCCTGGCTCAGGGGTCTGGCCAGGCCACGGTGTGGCAGAGGCACGAGCGGCTGAGGGGCCACAGCAAGGTCTCCTCCAGGAGCTTCTCCCGCTGCGGCCAGAGGCAGCTGCAGGGTTGCGAGGTCAGGATGTGAGGCCAATGGCGTCTCACCACAGCTCCCCTGGACGTGCTAACCCTGTGCCCCTCCCTGTGTCCCCAGCACTGTGGGGGGGGTCCCACCTGGTGCACTTGGGGATCCCCAGGGGTTCCCCTTCATCTGCGCACACAGGTCCTGCCCTGATGGAGAGCAGCAGGCCCCAGGCCGGGCTCTGGGCGAGGACGGAGCACAGGCAGCCCCAACCTCGCGGGACCTCACAGACACAAGGCACAGGGCACCGGGCGCGGCCCCACCCCCACCACTGGACACGTGCAGCTGGAGCCACATCGCGGGGACACACATCCAGCAGCCTCTGCAAACCCCAACAGGGAAAACAGAACCTGTGACACACAGGGCCTTCTGGACACCCCAGCACTACCAGAACATGGGCCAGAAAATCCAACCGTTCCGATGGGGAGTCTAGAGCCCAGGAACGGAGCACAGGCTGGCAGCAGTTTATTGCTACCTCTACTCCACTCTACGGTCCTTCCCCGACCCCACCCCATGCCCACCGCGAGTCCAGGCTTTGAGTCCAGCCAGCCTCTCCCACAATGACCCCACTGGCCCCACACTGCCCTCTGCCTCCCCCAGGAGACACATGTACGGCGCCAGGTGCTGGGACGAGGGAGCGCACTTCAGGGCAGAGCTCAGCAGCCCTGGGAGCCCCAGGCCCATCCCCTCATCCATAAAGGGGACAGACAGCACTAGCGACAGCCTGACGGCCACGGTGCCCCACAGATGCCGCTGCCTGGGACTGCTGCCTTCTCCTCGGCCACGGCGAAGGCCGCCCCAGCAGACTCCGATGCTTGAAGGCCAGCTGGGCCACCGCAACCACCTGCAACGGACGCTCGGACACGGTGCAGCTCAGCCAGAGCAGGGCCGGCCATGCCCACCATGACACAGACCCTAGCCCCTGGGCCCTGACCCCAAGGTGGCCGGGAGAAGCACGTTTCTCCTGTAAGAGGAGGAGAGCGCTGCTACTCCCCCGCAGACAGCTCAGGGTGAGGGGTGGCCCCCAGGTCTGAGCAGGGAGCAGGAGGAAGGCATAGCACGCAACTGCCACCACAAGTTACAAACAAGGCTGAGCAACTACAAAATCCACATTTCTAAAGACGCTGGAGCGCTGCGGCATGAGGGGGACCAGCTGACGGACAGCGGGTGCTCGTCCACCTGGGCTGGGCGAGATGCGGGGCCTGGGCCAGACAGAGGGGCCGCGAGTCGGCGGGGACCCCACAGCACTTCAGGAGCCCTCAGCCCACGGCACCCCCAATTCATTTCCTGCCCTAGGAGCAAGTGGGAAGCAGAGGGGACGTCCCTGTGGTCTCCCAGCCGCCCCCTCGGGCTGAGCCGGCCTGCAGGCACAGAAGGCGTGGGGCTGGGGCATGAAAAGACTGAGATGCAGAGTGAGTCCACAGAGCGCTCTTTCTGGGAAGACAGAAGATGCTCTGGGTTCCGGGTCCCGGGCCGGGGGGTCTCCCACTCATGATATGTGAGCCCCAAGCAACAGGTGCACCCCACCACAACCCAGCTAAATTCCTCACGGACCAAGTAAGAACAAGCACATGTGGGGGACCGCCACAGGGTCCCCCCAGGCTTCCCTCCCCACCACCGCCGCCCAGACAAGGAGAAGTACAAGGCGCACAGAAACGGCAAAGAACGGGGCTGGTGCTCCGGAGGAAAGCCAGCTAAGAGAAGCAGAGGTCACACCTCCAGATGCAAAATTAGCAGCAAGAACTTTAAATAGCCAATAGAAATGCTGAAGTAAACATGGGTAAAATGAAGAAAGTACTGAGTTTCCAAAAAGGAATCGAAATCTCCAAAAAAGGGACTCGGGTATTCCAGAACTGAAAATTCAGTGTACGAAGTTAATGTTTATCATCTCACAGTTCTGTAAATAAGACCTCTTCTCTGCTCACAGAGAAGTCATTTAAAAAGTCCACTGTAAGGTGTCCTTTTAATCACCTCAGGGGCAGGTTTCATGGCCCAGTGTTAAATGTTCTGCCAAATCTATAAAAATTCAGCTTTCCCAAGAACATACACTAAAGACTAAAAGACTGCACTCCCAAGGGCAGTTAGCAAACTGAAATCCCACTGAACAAACAGGAACAGTCAAAATGCTAAGGGAAGTGACCCTCTCAAAGCCTGACCTCCATCAGCAAAGTCTAGACTCCGGGAAATTCTACAGGTCAATGTCACAGTACTTCAACAGAAAAGTTATAAGGGTAAGAAAGACGGAGGAAAACCTATAAATGAAAAGAGACTTAAAGGACGTATCAATAAAGAAAAGGAAAAGACGTCCGTATTTCTGGCCATGAGGGATGACCAGGCATGGAACCTGACTTCCTACTAGGAACAAGTGAAACACGGGACAGAACGGGAAACAGTTTCAGACACTGCAGGCAGCACAGGGCCCTGATCTGGAGACTGACAGGTGGCCTAGACGATTCCCAGACCACAGTCCATGGAAGGAAACCTGAAGAGAACATGAGCTTCTCGCTGAACTGAGGCTCAGGAAAGTGGAAGCTGCTGGAATTTGAGGGCAGAGTACCAGAGAAAAAGAAACTATACAGATAATGAGCTGAGAAAGCCACAAAGGGATCCCTCTGAGCTTCTCATTCAAAAAACTGAGCTCTTCACGGGCAGGCTGAGAATCCAGGAGGCCCACCAAGGCATGCCGGAGGGAGCCGAACCCAGAGCCCGTGCAGGCAGCAGGACGCCGGCGTCCAAACCAGCCAGAATGGAGAAGTGGCATCCAACACCAAGGGCATTCCAAAAAGACCCAGAAGTGGGTGTCACCAAGCTTGGAGTAAAGGTGATCCTAAGCCAGGGACTGGAGAAAACGACCCACGGTGGCTGCCTGTTCCGTAAGTTAAGTTTTATTGGAACACTGTCCATTCTATGGATGCTTTCGAGGTACCCTGGCAGAGCCGAGTAGTGGCAACACACATGCAAATATTTACCACCTGGCCCTTTAAGAAGAAGTTGGCCGATCCGAGCTTGAGACTCATTCTGACGAAGCTTAAAAGCAAACCCACACGCACTCCAATCCAGATAGCGGAGAGAGCTTCGGGGCTCTGTGCCGACAGAAGCTGTGAACTAGCAAGAATCAGCAGGAACATCTTCCCCAAAGCTCCACAAAACAGTTAAAGAATCACAGTAACAGGGCAGGCGCCAAATATAGAAAAAGGCCCCTTAAAAGAGGTAAAGCTCACGGCGCCCTGCTGGCCACTCCCCGCCCACTCACTCTGTGCAGAGCTGGCCGCGCTCCCACTGTGGGTCCCTGGTCCCAGTTCCGGAGGGCGCACAGCGGCCCTCGAGCACATGCTGGGAGCAGGCACACCTGGCCCCGTCTGTGCTGGTGCCGAGGGGCTCACTGTCCCAGAACCGGCCCTGCCGTAGAAGGGGCTCGTCCTACAGGATGCTGGGCGGGGCAGGCATGTGGCCGCCGGGGGCAGGGGGGATGCTGACTGAAGGACAAGTGGTGCAGGGCCCGGACCGTGAGGACCCCATTTCCTAGGGAAGAGGGGAACCTGGAACCATGTAAATGGGGGAATGCCTACGGCCACATACACATGCCCAGGACAAGAGGCAGGTGCAGAGAAGATCAGGGAGGCCCCTGCGCTTTGGCCTGGGGCTACTCTCCAGGCTCATTGTACGGGTCAGTCCTGGAGGAGGCTCCCACAGGTCAACCTGCAAAGACTGGGAAAGGGGTTTCCTTCCATCTTTCTGTTTTGCTGTTGTTGTTAGCTCCTGGCACTGGGGAAAGCTCTGTCACAACACCAGCTGCATAGAAGCTTAAGGAGTAGGTGCCTCAGGGACTAAATGCCAGCGATAACACACTAAAATATGAAAACACCAGGTTTCAACAAAAGATTACAAAACATACAAAGAAACAGGAAGCAAAGGTCCAGGCAAGAAGACTAAAAGCTTCCTAACCAATGACGAGGCCCAGACCTGGGTCATACCAGACAGAGACTTTAAAGAAAATGGTCCTAAATGTGCACAGACACGTAAAGGAAAACACAGAAGAAGAATTAAAAGAAATCAGAAAATGAGAGATGAACACAAAGAGAATATTAATGGAGAGATGGAAACTATGACAAAGAACCAAATAGAGCTGAAGACCAGAGTAACACAGATTAAAATTCTCTAGAAGAGTTCAATAGCAGATTGGAGCTGGCAGAAGAAAGAATCAGTGCATCTGAAGATAAGACTATCGTAATCACCCAGTCTGAGGAGCAGAAAGAAAAAAGAATGGAGAAAAGTGAGCAGAACAAACTAAAAACTAAAATCAAAATAAACCAACAAAAAAAAGCGAGCAGAGACTGAGACCTCTGGGACACCATCAAGTGCACCAATGTACGCGTCGTTGGAGCCCCAGAAGTAGGAGAGAGAGAGAAACAGGCAGAGGGAACTTCAAAGAAAAGGTAGCTGGAAACTTGCCAAATTTAATGAACGACATGAATATACACATCCAAGATGTTCACCAACTCCAAAGAGGATAAACCCAGCTAGACCCAGGCTGTGACAGAGTAGGATCAAACTGCTAAATGCCAAAGGTAAAGAGGGAAACGTGGACGACACGAGGAAAGCAGCATCTCACATACTAGGGAGCCTCAACAAGGTAAATACCAACTTCTCACTGGAAACCACGGAGGCAAGAGGCAATGAGAAGACGTATTTAAAGTGCTGAAAGAAAAAAAACGCCAACCAAGAATGCTGTATCTGGTAAACCTGTCTTTAAAAAATGAGGGAGGAATTAAGACACAAACAAAAGCTGAGGGCCTTTGTCCCCACTAGACGGACCCTACAAGAAATGCTAAAGGGATTTATGTCAGTTAAAAGGAAAGAACCCTAGACAATTAACTGAAGCCACGTGAAGAAATAAAGATCGGCAGTAAAGATAATGGCATGGGTAATTATAAACACCAGTACTACTCTATTTTTTATTTGTAATACCAATTTTTACTTCCTACAGGGTTTAAAAGGTGAATACAGACACATAATGTATAAACATGTAATTGGTGACAAGAACTACAAAAAGATGGGGGGACGGAGGGGTAGAGGAACATGATGCGTGAGTGCTAGTGAAGTGAAACTGGCATCAAAGCAAATGAGACTCTCATAGCTTTAGGATGTTAAATTTAAGCTCCCTCATAAGCACAAAGAAAATGTTCTTGGAGAATATTCTGATCACAGAGACAGAAGCTAGACTGCAGAGTACCAGGTGTGGGGGCAGCAGCAATGGTGAGTTAATGCGCATGAGTGCAGGTTTCTGTTTGCAGTGAAGGGAAGTTCCAGCAGTGGCTGGTGGTGAGGCTCCTGCAACACCCTGAACACAATTAACCTCACCGAGGGTGCGCTTGGGGTGGGGGTGCATGGGATGGGAAGATTTATGTTGCACATTTCCACAATTAAATAAGAAGAGAAACTAAAGATATAATGACAATTAAATGCAATCCACAGCACTGGATGGGATCTAAGAATGAAGGAGAAAAGACTCAAAGGAAATTACTGGGACATTAAAAAAAATTGGAATACAGAATGCCAGCTTTAAATCAACATTAAATATCTTGAACTTGACTGCATTTAAGGTGATTACATAAGTGAATACACTTGTTTGTAGGAAACGTACATGGAGGTTTTAGGTGTTCAAGGAGTGTGATGTGTGCAACCTGCTCTCCAATGTTTAGAAGGTTAGACAGACAGGTAGGTAGAGAAACATGACAGAGAAAATAATAAAACAACTGTGACAAAATGTTAAAATTGCTGGATTGACGTTTCTGGGGAGATCTATGTATGGAGTTTGTATTATTTCTGCAACTGTCCTATAAGTCTGAAATTATTTCAAAATATAAAGCTTTAAAAAAAAAAAGAAAGAAAACATCTTCAGGGAAGATGGTGGAGTAGGATGCTCCAGGAATCAGTCCCTCCACCGAAATAACTACTGAACTGGCAGAAACCGTCTGAATCAACTACTTTGGAACGCTGGACTCTAGTGGAACATTGTGCAACGTCCAAGGAAGGGCTGGAGGAAGAGGCCGGCGAACTGCAGTGAGTAGCAGTGCATTCTGCCCTCTGAGCAGTGGCTACGCCCCATCCCAGCCATCAGGCAGGCAGCAGGAGGGGCTGCCGTCAGGGCTCCTGGGGTAGGAGGCCGGTGCGAGGTGCGCTATAAGGACCTACGCACCCCAAATCCGGGGGGTGTCATCTGACCGCTGTCACTGCTTTGGATCAACTACTTCAGGTCACTGGGCGGGTGGGGCTCAGGGGCAGGCTCTGAGGGCAGCCACTGTCCCACTGACCCAAACCCCTCAGTAAAAAAATGGTAGTCTTAAAGAGGCAGTGCCTTTTTTCTTTTTCCTCTTTCCCTCACCATTTGGGAGTGAAAATAGTTTGGAAAAGTCACAAACTGGCGTCTCCAGCCCTCAGCAGCAACAACAAAAAAAACGAGCAATCTGAGAGTGGGGTAAGAACTAGGTTTCCAGAACTACAGCAACATAATACTCAGGATGTCCCATCTCAACAAGAACAGAAAACAACAAAGTACAAGAAAGTATGATCCATTAACAGGAAAAAATAAATTTGTTAGAAACCATCCCCGAGGAAGCTCATGTTTTGGAACCATTGCCAAAGACTTTAAATCAAATGTCTGAAATACATTCAATGAACTAAAGGCATACATTTACAAAGAACTAAAAAATTAGCCAAGTGTTGTCTGAACAAAATAGAGATAGAAATCATAAAAAGGAAGCAAACAGAAATGCTGGAGTTGTCAAGTCCAGTAATTGGAAAGGAAAAACTCATTACATGGATTCAACAGCGGATCTGAACAGGCAAAGGAGCGGATCAGAGAACCTGAAGACAAAGGACTGGAGTCATCCGGGGTGAGGAGTAGAAAGAAAAATGAAGAAAAAGGAATGGCGTCGGAAAGGCCCGTGGGGCCCCATCAAGCACAGCACATGCATCACCAGAACCCCAAAAGGACAAGGGAGGGAAAGGGGCAGAGAAAGCATCTGAAGCAAAAATGACCGACAGCTCCCAAATCTGATGAAAGACGTGAATATACACCTCCAGGAACTCCCAGGAGGACAAACTCTAGGAGAGCTACATCAAGACACATTACAGTCAAATTGTCAAAATCCAAAGACAAAGAGGATTTGAACGCAGCAAGGCAGAGTGACGCGCCACATACACGGGATCCCGCACAAGACGAAGAGCAGGTTTCTCGCCAGAAACCACAGATCTGGAAGTCAGTGGAGTGGTATGTTTAAAGACTAAAGAAAGAACCATATCTGCAAAATTAAATTTCAAAAATGAAGGAGAAATCAACACATTTACAGAGAAGCAAAAGCTGCGCACATTTACAACCAGAGGACCAGACCTTCAGGCTCAAGTAAAGACATCAGGCAGTAACTCTACGAGCATCAGAGGGAAGAAAGAGCACTGGTGAAGGCAACTACACAGGTAAACACAGAACCCTGCAACACTGAGCTTTGGTTTGTAACTGCTTTTCCTTCCCTAAGTGATTTAACAGGCAAATGTGTAAAATAACATTTTAAATCCAGGCTAATGAGCATAGCTTGCGTGAAGATGTAATGTGAGCCAGTAACGATACAGAGGGGGAGGGACGGAATACAGAGCACACAGAGAGTGTGCATACTGCTGAAACTAGGCTGGTACTAGTTGAACTTGGTTGTTATTAGTTTAGTATTTTCATTGTAATCACAAAGGTAACCACTGAGAAAATAACTAAAATGAGAGAGAAAAGGAAAGAAGAATGAAATCAACATGGTACTCTACAAAAAAGCAACTAAATACAAAAAAGGGCAGGAATGGAGTAACTGAGGAACAAAAAACATGCAACACTGCGGTCGCGGTTACTGCTTTTGGGGGGAGTGGCGGCCGGTAGCGGAGCCCTCAGCTCTCGGGGCTGCTTAAAGGGTACCGGCGGCGGGGGCTCTTTCCCGGAGGCGAGGGCGAGGCGGAGGACTTGGCCAGGTCCTCGGCGGGAGGCGTACAAGGTGTGGAGGGCGGCGATAAGGACAAGACACTCTTCATCCAGTAGGAGTATGCGCCAAAGAGATTTATTCAGGGGTGATTACAGGTTATATAGGCTGGTAAGAAGGGTAGGGCTGGAAAAGAGGTGAAGTAGCCTTAAATGGCAATACTGAAGGAAGAGGGGCTAGGATTGGTTCTGAGAGGACGCAGGAGCCGTTGCAGCGGGCGGGGGTTGTTCTGGCCACGGTGCATGCGCGCTGGCGGTGGCAGGAGTTTCCTTGGCACAGGGGAGTGTGCGGGCAAGATAAGGAAGTGGGGAAAGGGCGATTGGGAGAAAGGCGGTTCCCTCCGGCAAGCCTCCCCTGCCAGTGGCATTTTGGGTGAGGAAAAGGGAGCTGCCCTGACCTCGCTCCCCAGGCTCGGGGGGGCTGCAGAGGGCACTAACGCCCGTACCTACTACCCTCCCCAGGGGGTGATATCAGGTCCCCTGGCCCAGGCCTGGTAAGTCGAGGTACAAGCTCAGTCACCCGCACAACACCTACAGAAAGCAAACAGCTGAATGGCAGAAGTAAATCCTTCCTTCCCATTAATGTCAGTGGACTAAACTCCTCTGTTATAAGGCACCAACTGGAAGAGGGGACGAAACAGCGTGATGCACTTCTGTGGCGTCCAAAAGAAACTCACTTTAGGTGTAAAGACACAAAGCGGCTGAAAGTAAAAGGGTGGGAAGTGATGTTCCATGCAAAGAGAAATGAAAAAAGAGCCAGAGTGGCTATATCACTGTTAGACAAAATAGACTTTAAGTTAAAAGATGTCAAGAGACAAAGAAAGGTATTATATATTGATAAAAGGTTCAATCCAGCAAGAAGATTTTTTGTGTGTGTTTGTCTGAAATGTCTTTATTCGCCACCATTAGTAGATCTGTACTACAAAAAACGTTAACAGACGTTCTTCAGGCAAAAGGAAAATGACAGGTGAGAGTCTGCATCTACACAAATCACTATGGGCGCTAGAAACAATACCTACATGGGGTGAATATAAAACTTTCTTTCTCATCTGTTAAAATCTGTTTAACACAATAAGTGATTTAAACCTAACATAATAACGACATATTGTGAGGTTTACAACAAACGTAGGAGTAAAATGTGTGACAACAGCACAAAAGACAGGAGGCAGGAAAAGGAGGACCGCTGTTGTAAGGCTGTTACATGAAACATGAAACAGTATAATGCTATTTGAAGTTCAATGTGATAAGTTAAGCAAACAGGGTAAACACTAGAAAAATCTTTTAAAAATAAAACAAGAGCTATAACTATTAAGACAGCAGTGTGTGGGTGGATAGAATGGAATACTAAAGAAAATACTTGATTAAGCTAAACAGAACCAGGAAAAGATGGGACAATTAGAAAACATACAGCAAGATGGCAAACTTAAATATATGATTAATTACCTTACATGTAAATGGTCTACATATTGCGGTTAAAAGGCATGGATTATCAGACCAGATTAAAAAAGCAAGACTTAGTTATATGCTATCTATAAGAAACCCACTTTATATATAATACAAACAAGTTGAAAGTAAAAGGATGCAGAAAAAAATATCATCCAAACATTCATCACCAGACAGCTGAAATGGCTCTATTAATATATTAAAATATATTACCAGGAATAAGGAAGGACATTTCATAATGATAAAGGGGTCAACTACTTGAAAAAAAGAAAAAGAAAAGGGAAAACCCACAAAATCACAACAAAATAAAAAAGCCTAAATGTTTATATACATGAAGCAAAAACTGAGAATTCAAAAGGGAAATAGACAAATCCGTTAACTAGAGTTGGAGATTTCAACCCTCTTCTCTCAGTAATTGACAGAACAAGTAAACAGAATATATCAGTAAGAAAAACGATGATGTGAACAACTCTACCAAGCAAGTTATCAACTGGCATTTCACCCCAACAATACCCAACAACAGGAGATGTATTCTTTTTACGTACTCATGGGATAGTCAGCAAGGTAAGTCATAAACTGAGCCATAACACAGTAATACGAGTCCTAATACATTTCAAAGATTCCTCATGGAATTAAATTAGAAACTTAAACTGGAAAAATATCTTGAAAATCTCCAATTAACTGGAAATTAAGAAACATACTTCTAAAAAGCCTATGGATTAAAGGAAAAAAATTATAATGCCTTGGACAGAATAAAAATTAAAACACAACATATCAAAAGTTGTGGGATGCAGCTAAAGCAATTAGAAGAGAATTTATAGCTGTAAATACTTGTATTAATATGTGAAGAAAATATGGTATAAAAATCAATGATCTAAGGTGCTTCTACCTTAAAAACCTAGAGAAAGAAAAACAAAGTAATCCCAAGTTAAGTAGAAAGAAGGAAATAATAAAAATAAGAGGAGAAATAAACGAAATTGAAAACAGACAGAGGAAAAAAAAATCAGTGAAACCAAAATCTAGTTCTCTGAAATGATCAAGAAAAAATGAGAGAAAACACAAATTACCAATGAGGAATGGAAGTAGGGCCATCATTACAGACCCAATAATATCAAAGGGGTAATAACGTAGTATTACAAACAACTTGTTGCCAATGAATTCAACATATTACATGAAATAGGCAAATTCCTTGAAAGACACAAAGCACCAAAACTGACTAAAGGAGAAATAGAAAGCCTAAATAGTTCCATAATTTTAAAGAAATTGAGTAAAGCATTAAACTGTACACTTAAGATGGGAACATTTAATGGTATATAAATTATTCATCAATAAGTTGACTTAAAAAGTAAAAAAAAAAAAAAAAATGAGCAAGACTGAACTAGGGCATCTAGGACTGCATACTTGGGAGATAAAAATGTAAAGAAATGTGAGGAAATGAATACTATAAAAGTCTGAATCATGTATATTTGGGGGCACGGGAAGATTCTGATTTGGGGGAGGTACATGGAAGGGCTTCTGGCCAGCAAAGTTAATTACTGGCATGGGTGACCGTTACGAGGATATTTACCTTTAAGTAATTCACTAAACTATATATCTGTGTTGTGTAGCTATCTGTATCTGTGTATTACTTCAAAATACAAAGGTTTGGGGTTTATCTGTCTGTTTTTTTTTTAAAGGAAAACAGGTTTAAGAGCCCCACATCCTACCCCCTTTTTTTGTTCTGGTCAAGAAGAGCTAACACTGCTTCTGGCCTCTTCCCATAACTGTCAGAATCACCTCCACAGATATCACTGGGATTCCCCCTTCCCTCTTTGGTCTAAATATCACTTCTAGGAAGCAACGCTACGATGCCTTTCAGAGGCACAGGGGTGGGGGTCAGGTGGGAGATGCTTCAAATGAAATATCCAGAAGTTCAAGTTAAATGACACATATATTTAATAAATGTAGTCACACAATTTAACAATGAATATATGCAAAATATATATTTACATATAATAACAGATATATACAAATTCAGCTACTGAAGAGTAGTTTAGACTTAATTCAATCAATAAAAACTAAACGTTATCAGGTCATCTGAAAGGCTGCACAACGCGGTGGCTAAGGGAATGGGCTCTGGATCAGGCGGCCTCGTGCGAGCCCAGCTCTCCCCCACACGGGCCACTGGCCTCGGGCAGGGCCCCTCCCTGTAAATCAGACACAGCGACACTAGCCTCACGGGCATGCGTGAGGATTTGTGCGTTAACACACGGAGGGAGGATTTGTGCGTTAACACACGGAGGGCATCAAGGACTATACCTGGTGCGTACGTGGTAAGCACTCACTCAGGATTAGTTTTCAGGGCTGTTTCTGTACCCTAAATAAATACTAATGGTGTTCTTTTGGAAAAACAAAAGGAAAGGAAAAACAAAAAACAAAAAGAAAACACCTCTTACCCTCCTTTGTGCTTCTTTTTCTTGGGAGTATCATCTTCCGATGCCCTCCTGCCCCGGCCCCGGGAGCCTCTTTTTTCCTTCTGACCCCGACCTTCTGGAAGACAAGAGTGACTCAGACCACTTCCACGGAACTCACCAAGGCAGGGCAAGGTTTACCCAGGCATGAGATTTGCCGTAATATCCCAAAGCATGTATTAGACAAGAGCCTTCGAAAACCCATGGTCAACAGTCATGAAATAAAGAAATCATGAACAGACTTGCTTTTTAACCCTCGTCCTCCAGAGCTCTCAAAGTCACTGCCCTCCATCTTATCCTTCAGATCGGCCTCGAAGCGTGCCAGGTCCGCATCAAGCCTTCGGATGTGCTTGTCGACCTACACAAGAGAAGACTCAGACGCTTACATAAATGCAGAACCCCTCAGGAATCACAAACCCACTAGGAAGCCACCAGGGAGAACTTTCTTGCCCTTTGAGTTTTCAATCAACAGAACTCTGCTAAAACAAGGCCCAGTATTTCAGACTTTATGCAAGGGTTTTGTTTCACATAGTTTGATGCTTCAACACAATAAATCCTGTTAAGGAAAAAAACCCTTAAGTGTGGGCAATAACAAGAAACAGAATTGTGAAACGAGTGGAATAAGGGGTGGGGACAGCTGACACTGAATATTTTAAAATCTAAAGACCATGTAGGTTCTTAAACAGAAGAGTAACAAAACAAAGGAAAACAGATTTCACCTAAAGCTGACAAAAACAAACATTAATACATACAGATAATATATATGCAAACACAGATACAAACAAGTGACTTCTTCCAACCAAACAAAAAAAGACAAAGCAGAATAGAACCGCAGTGATGGTCCCAGGGGAAGGGTGGGCCTGACCTGTCTTTCCGGAAGCATCGCTCTCTCAAGGCCGGATCCCCACCTGAGTGGTTTTCCCTTTGTCCCGCAAAAGGCAGGAGGGGTGTCCCAGGGCCGGCCCCCCGCCCGCGCGCCTCACCATCTCGTAGGTCTGCATGGCCAGCTGCACCTTGTCGTCGCTGTACTCCTTGCACCTGCTGTAGGCGCTCTGGATCTTCTGAAGGTGCTCCACGCGCTGGTCGGGAGAAAGGGTCTTCACGGTCGAGATGTACTCTGCGGCCAGGATGTCGATCTCTGCCTTCTTATCTGGTGGTGACAGGGTGAACAGCCAGTCCCTCCACGGGGAGGTCCCACCATTCACCCACCAGGCGGGCAAAGCTGAAGCCCTGCTGGTGCGGGCGTCCATCAGCACAGCCGTGCTGCAGAGCACCGTGGTGTCATGGGCCGTCTGCCAGGGACAGGCCCAGGATACGCATTCCCAAGTGTCCCTGCTGGAGCACCACGTGGCCGCCCTACATATGACCTGCCTACTGCTCGCAGGTATAGATCCTAAAGGTAGCAGGACACATGCTAGAAAACGTTCCTGACAGCAGGAAACAGCAAACAGCCTAAACGGTAAAAGAGAGAAACAACTGTGGTGCATTCACACAACAGCATGTTATGCAGCAACAAAACGAATGAACATGACAAAGTGGATGAAACCCACAAACACTGACACAGAGCGGCAAGGCAGGAGGCAAAGGAGAACTGTGCTGTCACCAGGTGCAGAAACAGGCACAGCTCAGCTTCCTGGTTTACAGAGGTGACAGAACCACTGCGAGGGTGGGCGGCTCGGCACCCAATTCAGGACACTGGCGCCGGGGTGGGCGGGTGTCGTGGCTGGAGGGTCACACCGGGCTGCCAGGTGACAGCGAGTTTCACCTAATGCTGTGTTTCAGTTTCCTATGAAAGTTTTGTGCTTGTTTCTGAATATATGTCATACTTCATAGTAGAGAAGTCCCTGAATTCCATGGCCAAGTGAGAAAACGCAGCTATTCCCAACTTGCAAAACATGTCCCCAACTCAATGAACGAAAAATCATGTTTTTTTCAAAAAGCACACCAACCTGAACCATAAAACCCAGGATTAAAGGGAATATCCCTAGAACCTCAGGTGGGTGGGAATCAAGGCACTGTGATGGCGAGAAGACAAAGCCGGACCACGAGGGAAACGACGCCCGCCCTGAATTCCACACCCAGCTGGACTCCGTCGGGCGGGAGCCCCACTGAACGCACGTGCAGACACGCACCATGTCAAGTGGAGGCTGATTTCCCCAAGTGCCCACCTCAGGCTGCACCAGAACAAAGGAGTCGACCAGGAGAGAGGGCGGCTGAGACCCCAGAGGCAGGGACGAGGCCGGAGGGGCAAGGGGAGAGCCCAGGGCCACACTGTGCAGCCCGCCTGGGGCCAGAGCAGACACTCCCAGGAGGTGATGTGAGGCCACACCAGTAAGGGCTCTGTCATCCTGGGGGTGCAGGGGACGGGAGTGGAGAACAGAGCTGTACAGTGACGGACTTGGCTTCCATCCCCACGCCTGGGGTCCCCGCGCCTGGGGATGATGACTTGGCCATGCTGGGCCCCCCAGATCCCAGCTAGGATGGCTCCTGTGTAACCAGAGGACAGGGTGGGCCACACCAGCAGTCCCAGAACACACCAGCAGCCACACAACTGTGGATCAGGGCTGGGGGCAATGTCCTGCCAGCCCACCACCCAGAGCTCTGCGAGGAGCCGGGCTACAGACTGAGTACAACCACGCGGGCACTGATTCCACCAGTCGTGTCTAAGTAACGAGACCCCACTAAACTTGGGGCACGTGAAGCCCTGACAAGTGCCCACAACGGAGAAGACACAGCTGCTGGGCTGGAGGGGATGCGCTGTGGCTCCACGCAGAGATGATGCAGGAGCTCACACACAACACCCACCCTGGCCATGCCTTGTGCCCCCTCTTTTGGCGTCTCTCATTTCTATCCTTTTAGTAAAAGTAAGAGCCGTTCTAGACAATTATTGAACCCCCAAATTAGGAGCCAGTTGGCAGGAAGTGCGGGTGGCCCTGGGGAGCCCTGAAATTGCAAAGGGAGCTGGAGGGTAGGCCTGGCTCCAGGCAGAGTGAGAACTGAGGTGAACTGAGCACCCCAGTCTTTGCAGCTGCAGATTGAGGCTTTTGTAGTCTACGTGAAAGTCAACAAACAAACAAAGCAGTTAGTACCTCCAAGAAAAAGACAGTTACTCAAAAAAGGTCGAGGACGCACAGAGGGTGCTGTGTTTGGTTGGGAACCACCTTGGACTCTCCCGAGGGAGCCTGCCCTGAGCCCAGCAGGAGACCTGGAGACCAGGAGGGCTGTGGGGAGGGAGGCGTGAGTGCGTGGGGGTACGGGGTGCTACCAAAGCAGTGAGCCTTTGTTTACCACAGAATAAATGAACAGAGAAAGTCTAAAACTGAAGGAGAAAAAAATTCAAGAAACAGCAGCAAAAATATACTGTTTAAAAGAGGGAAGTTCTAGCTAGCTTTTGACACTGTGCACACATAGTTTAAATATAAAAATTCTTTTAAAAGGAAAGAAAAAGGTAGCAAAAGTATTCTGAATGGGAAAGAGGATGATGGCTAAGAAGATTTGTAGTAAGGATCCAAGAAGCTAAATATGACACAAACCACACGAGCACTCTCCAAGATACCAGGGGAGGGCCACAGCCAGGGGCCCTGTGGCAGCGGCACCCCGTCTCCCCCAGAGACCCCAGGGCCGGCTCCTGAGCGGACGCACCTTCAGTCCTCTGGTCCAGCTCCCGCATCAGCTGGAAGTTCCTCTGCAGCTCGCAGGGAAGATTCTCAATACCTGAAACACAAAGGCACCAGGCTTCAAGAACTTTTCTAGAATAGGACAAAGCTTTGCCGTCAAGGTTTTGTACCAAAGTCAACAAACAGAAACCTTGCTTTCTATTTCTGTTGGGGCTTGGGAGGGGAGAAGCGTTAAAATCTCTTTTTTTCAGGATCGGGTACCAAACAGTGCTGCCGCCCGGCTCCCCACTTGAGAAACGAAGGTGGAGGTGAGCTCGGCGGTGAGCCCCGGGCCGGGCAGATGCCCTGACTGAGCGGCCACCCCCTGGCCCCGCGCTGGCAGCTGGACAGCTGTGCCCTGCACGCGGGAGGAGGGTGAGCGCCAGCCCCCTCGACATAAAAACGAGGCTTGAGAGGTCACGCAGCGCACCACGGTCTGCGGCCATCAGGGGACCCCGCGGCCTGCACCAGCCACGGCCCCAGCCTGCCTCCCCGGAAGGGACAGCCAGAGGGCAGAGCCCCCCCCCCCCCCCCCCGCCAAGGCAGAGGGCAGCAGGCTCTGTGGGAGCAGAACAGATCGGTTCGAGGATGCTCCCCTGGCTCAGGAGAAAGTTTCCTCTCTTTGAAATCTTTTCTTGGAAAGATGTTGAATTACTTGGTTCCTAAGCAATATACCCTGGGGGAACAAATGATGCCAGAAAACAAGGAAATTTCTAGCAGCAAACTATCTGCACGTCACGAGGATCTGAAAAACGATAAAAATACTAGTGCTCAGCGTGAACATGAAGGGAAGTTCCAACTAAGGGCGAAACAAATGCAGAAAGGAGGGCCAGCGGGGTGGTGCCAGTGGGCCGCAGAGACTGCAGGGGGGTCACACTGCCCACATCCAGGCCACCTTCACACACCACCTCATAGGGCAGGAGCCAGACCTCTCTCGGAGCCCCTCAAAATCTCATTACGTAACACTTAAATTCGTTTCAACGGTAATTCTTAACACGTCCCAGGCACATGGGGAAGGTAGTCGTGAAAGAAAGAACAGTCCATTTTCGACTCCGGTGAACTAACGTGGGGATGGGTGTGTGCTGGCTCGTGAGCAGGGCTCAGGGAAGGTGGCCAGCTGGGTCACTCTGCCTGAGACAAAGGCACTCTGTCGCTCCAGAGCTGTGGACACAGGCAAGTTCCCTAACCTCTCTGAGCCTCGGCTTCCTCACCTGCCAAGTGGGGTCAATGGCAGGACCCGCGGGTCCCATCCCACACTGCTGCCCTCTGCCCCCGATCAGCGTGGCCCCAGTAGGCCCACACCTCTCCAAAACCCAAGGCTAACCCAGTGGCTCCCAATCCCACCCCATACAGCCTCTGGGTGCCCCGCTCAGGCAGTGCCCTCCGTCCCACCAGG
The DNA here is from genome assembly GCF_015220235.1 of Choloepus didactylus. Lineage (NCBI taxonomy): Eukaryota > Metazoa > Chordata > Mammalia > Pilosa > Megalonychidae > Choloepus > Choloepus didactylus. The sequence continues at coordinate 135,176,110 of NC_051315.1, read as the reverse complement.
GTTCTGGTTCCGCCACCCTTCAGGGCAGTGACAACTCTGTGCTCTCCACCACCTGCTAGCTCCTGAGGACCCGCAAGCTTCTGTGACCTCTCTGGAAATCCGCCTTCCCCATCAGATGTTGAGTTCCATGGATGTGGGGGGTCCTGGCACCCCATCCCCAGCGCCCCTCTCTCTCCTTCCTGGGGCCCACGATGTCGGGGAACCACCTCTGCTCCGAGGCGGTCCCTAGTTCCGCTTTCCCACCAGTGCACGCACCTCTACTCAGGCCGGGCCAGTGGGGCTGAAGGAATGGCCAGCAGGGGCCACCCCGCTGCACCGACTGGGACCTGGCGCACCAGTGCCTGCCTGCGCTCAAGTGACCTGGGGAGGTGGGCCCAGCAAAGTGACCCCGCAGGGTGGCCCGGGGAGGGCACCGCGGACCCGCCCACACCGGAGCGCCGGGTTCACACACGGGCTCCGCCCGCTGGGCCCGGGGCGGGTCACTGCGCCTCTCCGGGCCTCGGTTTCCTCAAGGGGCAGATGGGGCAGTAGCCGCCGACTCAGGTTTCCCCGGGGGACAAGTGTGTGGCCGCACGTGGGGCAAACGCAGCGACGCCGGGCGCGGGGGAGAGGCGGGGCGGCGGCGGGGCCCTGCGGAGCGCCCCGACTGGACGCCCCGGCGCGCACGCCGCCCTCCGCGGGGGAGGAACCGAGGCCCGGCGACGCTAGGCCGGGCCCCTCGCGCCTCCGGGGACCCCGCCCGCCGCCGGCCCCCGCCCCGCCGTGACGCACCTCGACACCGCGGAGCCCGCGCCGCGCTCCGGGCCGCGCCCGCCCCGCCCCGCCTCCCGCGCGCGCCCGCGCCGAGCGTCGCCCCGCCGGCCCGGCCGCCCCCGCTCGTCCCCTGGACGCCGCGCGCGGGAGCTGCGCGCGAGGCCGTCAGGCGGCGGCGGCCCGCGCGGTGGCCGGGCCGGGAGGCGGGGCGGGCGCTTACTGTCCAGGTAGTGCTCCAAGTACATGGCGGTCGCCATCTTCCTCCGCGGCCGCGCTGGGGCTCTGCGCGCGGGCGGCCGGGGCGGCGAGGCGAGGGGCGGGGCGGCCCGCGCCTCATTCACTATTCATGGCCCGCGGGCGCGGATTGGCGCGCGGGCCGCCGGGGCGGGGCGTCGGCCGGGCCCGCCCCCCGGCTTCCGCCCGGCGTCCTGAGGCCGTGCGCGGGCGGGGGTCTGGGCCTGCGCGGCGCGGGCGGCGGCGCGGGGTCCGGGCGGCGGGGGGCAGCGGCGGCCCGTTCTCGCGGCGCCCGGGAGTGCGTCTGCGGCCTGCGCCTGAGCGCGGCGGGCTCCCGCGCGGCCTCTGGGCTGACACGTGCGGGCTCCCGCCCGACGGTCATTGGAAGTGCCCGGGAAACTCCCTTTGTCTCCTCGCGCCCCTGGTCCGAGCCCCCCACCCCGGCTGTCCTGCCGCCCCAGAGCCCAGGAAGGAGCCGGCTGCCTGCACCGCCCCTGGGCCTCCGCTCTTTCCCTCGTACTCGCGGGGGCCGTGGCCTCGGCCCGGCCCTCCTCACCCCTCCGCGGCACAGCCGTGTGGCCCCCTCCCTGCCCCCCGCAGCGTCCGCGTCGGCGCCTCGTGGGTGCACTGCCTCCCCCTCTAGCGGGGGCCTCGAGCAGTAGCTGGCACGCGGAAGGGGCTCAGTGTGTGACCGAATGCAAGCCGCGTAGCGATGTGATACGATGGTACAGGAATAAACGCGTGAAAAGGTGTATGCCAGACGCATGTTAAGAGGACTAGAGGAACCGAAAGAAAATGGATTTAGAAGGTGGGGTTCGGGGGGTGCTTGTCTTCTGTGTCCAGACTGAAATACCCTTGTGGCCGGCGCTCGCCTGGACCCACCTTTCTACCCGCCATGGGGCCTCCCTGGTTGATTTCCAGGCAAAGGGCCACCCCCGGGTGGTGTGTCCACTTCCAGGACCAGCCCCCACTAGAGCAATCTCCCCTCACTAGGAAGTTGGCCAGAGGTAGAGGTTGCCCCGTGGGGCCAGCAGACCTAGAGCCAGAAGAAGCCTGGGTCCCGGGACCCCTCCCACAGTCCCTGTGAGGTGCTTAGGTTGTTGGTTATACAAGTTGTGGTAACTAGAGGGACGCAGATGTAGCAACTTCGTTATTTAAAACCTGTATCTAAAGGTTGTGAACTCTTCCCCAAACACCATAAAAATACTGAAACGGAAACATACCCATTCTTTTTGCCAATTTTGCACTCGTTATTTCCTACCTCCTGAGGGTACTGCAGTGTGTTGTCTTGCTCACCTTTGAATCTAAACAACTGCCGTTTGGGGAGCATCCTTCTGGCACCATTTAATGCTTGCATGAGGAAACACGTGTGCACACAGATTTTTAACATGATCGCACACTACCCACTTTTCCACTACTCACTTCTATAAGTTAATGCTCTGCTGTGAACCTATGTCCCCCAAGCCTTAATTCCACCCCCATCTTGTTTACTGGATAAATTTCATCGTGTATTTAACAAACCCCTCGTTAACATAGAGACCTTTTAATCTTTCCAGTTCTTCATTATTATAACTAATGCCCCGGTGAACATCTTCGTGGGTGTATTTCTGTATGTATCTGTCTGCTCCCATTGTGTATTGCTGCAAAACAAACCACCTAAGAACTCGGCACTTTAAAACCACCATTTTATTACTTCTCTCAGGAATTCCAGCAGGGCCTGCTGGTGATTATTCTGTTCCACATGTGCGGGCAGAGACCACCGGCTTCCCTTGGGAGCCTGGCGCCTTGGCAGGTGCCTGCGGGACAGGGTTCAGCAGGAACTGTGGGCAGAGCAGCTGCCCAGGCCTCTCCGCTCAGCAGCCAGCAGGTAGCTCAGGCCTCCCAGACAGGGTTCCAGGAGGCCCCAGTGGAACCTGCAAGACTTATGACCTCACCTCCTAGGAGTCCAGGACGGGTCACCACATTCTACAGGCCGGGCACATCGGTGGCCAGTCGGGTGCCAGGGGAGGGTGGCGAGGACCGCTGGCTGCATGAGCCCACCCCATGGCCCTGTCCGTTCCTGAGGATACAGGCTTGGAAAGGGAACTGCAGACTCAAAGGGCTTTGTCTGTTTTAAATGTAGATACTTATGAGTTGCCCAAGGGGAAGGTTATACCAATTTAAGCTCCTGCCAAGTATGTTTCCTATACTTTTGTCCACCATAGATTTCATGTCTTCTTTATTAACCATTGCTAATAGGAAAAAAGAAACAACCCCCCCCCCCAAAAAAAAAGGTCATTGTTTTAATCTGTATTTCTTTGATTTTAAGTGAGGCTAAATATGTTTTCACATATTCATTGACTTTTGGTGGTTCTTCCGTGATTTCCTTCTTAAATATTTTAAAATATATTTTAAAATATATTTTTAAAAATATCTATAGGTAAATTGGTCTTTATGTCTTTAACTTAAAAAAATATTCTTTATTATTAAGGCTATTGGCCCTTCCTCTGCCATATATTGAAAATAATTGCTCTCAGCTCACAATTGGCCTCTCATTCACACAGGGACCCTGTTTGAGAAACTGTCAAAATGAGAGAAGCCCCTCTTTGCCGCCATGTTCGTCGGTGCAGGGGTCTCTGGGCTGCCGACCCTGTGGGTGGGATGATTCTGGGGGTGCGGGCGGCCTGCGCACTGTGGGATGTTTAGCAGCTTCCTGGGCCTCCACCCACTCGATGCTGTTCGCACCCTTCCCCAACAGGTATAATCAAAAACATCTCCAGACATCGCCAGCCTCCTTGGGGACCACTGCTTTGGGGAAGGCTCAGCCACTGCAATGCAGAAATCCTGCTTAGAAAAGGTGGGGTTTTCTTCTCTTTTCTATCGGGGTCCCGGTTGGGGTGGGGCAGCCTGTTCCACGAGGTCACTCAAGGACACAAACCTTCTCTGGGGGTCTCTGCCCCAGGGCCTCACCATGGTTTGCATGGTCTGGGGGGAGCATTTGGTGGACATGAACCTGCTGTCGTAGGCAATGGCCCAGGGACCCCCACTTCTGTCCCATGTTGCTGGTGGCCACTCTCCCTGCACAGGGGCTGGGAAGCGGGCTCCAGCAGGCAGCGCCTGGCCCAGCACAGTCCTATTCCAGGAGCAGGTGAGATTCCAATGGCTGCCCGGCAACGTCTGACATGACCCTGTGGGATGGAAGTGTCAGCAAAGGAAGACGCAGCAACCAATGAAAGGATGTTACAGTCTCCCTGAACTTCCCTTTTTAATGGAAAACTTCAAATGTACAAAAGTAGAGAGAAGAAGCTGGTGAGCCCAGTGCCCATCAGCCAGTTCCAGCAATTGCCTAACCATGGCCAGTTGTCTTTCACCTCCAAGTGCACATCCCGTGTACAGGTGTGAAACTATTATGGACCCCAGAAGAGCCATGAACTTTTAATCCAGTCTTTTTGGATGGAACCTTTTGATTGATTCTTTCCATGGAGATGTGACCCACTCAACTGTAGGTGAGACCTTTGATTAGATCATTTCCATGGAGGTGTGACTCTGCCCATTGCAGGTGGGTCTTCATTAGATCACTGGAGTCCTTTAAGAGAGCTCACAGAGAGAAGGAGCTCAGAGAAGCTGAGAGAGTCGTTTTGGAGAGAAGCTAAGATATGTAATCCTGAGTTTGCCCCTGGGAGAAGCTAAGAGCCAACATAGGCACAGACACTGGAAGATGCAGACAGAAGGACATTTAGAGATGCTAAGCTAAGAGATGAAGCCCAGAGTTTGCCCTGGAGAAGCTAAGGGAGGACTTCCAGACAATTAGAGGGAAATGCCCAGGAGAACCAAGCAGAGAGCTGAGAGAAGCTAAGAGAGACAGAAGCCCAGAGACATTTTGGAGCAAGCCATTTGGAAACACAACCTGAGAGCAAAGGACCAGCAGATGACAGACTTGTGCCTTCCCAGCCAACAGAGGTGTTCCAGATGCCATCGGCCTTTCTTCAGTGAAGGTATCCTCTTGTTGGACACTTGCATGGCCTTAGGACTGTAAATTTGTGAACTAATAAATCCCCTTTATAAAAGCCACCCCATTCCTGGTATTTTGCATAAAGGCAGCACTAGCAACCTTGAACCCCCAGCTTTCCAGGAAGTGCCCCCCAGCACCCCTCGTTTCATCACAAGGGGATGCTCTTGTGCCTGCCTCACAATCTCCAGGCACCCCTTTTGCTGAGCCGCTGCCTCAGCAGCCAGTTCTGAGCAGGCAGACCCTGGCTGCCTCTCGCTCAGTGGCACCCATGTCCTTTCCCACCCATGGCTCCTCCGAGGCGGAGGCAGGAAGCCCCTGCAGCCGTGCTGGGTGTCCACACACACACAGGCGGTCGTGTGAGGGAGCTGACGCCTCATGCCCGATGCCGTCGGCCCCCACGTGCCCTCAGCACAACCCGCCTTGAGAACTCAGGCCTTTATTAGTCCCTCTTGCTGCAGTAACATCACCACAAATGCAGTGGCTTAAAAACACACGTTACTCCCGTATGATTCTGGAGGTCAGAAATCGGAAGTGAATCAGGGTGTTGGAGGGACTATGTTTCCTCTGGAGGCTCCGGGGGGAGCCCATCTCCTGGCCTTTCCACCTGCCCTCCTGAGCTCGTGGCCCCTCTGATGTGCAAAGCGCATCCCTCCAACCCCTTCTTCAGCCATCATGACTCCTACATGACACTGCACTTACTCCCGGGCCATCCAGGACAACCACCCATCAGGGTGCTGAGTCAATCCCCCCCCAAGTAAGGTGACACATCCCCTGGTTTGGGGGACCAAGGTTGGAGTCTTCAGGGCCGTCATTGGCCACCCACACCCAGCAACGCTTCCTCCCCTCCTTCCCTCACCCCAGTCCCGGCTCTTGCTTCCCAGGATCACTTTCCAAAAAGAGCCCTCCACCCGCAGGCCTGGTCCCAGGCTCTGCTTTCTGGGGTGCACTTGCAGAGACAGTTGGTACCAGGAAGGCAGCCTCTCAGGGTGAGGATCTGGGCCAGGCCCACACCCCAGTCAGGTGGTGACAGGCGGTACTAACCCAGGCCCCCAGTGGCCTCAAGCCCGTGGCCTCTCACTGGGTTGGTTTGGGATGGAGGAGCAGGTGGAGGGTGAAGCAGTGGGGACACCTGAGTTGTATGGGGACTGCGATGGTTTGGGGGATGTGGAGATGGCTGGCTTCGACTAACCACTTTGGGTGTCTCACAGAAAGAAAACGGCAGGGTCAAGTAAGCCAAATCTCAAGTTTGAGCCTTGTGAAAGGCGAGGGGTAGAACACCTTACCCCGAGTTCCAGACCGCTGAGCATCAGGCCTGAGGCGTAATCATCAGCACAGCAAAAACACAAAGGAACCGGAGCGTTCGCTGCAGAGGGCCTCCTCCATTCACGTCAGCACCGGGACCTGAGAGCTGGGGCCAGGAGGTGCTGCGCATCCTGAAGTCACGGAGGAAAAGCAAACAGAACTGCAGTGATGTCAGCTCGACCTCCCCAGCTGGCAGACGCGGTTCTACCCTAACTCCAGGCTTCCTCCCGTGTTGAGCTCATTCGGTGTGACGGTTTGAGCCATGGCAGGTTCTGGTCATTGCAGCTAACGGCATCCTAACCCGTCGAAAAGACGGGCGGTGTGCTGGGTGCAGAGGCAGACGAAAATCGCCTGTTGCTATAAACTCCACTTTACCTGTGCTGGTTTGAGAAAATTCCTGCAACCAAAGGGCATCCCCCACCCCCCAGCACTCAAGACCCTGGCGCCGGGCTCCCTCCTCTTTTCACCCCAACCCCTGGCCAGGGACACTGCACCAGCATCCCTCCCTGTTTGCTCAGGAGCTCATCCTGCAGTCAGGGTACAAGGGCTGTCCTGGGAGCCTACCCAACCCAAGGAGGGTTCTCTTCCTTGTACTTATCCTTTTCAAGGTAACGAGAAGAGCATTTTAGAAAAAGAGACATAAGTCAGACAAAGGGGTAACCCTTTTATGCTCTACTTACGTAAGACAACACGAAGTAATGGTCATCGTCTTGGTCAGCTCTCACTTGGTTCTTTTGCAGTGACAAAGGATCCCCAAATCTTGTGACTTGCAGCCACAAAGGTTTTTTCCTGCTTGTGTTACCTACCAGCTGCAGGGGCTGCAGTGCAGCTGTGGCTCCACCTCATGTCATCTTCATTCCAGGGTCCAGGGGAAAGGACAGCCCCACTGTGCACATGCTGCTCTCATGCAGGGTGGGGGGTGGGGTGCGGGGAGATGACAGAACCACACAGCAGCTTTTAAAGCTTCTGCTGGAACGTGGCACATGTAATTTCTGATCACAGTACATCAGAGCCTCTGGAGGTCACACAGACAAACTCAACATCAACAGGAGGCCACAGAATACCTTACGAGGAGGAAACCAAATAACTGGGAAGAATACCATCTACCACCCTTCCAGAACCCCAAACCCCGCCAGGTAGGGTTCAGTCAGGAAATCAAAGAGCTACTCTTGGTATCTCAGGCAATAATGTAAACAAAGGCACGGACCACCACTGCAAGAAAAATGGGGGTGGAGGGGTGGGGTTGGTGGCGAGGTCAGGAAAATTGGTGCCAATGACCCAAGCCTGAAGCTTGGAGCAGGTGCTCTCAAGAACGCACAGGGAAGCTACTGTGAGTCTCAACACGGGTTCTCTGGTCTGCAGCAGTGAAGCAGGTGGACCTGAGTCTTGCCAGATCATGAGGCAGGTAACTAGGTGAGTGCATCTTGAGGACATTAGGTTGAGTGAAGTAAGCCAAAAACAAAGGAGCAAATGTTGTAAGTCCTCACTAATGTAAACCACTATAATGAGCAAACACGGAGAACTGAATTCAAGAGCGTAGGTTTTCTGGGGATAGAACAGAGGACAGAGATTGGGCAATCAATGATTAAGGAGTACAAAATATTTAATAAAGCTCATTGTAAAGGTCCCTAGATTGTAAGCTCTTACAGCAGTCACATCTATTCCTGAGTTTTAACTGTTATTTCTAAATTTTCAGATGCTGGGCTCTTTGTATGTAACTGGTAGTTCCCTGGAAATTTGGGTGTCACACCTGAACTCAGAGCTAGAGTTCTGCAGCTCTGAAAGCCAGTATTACTGCCTACAGGAACAGTTAAAGAAGCTGAAAAAGAGATATGCATGAAACAGCCTTAGTTAGGACTAAGGTAAATCAGAATACAGGGTAGCATGATAATCTTGTATTTTAAAACTCCAACTTCTGTGTGAGACCAAAGGGAAAAGATTTATTTGGTACAAAATTTATATTTTCTGTAGCACATTATATAATTTAACTTGTATGTTCAGTTTATTCAAATACCATAATTACATGGAACTTTGAATAGGGAGTGAGATCTGGTTGGTTTGTACAGGTTACTGTGAAGCCCCGATACATCCCAAAGAAATCTGGGCACAGAATAAAAATGTATTTGCAAAGCCCCCTTGAGGGACTGAGGGAAAATGTGGAAATATTAAAACTTCCCCACTTGGGGAATTCCTGATATTCTCACAAGCATTCAGGACTACCAATTTAGTAGGCTGGGCCCTTATGAAGCTTGTTACTGCAAAGGAGAGGCTAGGCCTGCTTATAATTGTGCCTAAGTGTCACCCCCAGAGAACCTCTTTTGAGGCTCAGATGTGGCCTCTCTGTCTAAGCCACTTAAGCAGGTGAACTCACTGCCCTCCCCCCTACGTGGGACATGACTCTCAGGGGTATAAATCTCCCTGGAAACGTGGGACATGACTCCCAGGGATGAGCTGGACCCGGCATCATGGGATTGACAAATCCTTCTTGGACCAAAAGGGGGAAGAGAAATGAAACAAAATGAAGTTTCAGTGGCTGAGAGATTTCAAATGGAATCGAGAGGTCACTCTGGAGATTATTCTTACGTGCTACATAGATATCCATTTTTAGTTTTTAGTGTATTGGAATAGTTAGAAGGAAATACCTGAAAGTGTCAAACTGCAACCCAGTATCCTTGATTCTTGAAGACGATCATGTAACTATATAGCCTACACAGTGTGACCTTGTCATTGTGAAAACCTCGTGGCTCACACTCCTTTTATCCAGTGTATGGACAGGTGAGTAGAAAAAAGGGGACAAAAAGTAAATGAGTAATAGCAGGGGAGGAGGGGTATGGGATTTTTGGGTGTCCTTTTTTAATTTTCTTTTTTTTTTTAAATAGTGAAAATGTTCTAAAATTGATTGTGGTGATGAATACACAGCTATGTGATGACACAGCGAGCCAGTGAGTGTATACTTTGATTGGATTATATGGTGTGTGAATATATCTCAATAAAATTGCATTTAAAAAAATCTTGCCAGAAAATAGCCTTACGTTTCACATCTACCACATTTTTGGCTGCAACTGCCTCTCAGGAAAGATGGCCTCCAAATTTTGTACAAGTGCCTCCAATGGCAAACTAACCACATAGAAGATTCTAGAAAATGTAGTTCCCAGATGTTTTCCTTTCAAACAGAGGTGTAGCCTTGCTGACAACTTGACAATCTGCCACATGTAAATATTAGTTTTTTTGTAAACCAAAATAACAAAAAAGCTGCTTGGAAAGATGTCCAAGCAGGAGCAAACGTTATCATGCATCTTCCAAGGGCTGGGGTCTCTGCGAGGACTGGACACCGACTGCCTCTCTGTTTTCGGGACTGTTTACCATTTCATCACCAAAGCCTGCTTCCCGGAGGAGGAGTCTGGGGCGCACTGCGGAGCAGACAGCTGGACGCCCCAGCGCTGACGCGTGGGCAGCTCCCGGGGTGACCTCACCGCGAGGCCGGCGCAGGGGCCGCCCGGACCCTCGGCTGAGCGCCGTGGGCACGGGGCCTTCTCCAGGCTGGGCAGGCATTCTGACGGCTTCTAAGGGTCCCGGCACAGCTTTTCTGTCGGAGGCACCAAAGCTCAAGTCTTCGTAAGGAGCCTCCAGGTGCCTCACACTCCGGAGTCAAGGGGGCAGTTGCTGGGGAGATTTCCAGGACTTTCAGGGCCCCGGCCTCTTCCCCTGTGACATCCTGACTGCACTCTTCCGAGGCGGCAGCTCGAGCCTCGCAGTCCTGTGCTTCGGGAACAGCGGGGACAATGTGTTACCCCATCCTTTCTCCGGACCTGCCCCGCGGCCACCGGCCGGGCATCCTCCCCGCGCGCCGCTGAGAACAGCAGGGCTTTCGCGTCAGAGGCGGCCGCAGACGCGCTCGGGACACGCTGCCTGGGCGGCCAAGGCCTCGCCCTGAGCTCTCCGCGCGGCGGGGGCCCGCAGGTGCCGGCCTAGCGTTCCGTTCGACCCGGGCCGAGCGACACTCAGCCCGGCCAGCCCTCGGCGCGGCGCGGCGCAGCTCCACGCGGGACCGCGCTCTGCCGGCGCCGACCTGCCTTCCTGCGACCCGACGACGGGGGCCCGCGAGGGTCACAGCGCGCCGGACCCCGACCCGTGAGCCGAACTCCGCACCAGGCGCAGGCGCGGGTGACAGCCGCCGCGCATCGCCTCGCCCCACCCCCCGTCCAGTTCCAGCCAATCTGGCCAACGCGGGCAAACATCAGCGATCCCCAGCTAACGCGAGCCCACTTTAGCCAATCCCAGCCCGCGCTGCTGACGCAACCCAATCCCAGCAAACGCCGCTGATGCCACCCGTCCCAGCCAATCCCAGCGCGCACCGCCGACGCCTCCCGTCCCAGCCAATCCCGGCGCGCGCTGCCGACGCCGGCCAATGGCAGCTCCGAGCGGCTGGAGCGGGAGCGGGAGGCGACGCGGGCCACGACGCGCGGCGGGAAAGACGCGGCAATGGCGGGCCGGCGCGGGGCGCTCATCGTGCTGGAGGGCGTGGACCGCGCTGGGAAGAGCACGCAGAGCCGCAAGCTGGTGTCCGCGCTGCGCGCCGCCGGCCACCGCGCCGAACTGCTCCGCTTCCCGGGTGCGTGCGCGCTGTTCCCCGCGTAGGGCGCCGAGGGGCGCGGAGGGTCTCCCGTGGGGTGCGGCGCAGTGTGGCTCCGTCATCTGCGTACTGGGACCTCGGCGCCGACCTTCCTTTTGGGAACAGCGGGATGTGTGGTGCAGCAAGCAGTGGGGAAGTTGTTTCACCTAAAATTACCTGGGAGGGGGGGTCCTGACTGCGACGTGCTTCCGAGCGCGCCCTCAGGTTGTCTGCGTTTTGTAAGTAGTTTTCCATTGGTCGCAGCCCCGTGGCACGCAGTTTTGGTGCATCTTTCCCTTTTTTTCCCCTCTGGTACCGCTTTATGGTACAATAAAATGCACATGTTTAAAGCCTACGGTTTAATCTGTTTCGACATAAGTGTACTCCCAAGAAAGCCCTTCCACAGTGATGACACTTTATCCTTCACCTCCAGGACTTCCCTCCTGCCCTTTTGCATTCCTCTCATTTGTTTTGATAGCTCTGCCCTCTGATGGTTTTGGGGGACATATTTTTAATATTTAAAGTAAAATTTTGACTTTGACAGTATTTATGAAAGTATTACCAATACCCACATAAACAAAAGACAGCTTACAGTATTAAAAAAGGGACAGGGAAATGGAAAAAACTGCTTTTTTAATGTAAGTCCTAATCTTCAAGGAAACCGAGTGCCCAGCCTTACATAAATACTTCTTTGAAATTACTACCTGTTACCTGAACTCCTCTTTCCTGAGGCATTTTCGTCCTGATGTTTCTCCACTGCTTGTCTTTTCAGAGAAACTCCTCTGGCTTCAGGGACGGTCTGAACCCACCTAGAGATGTAGCAGAGCTAGACTTGAGTTCAGGGAGGGAAGTCTCAGCCCAAAGCACATGTAGGATGGAAAGCCTGACTTCAGTTTTGTGTGTGTTTTTCTCTTGTCTAGAAAGATCAACTGAAATTGGAAAACTTCTGAGTTCCTACTTGGAAAAGAAGAGTGACATGGAAGATCACTCGGTGCACCTGCTCTTTTCTGCTAACCGTTGGGAACAAGTGTAAAAACATTGCCCTCTGCCTGCTTGCTCCCCGTCATGTGCTTTGCTTTCCCATGAGTGCTGACCTTTGGGATTCAGTAAATGCACCTCTCCATCCTGAGTAACAGTGACAGTGAAGCTGGAGGCTGAGGTTGTGCTTTTACATTTTTGAGGTTCTTTTATTCAGTCTGGTGAGCAGAAGTGGTATTAGCTCCCTTTTGAAATTTCTGAATAAACACTAATTTAGATTATAAGGGAGGTAGCCAGGAATCATAGCGAATGCTTTTCTTCTTTTTTTTTTTTTTTACACCTTCATAGTAGGTTCCCTCTCCAGTCAACATTTAAATAATATTTGTTGAATGCCTGCGGTGTTGCCTTGCAGAAATAGATGGCTGGGGTTGTTTCGTTTTTAACATAAGTGAGGTCCTATCATACAAGCACCTCCGCAGCTTGCTTTTTAACTGCCTCGCACATCGCTGCACTCGAGTGTGATGCAGCTCTTCCTTGTTTCTTTCCATTGCTGTAGAGCATCCTGCACAAAGGCTGGGCCGTAGACATTGGCCAGGTGTCTCCTGATGGACTTGCATGTGGTTTCTCCTTGTTCCTGTATCCTCTCCTCTGGCCTAGCTTTTGTGCCTTCCTGGGAAGCCCTTCCCACGCTGAGTATTAGATGACAGTGAGGCCATTTTTATAATCTTTTACTGCATCTGTGATTTACTAAGGTAATTGTTCTAATTTTGCTTTTTGTGACTTTGTAGGAGAGTGATAAAACATACATCTGCCTAAGTCAGAATGAACAGTACCCCCAATTTTATTTTCTAAATTTTGTCCATCTGTTCTGCCACGGGCTGCTTGTTGCAAGACTTCTGGCTTCCTGACAACCCCCCTCAGATCACTCCGGCCGTGGCCATCAGATTAGTCTGAGACTTGCTTCCTCTTGGTCTCCCTTTAAAGTCCTCAGGCCACGGGCACACTGCCAGGTTCACATCCCCCACCATTGCCCGTCAGCTTGGTGGCCTTGGCAGTTGACTATCCCCTCTGAATCACGGCTTCCTCGTCAGGATGGGGGCCATGGTGCCCCTGGCAGGCCTGGTATGAGGGTCTCATCACGTCCTGGGCCCTGCCAGCAGCCCCAAGGAGAGTCCTCAGCACGGCTGGGCTGCTTCAGACCTTCCCTGGCACTCGGGCACTTCACACAGAAACTCATTCTTTCCTCCAGCCTTGTCACTCGTCACCCTTTTGCTATGCTTTGTCTTAACTGGATCAGTTGCTGGTCTCTGAAAATTTGTTTCCTTTTGGCTTCTGTGCAGTGTCTTCTTTTCCTCCACTTCCCTCCTGGTCTCTGTTTAATTAGCTGTTCCAAACACCACAATGACACAACATTGCCATCTCCTCCTACCCAGGCCCTTCCCATCCCTTGTGGATAACCAATTTGATTAATTTCTAATGTTCCCTTTTTGAGATTTTTTTCAACAAAAAACTGCAGTTATATGTGTATTGTCTTAATTCCCTTTCTTTCATATGGAGAGTGTAGCACATTTTGGACCCTTGCCTTTTGCTTTATTTACATAATGTATCAGGAGATCATTTTATATCTGTTCATGGGCATGTTTTCATTCTTTTTTACAGCTGCACAATTCTCTGTAGTACATGTGTTACATTTATTCATCAAATTTCCTGTAGTAAGGCAATTAAATCTTTTTTTTTTTAATAGATTACAATTTTAAACATTGCTGTGATAGAAATTTCTTCTTATTGTTGGAGATGTCTTTCCCTGTGCTATTCTGTGAGTTTTTTTGTGTGCAATTTTATTGAGATATATTCATATATCATACAGTCATCCAAAGTGTACAGTCACTTGTTCATAGTACTGTTATATAGTTGTGCATTCATCACAATCAATTTTTGAATGTTTTCATTACTCCAAAAAAATAAAAAGAATAAAAATAAAAGTAAAAAAGAATGCCCAAAAAATCCCATACCCTGCTATTACTTATTTACTTTTTGTCCTCATTTTTCTACTCACCTGTCCATACACTGGATAAAGGGAGTGGGAGCCACAAGGTTTTCACAATCACAGGCACACTTTGAAAGCTATATAGTTATGCAATCATCTTCAAGAATCAAGGCTATTTAGGTTGCAGTTGAACAGTTTCAGGTATTTGCTTGTAGCTATTCCAATATACTAAAAAGATATCTACATAATGCAGTAAGAATGACCTCCAGAATGACCTCTTGACTCCACTTGGAATCTCTCAGCCACCAAAACTTAATTTTGTTTCATTTCTCTTCCCTCTTTTGGTCAAGATTTTCTCAATCCCATAATGCCGGGTCCAGGCTTAGTCCTGGAAGTCATTTCCTGGGTTGCCAGGGAGACTTGCACCCCTGAGAGTCATGTCCCACGGAGAGGGGGCAGTGAGTTTACCTGCCGACTCGGCTTAGAGAGAGAAGCTTCTGTGAGCTTCTTGTCCAGGTATCCGTCTTTTTGTTCCTCCAAAGTGCTTCGTATGTGGGCTCTGGAATTTATAGGTTCCCAGTAAAATTTGTGGAGTAGAAATGAACTTTTGTCTTCTCTGGTTTAAGTGTTGCTTCTTGAGCCCCTCTGCCTTTGCGAGGTCATTTCTTCCCCAGGTCTTGGCAGCCTTGGGAATGGGTGCTGGACCTGGCGTCATCTGGTCAAAAACGTCCCTATGTCCCTGTTGTAACCTCTGTAACCCATGACTCCTTTTAACCTCTTCACTCCTTCCCCATGTCCAGGCCTGAGGGCACGGGCATCCCTGCGGCCCCTGGCCCCCCTGCTCCTGCCATGCTCCTCTGCTGGCCTTTCCCTTCACGGGCTCAGTCGGTCAGTCGGGCACCACTGGCACCCCCCAGACAGCCAAGGACAGCCTCCTTTATCCTCCTGTCCTGCACGAGCGTCCGTCTTTGTCAGCCGTGCTTGTTAGTCTGTTCAGTGCAGTTCTCTTTTGCATGTTGGGCTTTGCCGGGAGTGCCCATGGGCTTGGGGTCTTCTAAAGAGAAGATCCAGAGATTAATTTTAAAGATTTTTAAAGGATTTCTTGAATTAAAAAAATAAGGGCCACAAGTCCCGGTCTCAGAATCCTGCCATTGTTTCCGTTTCTGAGCGGTCCTGCCGGGCCCCTCAGGCCTGGCAGTTATGGTGTGTGGAGCTGTGACTCCGACTGAGAAGCATTCTCTGTGTTTTAGGCCGTTAATTAAAGAAAAGTTGGACCAGGGAGTCACCCTCGTCGTGGACAGATACGCGTTCTCTGGGGTCGCATTCACCAGTGCCAAGGAGGTGAGTGCTGGTGGCTTCACCCTGGCAGGTGTGGCCAGGTGAGGCCGAGTGTGTGATCAGTGTCACCCCCCTTTGTGCTGGGGATCAGCTAAGACTGCAGAGCAGGTGTGTGAAGTACTCCAGCCACTGTCTTCAGGAGTGTTAGGAGTCTTATGTTCCTTTTACCTCTTCGCTAGATGAATTGTTAGGAAGAGTGAATATTTAAGTCTTGTTTTCACAGACAGAGCCGTACCTGGGACTCGGATGATATATTTCGGAGGGTACATTTCCAAAGGCGGCCCCTTGGTACTGGGTTCTCATCCATTGCCTGGCTGTCACTTATTCTTTCCTGACTTGCCTGTCCCACATTGCTGTCGTTTCACAGGTGTTACCCCTTTTGTCCACTTTTTATTTAGAGCTTTTAAAGTGTATAATAACAAATAATTGGTGACCCTCAGGTGCCACCCTGGCCTTGGACCCGTTTGTCCTCTGTGCCCACTTCCATCCCTCCCGAGGCCACTACTGAGGATCTTGGCCATGTCCCTAGGACACAGGAACTTTCTTTAAAACAGTCTCACCTAAAAAGGACTGGTAGTGATTTCAGTTCTCTCTCAAATGCTGTTTGCTTTGTCTTACTGGTATTTTTATAGTTACTGTGAATCAGAATCCAATTAAATTCTATCTATTGAAACGTTTCTTAAATCTTGTTTCCTTGCACTTAAAATATTTTAATTTTATTTCTGCAAGGGTACTGCAGGGAGTGTTGGGGTGTCCATCAGGAGGCTCACGCTGGGTGGTCTTGTTGGCTCTGACAGCCTTTGATGGCCCCGTAACTCCTCAGGGGCTGCCTCGGGATGCTCTCCGCATGCTGTTGTCCCTTCTTCATGGTAGCTGGAAGCCTTTAGGGAGACACTTTCCCTCTCAAGCATGTGGTTTCTCAGGTCTGGTTTATGTAATGAGGATGAGACAGATACAAGCTTCGGGCTGTTCCAGGGACCCTCAGGGGTGCGGCTGTTTGGAATTGCTGGCAGCACACGGGCCCTTGGAAGGGCCTCACAGCGTCCTCTGGGCCTGCGGTTCTGGGCCTGGGTCCTCATCTTGGCTCCGGGAGATGGGTGAGCTCAGGCTGTGGAAACGGGGACGCCACCCTTAGAGAGGGAGTACGTCAGGCAGACCCTACAGCTCAGCCCTTGTGGCCATCACCCACTGGCTTCCTGTCAACCTCTGTCTCCTTCTTCTCCTTCTCTTGAGAAAGAAAGGCAATGGCCAGAGCGTGTGTGGGAGAAAGCACACAGCGGGGTCCCCTGGGCTGGCTTGTGGCTCCGTGGCATGGACAGTGCCCTCTGCCCCACAAGGCCATCCTTCAGCAGGATGCCCGCAGAGACCAGGCCCGAGGGCCGAGTTTGTGGGGCCATGGCACCCTTCCTTTTTTTTGTCTATTTTGAATGTGTTCAAGAAGTTAAAAAAAGAAGCTGGCATGAGAGAAAGCAAGAACACTTTGGATTTCCATTTAAAAAGAGAAAAAGAAAGACCCCACGCTTTGTATGGATTAGCCATTCTTGTACCTCACCAGGCCTTTGCTCGTTGTTTCCTCCTTTTTGTGACTCATGAAACCAAAAGTAAGGGCCCATTGAGCTTTCTTTCTCTGACCACTGGCTTCTGTCCTGGCAGAACTTTTCCCTAGACTGGTGTAAGCAGCCTGACGTGGGCCTCCCCAAACCCGACCTGATCCTGTTCCTGCAGCTGAGGCTGGCGGACGCGGCCACCCGTGGCGAGTTCGGCTGCGAGCGCTACGAGAACTGGGCGTTCCAGGAGCGGGCGTTGCGGTGCTTCCAGCAGCTGATGACGGACCCCACGCTGAACTGGAAGGTGAGGCGGTGGCCCCCGTCGCCCAGGGTGGCCGCGAGGAGAGGCCACAGGGCACCGGAGCCCAGCCCCGCGCCGGCCGGGGTGTCTCCGCACCGTCCCCAGTGCCAGCAAGTTCTGGTCCTTTGGTCCATTTTGCAAAATGCAGAAATTTGGTGCCTTGTCTGGTAAATGATAAGTAGAGTAACAATACTTCCAAATTCCAGTCACTTTTGAAAAATGATCCCCACAGCTTGTTTCTATCAATGAACACTACGTTTTCCTCTTTAACTATAAAGACTTTAATCATGTGATTTTTTCTTAAAAATGTTGAAATCCTATTATCTTCTTGTTTTATGTATTATTTTTTATTGACTTTTTTTCCTAACACTCTACACCCACAAAAACTCCCCCTTCCCCTTTACCTGTAGCCTTTATCGTACTTTTTGTCTCTGAGAACTTGCTATCCCTAGTCCTCTCTTATAAGTGCCATGACACAGTTTTTGTCCGTTTGCTTCTGGCTTATTTCACTGAGCAAATCTCAGAACATCATTCCTTCTGATGGCCGACTCATACTCCATTTGTGTGTGCGTGTGTGTGTGTGTGTGTCACATGCTGTTTGTCCGTTCACCTCTCGGTGGACACCTGCGTTGTTCCCACCTTTTGGTGATTGTCCCTGAGGACGGTGCAGGCCCTTCCTTCAGGGGACTTACGCACACCCACACCTGAACTTTCATTTAAACATAATCACTCTGTGAGGTTTCCTGCAAAGTACTTTTAAAGTTAAATAGTGGGTTATTGGATATTTTTCTGTGTTCACGTATATAAATCTGTTTTACTCCTTCAACAGCTATATAGAATTTCATTTAGTAGCAAGACCACAATTTATTTAACCAGTTCATTATCGTTTGCCATCTGTATTGCTTTAGTGCTGTAATAAATACGCTGCTGTGTGTCTCGCTGTGCCTGGCTGTGCGTGATGCAGGTGATTCTGGCATGGCGCTCGCTGGGTGAGGGAGTACACACATTAGAAGTCCAGTGAATGCACCCAGGCTGCCTTCGGAACACAGAGGAGCCGGCTAGTCCCCTCGCCAGGGGCGAGGCCGCCGCTGGTCTCACCTTTGCCCTGGTCACCGTCACCGATGCTTTGGATCTTTGCCTTTCTGCGGAAGAACGGAGGCCCTTGGCTCTGTCTGTGTTTCTGGTCATTGCTGCGACCAAGCACCTCTTGTGGTTTGTGTCCCCGCTGCGCTGCCTGCTGGTGACAATTCCCCGTCTTTCTCTACTCGCTGCTCCTTGTCATGGCCGGGCGGGAGGGCCCTGGTGTGGGTCTCCTTTGCCTGTACTGTAGGTTCCATGTGCATTTTTAAAAAAAAATTTATTTTTACCCGTTATATTTACCTAACAGAAAAATCATTTTAACCATTTTCAGTGGACATTTCTTTGACATTAAGTACTTTGAGAAGAGAAATTACAGAATATTTGCCCTTTTGTGTCTGGCTTGTTTCACTCATCTTGATGTGTCAAGGTTCATCCATGTTGAAGCATGTGCCAGCACTTCACTTTTTACAGCATAATAATATTCCTTGTCTGGATAGACCACATTGTCTCTATCCGTTTGTCTCTTGTGGGACGCTCAGGCTGCCTCCACCTTTTGTACATCACAGATGATGCTGCAGTGAGCACTGGTGAGCAGACGTCTGTCTGAGCCCTGCTTGTCGTTGTGCAGGTTTGTACCCGGCGTGGAGTTGCTGGGTCATGTGGTAATTCTGTATAAGGACCTGCCAAAATTTTTTTCACCAGGTCTGCACCATTTTACATTCTCACCAACTGTGTACGAGGTTTCCCACTTCTCCACATCCTTAACAGCTCTCGTTATTTTCAGTTTTTATGATAATGACCATCCTAGGGGGTGTGACCAGTATCTCGTAGTTTTAATTTGCATTTCTCTAATGGCTAATGATGTTGAACATCTTTTCATATACCTGTTGACCGTTTGAATATCTTTGGAGAAATGTCTTTTCAAATCCTTGACCCGTTTTTTAAAATTGGGTTATCTTTTTGTTGTTGAGTTGTTAGGAGTTCTTTATATATTTTGGATGTTAAACCCTTATCAGATTTATGGTTTCCAAATATTTTCTTCCATTCTGTAGGTTGTCTTTTCACTTTCTTGATAATGCCCTTTTTTAAAAAATTCAGTTTTATTGAGATACATTCACATACCATATACTCATCCACAGTATACAATTGGTTGTTCACAGCACCATCATAGAGTTGTGCATTCATCACCACAATCAATTTTTGAACATTTTCCTTACTCCCCCCGAAATAAAAATAAGAATAAAATTAAAAGTAAGATAAAACACCCAAAGCATTCCATACCCCCCCCCCAATCCCACTCTATTTTTCATTTAACTTTTGTCCCCATTTTTCTACTCTTGTGTCCTTACATACACTGGATAAAGGGAGTGTGAGCCACAAGGTTTTCACAATCACACAGACACACCATGTAAGCTACAGTTATACAATCATCCTCAAGATTGAGATTGCCCATTTATGTACCAAAGCTTTTTTTTAATTCAACTTCATTGAGGTATATTCACATAGCATACAGTCATCCACGGTGTACAATCAGTTGTTCACAGTACCATTATATAGTGGTGCATTCATCACAATTTTTGAACACCGTCATTACCACATACAAAAAAATAAGAATAAAAATTAAAGTAAAAAAGAACACCCAAAACATCCCATATTCCCATCCCTCCCTATACTTCATTTACTTTTTGTCCTCATTTTTCTACTCACCTGTCCATACTCTGGATAAAGGGAGTGGGAGCCACAAGGTTTTCACAATCACATGGTCACACAGTGTAAGCTATTGTCTAAGAATCGAGACTACTGGGTTGCAGTTCAACAGTTTCAGGTATTTCCTTTTAGCTATTCCAATACACTACCAACTAAAAATGGTGTCTGTATAGTGCATAAGAATAACTTCCAGAATGACCTCTCAACTCTATTTGAAATCTCTCAGCCAGTGAAACTTTATTTTTTCATTTCTCTTTCGATGCACAAAAGTTTTTAATTAATTTTGATGAAGTCCATTTATGTTTTTTCTTTGTTGCTTGTGCTTTTGATGTAAAATCTAAAATCCACTGCCAATATCCAATATCCTGAAGATATTTCCCTGTTTTCTTGTAAGAGTTTTCTAGTACTAGCTATTATATTTAGGGCATTGAACATTTTGAATTCATTTTTGTATATGGCGAGAGGTGGGGGTCCACATTCATTCTTTTTATGTGGATTTCCTGTTGTCTGGGCACTTTTTCTTGAAGAGAATATTTTTTTCCCACTAAGTGGAAATGACAGGCTTGTGGAAAATCAATTGGCCATAAATGTGTGGATTTATCTCTGGATTTTCAGTTCTGTTCCTTTGGACTATATGTCCATCCTTAGGCCAGTACCATGCTGTTTTTATTACTGTAGTTTTGTGGTAAGTTTGGAAATTAGGAATTGTGGGTCTGCCATCTTTGTTCTTGTTTACCAGGATGGTTTTGGTTGTCTGGGCCCCTCGCAACTCCATATAAATTTGAGGATCAGCTTTTCCATTTCTGCAAAAAACATTGCTGAAATTTTGATAGGGATGGCACTGAATTTGTAGATCACTTTAGGCAGGTATCGATATCCTAACACTATTGTCCTCCTATCCATGGACATGAGATGTCTTTCCATCCGTTTAGGTCTTTAATTTCTTTTAGCAATGTTTTGTAGTTTTCAGTGTATAAGTCTTTCACCTCCTTGCTTTAATTTACTCCTAGGTATTTTATTCATTTAGATGCTATTGTAAATGGAATTGTTTTGATTATATCTTCAGATTGTTCATTACTGACATATAGAAATTCAGCTGACTTATCTTGTATCCCACAACGTTGCTGAATTTATTAGTTCTAGTAGCTTCTCATGGATTCTTTCGGATTTTCTGTATAGAGGTTCATGTCATCTGCAAACAGGGATAATCTGACTTCTTCTTTTCCAGTTTGGGTGCCTTTTCTCTCTCTTGCCTGATCCTTCTGGCTTGAACTTTCCAGTACAAAGTTGACCCACGGAGACAGCAGAAGTCCCTGTCTTGATCCTGGGGGACTTTACCACTGAGTGTGATAATTGCTGTGGGTTTTTCCATAAATGCCCTCTGTCATGTTGAGAAAGTCCCCTTCCAGTCCTACTTTTCTGTTTTTGTTTTTTTTTTTAACATGAATGTATTGTGGATTCTTTCCTGTATCAGTTGAGATCATGTGCGCTTTTTTCCTTCATCCTGTTAATGTGGTGTACTACATTGATTTATTTTCTTAGGTCGAACTGTCCTCGCATTCCTGTAGTAAATCCCACTAGGCCATGGGATTTAACGTGCTCCTGGGCTCAAACTGAATCCTGAATTGTGTTGAATATTTTGGCATCTGTATTCATTCGGTATGTTGGTTGGCAGTTGTCCTTTCTTGTGCTCTCTTTTTCTGGCTTTGGTATCAGGGTAATGCCGACCTCCTAGGATGAGTTAGGAACAAATCCCTCCTCATCTATTGTTTGGAAGAGTTTGAGAAGGATCATTGTTAAATTTTCTTGAAACATTTGGAAGAATTCAGCAGTAAAACCGTCCGGCCCTAGACTTTTCTCTGTGGGGAGTTTTTGATTCCTGATGCCATCTCTTGATGTTATAGGTCTGTTGTGATTTTCTATTTCATTTTGCATCAGATTAGGTAATTTCGTATGTTTCTAGGAATTTGTCCATTTCACCTAGGTTTCCTAATTTGATGGCATATAAATTCATAGTACCCTTTTATAATCCTTTTCATTTCAATAAGGTTGGTAGTAATGTTCCCACTTTCATTCCTGATTTTAGTCATTTGTGACCTCTCTGTCAATCAGAGTGAAGGTTTGTCAATTTTATTGTTTTTACCAAAAATAAACTTTGGGTTTTGTTGAGTCTCTTGTTTTTCTGTTCTCTATTTCATTTATCTCTGCCCTAATCTTTACTATTTCCTTCCTTCTACTAACTTTGGGCTCAGTTTGCTCTTCTTGTTTTAGATTCTGTAGATGTGAAGTTAGGGTATCAATTTGTGATCTTGTATTTCCCTTTGAACGTTGCCTTTTCTGCCTCTCATAAGTTTTGGTATGTTGTGTTTTCGTTTTCATTTGTCTAAAGATATTTCCTAGTTTCCTTTGCAATTTCCTCTTTGACTCATTGGTTGTTTAATAGTGTGTTAATTTCCATCTGTTTATAATTTTCTACTTTTCCTTGTTATTGATATATAGCTTTATTAACATTGTGGTCCAAGAAGACACTTTGTATGATTTCAGTATTTTCAAATTTATTACCACTTGACTTGTGGCTGGACATACGGTCCATCTTAAAAATGTTCCATGTGACCTGAGAAGCCCATGTGATCCACTGGTGTTGGGGGGGGGGTTTCTTTATGTGTCCGTGAGGTTTAGTTGGCTAACAGTGTTGTCAAGTCCTCCGTTTCCTTAGATGTTCTGTCAGTTATTGAAATGCGGTATTGAAGTCTCCAGATATTCCTGTAGAGCTGTTTCTCCCTTTATTTCTGTCAGCTTTTTCTTCATATAGTTTGGGGTTCTGTTGTGAGATGAGGATATGTTTATGATCATTCTGTCTTTTTGCTGGATTGAACATTTTAGCATTCTAGAATATCCTTCTTTGTCTCTTCCAATATTTTTTGACTGAAACTATTTTACCTGACAATAACCCTGCAGTCCAGTTCTCTTTTGATTACTGTTTGCAGGGAATATCTTCTTCCACCTTTTACTTTCACCCCTTTGCGTCTTTGTGCCTAATTGAGTCTCTTGCAGACAGCATCGAGGTGGGTCCTGCTTTTTTTTGGAATTTTGTTGGGGTGAATTTTTTTCAATCTTCCATTCTCTGCCTTTTAAAAGGGAGAGGGGGTAATCCATTGGTATTTAGGGGAACTGAGAGGAAGGATTTACTTTGCTACTCGGCCGGCTTTTTTCTGTATGTCTTGTGTGGTTTTTGGTTCTTCAGTGCTCCATTACTGTTTTTTTTGGTTTGTCTTTTTTTTGTGTGTTTAGTTGTTTTTCTGTAGTGTACTGTTTTGACTCCCTTCTTTGCTTTGTATTTTTCAGCTTCTTAGTGGTTACCTTTGTGATTACAGTTAACATCTTAAACTAATAACAAACAGTGTCAACCTGGTTTCAGTGGTACACAAACTGTATTCTTTATCTTTCCCTCCCCCTTTATGTTTTATTATCTCATATTACATCTTCATACACTGTATGCTGTTAATCTTTACTTTAAGTGTCATTTTTATACATTTGCCTGGTAAGTCATGCAAGGGGGGAAGCGGTTACAAACCAGAAGTACAGTTAATACAGAGTCCATGTGTGCTGTGTGCTTACGCTCACCACCGTTCTTCTTTCTCGTTATGGTTTCAAGTTACCGTCTGTGTCCTTGAACTCAGCCTCAGGGCCTCCCCTCAGAGGTTCTCGCAGGCCTGTGCTTCTGGTCATCTGCAAGTGTCTTAGTTTCCCCTTCATGTGCAAAAGATAGTTTTGCCAGATGTAGAATTCTTGGTTGACGGTTTTTTTCCTTTGTGCCTCTTGGTTTATTGTGCATCTTCCGTCTCCCGGTGGTGGTTTCGGAGCTTCCCCTGAAGTGGAGACGATGCTCCTGAGGCCTGTTCGCTCTGGCCCCCTTGCCGACGGGGCGCCGTGTGGGCCTCGGGGTGCCAGGGAAGTCATTGTCACTTCTAGATGTGCCTCAGGGAGCCCTGAAATCCTTCTCCGTGCCTCTGAATTCACTAGCAGCTTTCCCAGGATTTGCCGCCTCGGGCCTGCCTAGGAGGGCCTTGGTTTCCCTCCGGTCCCCTCGCCAACTCCTCTGTCCTGGGAGAGAAGTTCCCCTCTCCCGTCCTGGGCTAACGCCGAGCGTTATTTCGGTGCCTTTTATGTGGTGCGCCGTGCTTCACGTGCACACACGTGACTGACCCGAGCAGCCCTCCTGTTAGTGCAGGGCAACGGCCAGCCGACTGCAGAATTAAGTTCCTCCTTCAGGAGTGGAGAAGCCAGGCCCAGGCTCGCCTGGCCCCGGGTGTGGCCGTCAGGGGTGTGGGTTCGACAGCTGCCATCGGCCCCGTGTCCTCTCGTGTGAACTGGAGCAGTAACACTGGGCTCCCTGCTGTTGGCTGTGGGTAAACTAGTGAGTGCTGTGCGCCTTGGGGAAGTGGCAGTGCGGGTGGCGAGTGACACGGGGCCTTTGGATCCCTCCCCTCCCTGGGTGGCCACTGCTGCGCTGGGTGTTGGGTCGAGGGCTGGGCGGGAGGTGCTCGTGCTGCTGCTCAGCCCCGGTGGCCCCACGGGCCCAGCCGTGCCTGTGGGGAGCGAGGCAAGTCCCGGCCTTGTGACCAGACAGCGGCCGGGGTGCCGGGCTGCACCCTGCCAGGCCTCAAGGAGGCCGATGTGGCAGCAGCCACCCCACCCCCACCCCCAGCTGACCTTCCCGTGCAGATGTGGGGCGTCAGGGAGGGGCTGGGGTCCCATCTCCCTGAGTTCTGTGCCAGGGCATGCAGGTCGGCCCGCCACAGCGCAGCTCTGAGACCCCCGTGCATCAGGGCATGAGGAAGGCACTAACCCGCCTCTTTCTCCCATGTTCCCTTTGGGGAAACAGGCCGTGGATGCTTCCAGAAGTGTCGAGGACGTCCACGAGGAAATCCGCACACTCTCTGAGGACACCATTCGAACCGCTGTGCAGCGGCCACTGGAGGAGCTGTGGAAGTAGCCGGCGCTCGCCGGGAGCAGCAGCGTGGCCTCTCCCTCACGGGGCCACTGGCTGCTGCGTCTGCAGGAGGTTCCCGGTCACCACGGTGGGGACTGTGTGGTTTCCATGGGCAGCAGCGGCAACGCAGGAACACGGAGGAGACCACGAGCCTGGCTGGCATCGGGGGGCACGTCGGCGCCAGGCAGCGCGAGCACACTGGGTGCAGGGCCGTTCTGGCCAAAGCCCGCTGCCCTGGCCCCGCACCCCCTCATGTCCTGTAGCTGCTCCTGCGCGTTTGTCGACGTTTAGATCTCTGCATCCGGGGGCTTCGGTGAGGTCGTTCACGTGGCAGCCAGTGGCATTCTGGATTTCTTACAGGCACCAATAAAAGCTAACATGGAACTGGCAGTGGAAGCTTCACTTTTGCTTGGACTCCCAGCCTGGGACTGAGCGGGTGTGGGCACGAGGCTCCCTCCCCCCAGGGCCAGGAGGGACCCTCCGGCGGCCCCAGCCCTTTCTCAGCTGCAGGTGAGGCCTTGGTCCTGCCCACAGCCCGGAGGCCATCCTGGCTGGGCAGTGTGGGCAGCCCGGCGGGCACGTCAGACATGCCTGGTCACAGCCTTGCGATTCTTTTCGTCACAACCCCAGATGTGAGGCATTACCGTTCCCAGCGCTCTGCGCTTCACACGGCTCCAGCTGGAACCACGGGGACGCATCCAGCAGCACGCATGCTTGGTGCCATCTTGGGGGGAGGCCAGCTCTGCCGGTGCCGTAGCCAGGTGGACCCAGCAGGGCCCTCCGGGTCTGCCTGGGCAGCAGTCCAAGGGTCTTGGCATTTTCCTGCACTGCCAGGAAGTCCAAGTCCCAGCCGAGCAAAGCGGCCTGGCGTTCCAGGTGAACACCGAGTTGCAGCTGCTCACAAGCCAGCTGCCAGGTTTGGCGGAACCTGGTGTGGCCGGGAGGTCAGGAGGGTGCCCAGGGTGGTGAAGCCCCAGGCGCCTTGAGCAGGAGACCCCCAGCAGCCCCGAGAAGCCAGGTGGGGCCCGTCTGTGCCTGTTACTGGAAACACTGCGGGCTCCGGGAGCCCTGGAGCACTGCTGGCAGTGGACTTGCTCGTCCCCCTGGTTCTCCCCCCGTGCAGCCATTGTACGGGCTCGAGCTCTCCCTGCACACGTGCGAGATGCAGAGACAGTGACGGAAGCTCTGCACTGCGGCCCATCGGCTGGTCTGCGTCACAAGCAGGGACTAAGTGTGGAATCCCCCTATTTCTGGGTCGGGGGGGGCTGTTGTAATTTCCCTGTCTTTCCAAAATGTCTGTATAACAAAGATCTCACTCTGCATAGTAAAAACGTTAGATTGAATCCTAGAAAGACCTGAGGCCACCAGGTGGTGGCCACTCCTCAGGAGTCGTCCCAGAGGCTGGCAGTGGGGATTGGAAGATTAACAGGGCAGGTAAAGCTTCAGTCAGTAAACACTGTTTAGGATTTCCCAGGGGTGTGGCGAGGCTGTAGGGCCCAGGCCACGGCCCTGAGCTGACGGCTGCCCTGCCTCACCCCGATGTCACGTCTTGATCCCTCGGACCCGTGGACATGTGACCCGACGTGGTGAAGGGGGCTCTGCAGACAGGAGGAGGTGACGGACCCAGAGGTGGGGGTGGCCCTGGCTGGTGCTGGTGGGTCCGGGCCATCACCAGGTCCCTAGGAGAGGGGGCAGGGGTCCGAGTCGGAGGAGGGGGTGCTGTGCTGTGGGCACTGCTGCAGCCCCCAACTTCAGCCCAGCGAGACAGTTTGGACATCGACCCCCAGGGCTGAGTCAGGGTGTGCTGAATTGGGCACGAAGCTGCTGGCGTTTGTCATAGCAGCCGGACGGAGATAACAGCATCGACAGGCGTTTCTGAGGCCGGGACGCAGACCCTTGGGCCATCCTGTCTCGTCCTGGCTGGTCTCAGTCACTCTGCACTGAAGCCCGACGTGGGGGGTGGAGGCACCGAGTGGGCCAGGCCTCCCGTCGGCGCCGCTGGGGCCCAGGCAGGGCGGAGGGCAGGGCCTGGGGCCACACAGCTCCCTGCAGGTGGGCTCGGCAGGGCGAGCTCCCCGTCTATGGCAGGGACGCACCTCCCGGACCAGCCAAGGCCACTCTGTGGACAGTGCTCCACTCCTCTCCAGCTCCCTGGAGTCCCGTTTCCCTTGCGCACAGACGGTCCGAGGCTCACAGGGACAGGTGGGCAGGCATCTGGGGAGGTGGCGCTGCAGCTGTTTCCCACAGCGGCCACAACAGCCACCAAACCCAGACTCAATCGTCCACAGGGTATCCTGAGCTCAAAAACTATCCCATCGTATTTTTTTCTGGAAACCACGTCAAGGGAAAAAACAGACACACACAGTTTGTTTTCTACTGAAACTTTTATTATTTGCCATTAAGAATTGCAACCTATACTACTGAGAACGAACAACATTCTCCTGAGTAAGCCTTTGTCATTTAAAAAAATCCCCCTACCACAGACAGAGCCCCATTTCCCGACAGGGTGCTGCCCCGTCCGCGTCTGCACCCCACACAGCAGCAGCAAGGGCCACCGGGCGAGCGTCCAGTGCGGGCATCATCCTGCCCTGCCACCAGCTCCAAGTGGGCACAGGGTGAGGGAGAGGAAAGGGCAACTAGGCAGCTCACGCCTGGGTGGTCTCGGCGCTGGGGCCCCGACCTGGGCAAGCGCCTGACTGCAAATCCCGCGGGCGGTGGCTCTGCCAGGGCCAGCAGGGGAGCGTGGCCCCCTTTGGGGGGCACACGGCCGCCCAGGCCCCCAGGCTCACGGTGACACCCCAGGCCCTAGACCCACATTCTCCACGACCAAGAGCCACTGGCCCTGGACAGTGTCATCTGGGCCGGGCAAATGGGGTCAAAGGTTGCACGCACTTCATTAGTTTGGAGGGAGGTTTGGAACACGTAGTCAGCCAACGGAATGAGCAGCAGCTGTCCCCTCCTGCGTCCATCAGTCAGCCATGCACCACAGATCTGGAGTGGTTTTAACCTCTTGACCCAAACCACCTAGAACCTTCAGTGCCCCGTGAGGATGGTTCCACAGAGGACGAGCCCGTGAGGAAGGCTCCATGGGCAGCCGGCTGCAGCTCGTCCCACGCCCTCCACGCTCTTGTGGTTGGGGCACTCTGGGCACAGAGCCTCCGGGCTGTGGGAGACAGGCAGGGGGGCAGCTCCCTCCCCTCCGCCGCTCGGACGCCTGGCACCCCCTCTGGGAGATGCCCGCACTCGGCCGGCCGGCCCCGCGTCCCGGCTGCGGCTGCCTTTCCCGTAGTGTCAGATACACATTCGCCCGCCCCACCCTGACGCCCTACACCTCACGTCCCACCTGAGAGAGCCCTTGATGCCACGCTGGGCGGGTTTGCTGCGGGAGCAGGATGCGCGGCCATTGTCCCTCACGCCGCCCGCTGGGCACATCTTCTGCAACTGGGATGTGGGACGTGCCAGACAGAAACAGATGTCTGTGCTGCACGACTTCAAACAGGACTTTAATTCCCAAACAAACCACAGAACGAAGCCCAGAAGAAGGAGGACGGAAGCTGATGGGTGGATGCAGGCCTGGCAATGTTGCAAGAACCTTCCAGACGCGTGAAGACGCTGCTCTCCAAAGCGCCCGCCGAGGCTCCGTCAGACATCAGGATGGGTGGCTGCGTTCAGGGCGCAGACACAGGTGCTGGGGGCTCAGGCGGGACAGATCCAGGCCACAGCCTCCGGGTGGGCACAGTCCTCAACCGCGTGTGCACTGGGCCGTGGGCAGAGGCGGGCAGGCTGGGACAGATGAAACGCAGGGATGGCACGGGCACCCTGAGCAGCGCCCAGCTCTCAGAAGCTGTCCCCCAAATCCCGGATTCTCAAAGGGACAAGATTTCAAAGTCTTCATCTTCTGAGTCAAAGAATCTTTCCAGTCGCTCCACGTCAGAAGAATCTAGAAGAAACAAGATACAAGCACACCGGACAGCTGTCCTGTGGGGTTTCTGGGCATGAGGGGAAGGGACAGAGGGGAGGGCCCGCCACCACACGAAGGACAGAGACCTCACATCCTAAGGAATGGGGTACGGTCGAGGGTCTGGTGCCCCCCAAGTGCCACTCTCTCACTGTTTCCCCTGGGGCCTCTGCCACTCTCTAACGTGCTCATTACGGCGGCAGCAGGTCTTGGCACAGACAGAAGTACTTGGATACTGACAGCCGCCCACTCACTCCATGGTGTGTGCCAGGCCTCGACCCTGACGCCGGCCAAGGGGAGCCCCCAGCCTCACGGCTCCTGTGGGGAGGCATCTGCCACAGCCCCGTGGGGCACCATCACCTGCGCTGACAACATGGCCCCAGCAGAGCCTGAGGGAGTGGGGAGCAGGCCCGGCACCCCAGCAAGGGAAAAAGCAGGGCAGCCAGTCTCGAAGTTCTGTGGCCGGGAGATGGGCTAAGGGAGGGGCCACAAGCAGCAGTAGCCCTGGCCACAGGCACAGAAGCCGGATTCACAGAAATCCTGAAGGTCAAAGCAAGTGGAAAAGGGCACAGGAGGCAACGCTGACTCTCTTGGGCACACACTGGGCTTGGGCTCAGGTGAGTGTTCAGAAGAAAAGGAAACTACGGGAAAAACAGAAGCTTCAACAGAGACCACACACTTCCCTGGGAGCAGAAACATTAGGGGCATGTGGAAAACCCCAGAGATGCACCCCCCCAGGCAGCGGAGCTCAGCGGGGCAGCCCCAGACTCACCTAAGGAGAGGCTCAGGGCATCAGGACAGGCCAGGTGAGAAGGCTGCTGCTCCACCAGCTCGAACATGGGCAGGGCTCCCCCGAACAGTGCCAGCTGGCAGGGAGACAGTGGGGGCGGCCCCGTTCAGACACCACGGCCAAGGACCCTCCTCCCCAGCTGCCACCAGAAGCACAGAAAATAACCTCATGGGAACGGCAGCCCTTGGTGGGCCCCGCAGCCGCCACCCCACACACAGCAGCAAACGTGCAGGCCCCCGGCAGCAGCATGGGCTCAGAGCCAGCCGCTTTTTTATGGATGAAAGAGCCGAAGGGTGGAGAACATCACACATGACCCCAGCTGTGTCGGGCCAGCTGAACTCTCCAGCGCCTGTGCCAACATGCAGCTGATGAGTAAGCTGGAAATCTAGAGGCCAACAGGCAGCGTCTGTCCCAGGATCTAACTTAACAATGACAAGGTGCTGGAAGGAACCTGCTCTGCGGGTCGTGGGGCTGCTCGTGCTTCAAGCAGGGCTGACAGAGGAGGAGACCCTGACTCTTGGAGCCGGTGGTAAGCAAGAGCCCCTGAGCGGCCAGCAGAGGGAGGCAGGGCCCAGGCTGCCGCCCAGGACCTGAGCACCTGCCGCCTCGCTGGGCCCCGCAGGGGAGCAGCCACTCACCTTCCTGACCTGCTGGCACCAGTCATTGAAGTCTTCCTCGGTCTTACAGAAAAACCCCTGCAGAGAACACGGTCATGAGCAGAGGAAGCTGAACAGACCCAGCCGCCCTCGGAGACACGCCTGGGTAGCGAGCGGACACGGCGGGGTTTCCGCGTCCAGTACCTGGTCACCCACGGGACAGCCCAGCCCCCTACTTGCTGGGGGCGCCCCCAGCATGCGGCAATGCCACCCCCCCAGGTCACCCCACCCAGGCCCCATCTCATGGCCCCACCCTCAGCCGCAATTCCCCCGGGGCTGTTACGTTAGGTGGATTTTTGAGCCCTGGGATGAGATGGAGCATAACACAATAGTAACAAGAAGATGCCAGAAGCTTTTTCTGGAGCAAAAGCAGGCGCAGGGCTCACTCTCCCCCGGGGGCCAAGACTCTGCTGCCAGGAGCCTGGAGGAGCCTCCCGTTGAGGGGTGAGCCGGACGCGGGGGCCGGACCCTGCGAAACCCTCCACAAGACCACGTCCTTCAACTGACTGCGCACAAAAATGCGGCTGCATCTCACGGCAGTAATGAGGGATTCTAGAAACTGCCAGAACTTCAATGTCACGTCAAGGGGAAATTACAGAAGAGAAACACAGAAATACAGAAGGGAAGCAGCAGCTCACGAGGTACTTCTCTCTCCCTCCTCTGAAGACCTGTTTATGCCGCTCACACCCTGGTGCAAGGACACGCGCAGGGAGGTTTGCTTCTCCAGGGGACCCCGCTGGGCCGACACCACACCCTCCGCGCCTGCCCGTCTCCGTGGGCCTCACTGCTAGGTGCTGATCACCGAGCCAAGAGGCAGTGAGTGTAACACACACACTTGATTCACCCACATAAATCCTCCCCGTGTGTTCTCGGACAGGAATCCAAGCCACGGAGCTCTGCACGCCTCCCCACCTGTCACCAGCCAAGAGGCACCACCCGCCCCATCCCCAACAGTTCCAGGAGGCCAGGGAGGCTGGAGCAGACGAGCAGACAGCTGAGAGCCCCCAGCAGGCCCCAGACGGGCCTCATGCTTCCTAACCATGGGGCTGTATCCGTAACAGAGCCCGAGAGGTGCTAACCGCTCCCCTAGCAATGCAGCAATTTGGTATATTTTTGGTGTCCTTACCCATCAAATATATTTTGAAAGGCAGATTTGCATAAAT
The DNA here is from genome assembly GCF_015220235.1 of Choloepus didactylus. Lineage (NCBI taxonomy): Eukaryota > Metazoa > Chordata > Mammalia > Pilosa > Megalonychidae > Choloepus > Choloepus didactylus. The sequence continues at coordinate 135,144,720 of NC_051315.1, read as the reverse complement.
CCCAAACGAAAAGTTTAAACTCTGTAATCAAAAGCAAAGAACAGGGAAGCTCACTCTCAGGGAAGGACGACCAACATACCCTGTTAAGTCAAAAAACAAAAGGGAAGTGGCACAGCACAGAGGCCGCTGCGTGTGCCAGAAGGGGGGAGCTGACACGAAGTGCACACGCTTGCACACACACAGGGAGCACACACGTGCACACACTCCGGCTCACCCAGCAAGCACGAAGGCCCTGGGAGGGGCCCACAGGGCAGAGGGGGCGGCTGGGGGCAGCACTGGCTCTCCTACACCCTCTGAAGTCTTAATCACTGACCACGACACTCATTCCATAAAAACTGCAGGAACCGAAGGCTTTCCTTCCTGTTCCCAAACAGGACTTGCTACCGAGCGGCCGACAGAGCTGCCCAGGTGGGGGCGGGGGCTGGAGGGGCCTACCACGGCGATGGACGGGTCGAGCTCCAGGATACCCATGCGGCAGGGCGGGTGCTGGCAGTGGAAGCTCTCGTCGGGGATGCGGCAGCCCTCCGTGCACTCCACCGCCGGCTGCGTTGTGTGGGGGTCCAGGTAGATGAGCTCCTCACCTGGCAGGATGGAGAGAGGTTGGCGGGCAGCTCCTGGCCCGGGTGCAGGCCATGTGCCATGGGGGGTGGGCAGAGGTACACGCCCGAGGCCCCACTCGGCCTGAGCAGCAGGGGCTCCCCGCAAGTGGCACCCAGGGAGCAGGTGTCCTTTAACCTCAGCCGTCAGAGCCACGCAGACCCCACCGCGTGGGCCCCTGGAGCACGCCTGCCCCCTCCCCTGACTTCGGGCCAGGTGGACTCACCGATGTAGCCGATGAAGTAGTGAGCGCTGTTGGGTTTCCCTCCGACCACGCCCAGGGACTGGGGCATCATGAAGCAGTGCTGCGGGCGGCAGTGGGGAGGCCGTGAGGACCTGGGCGAGGCTGCCGCACCCCAGCCCATCCAGCAGGGCCCCAGGAGTACCAAGGGGCACGAGCCCCGAGTAGGGGAGGCCGGGGCAGGAAGACGGGGTCACACACTGAGGCGGGAAAGCGTCGGTGCAGGAGTGGCAGTGAAGAGCACAGATTGGGGGGAGGTGTGGGCGGGGCAAACAGGGCTGACAGAAGGGGCCCAGGCTGCAGCTTCAGGGAAGGGGGCTCCCTCCAATGGGAGCAGGGCGGAGGGGAGGCGGATGATGATGACAGAGCTAGGTGAGAAGCACAGCGCGCTACACAGGCCAGAAGAGAGCACAGGGGCTGATGGGCTTCCAAGGGGAAGCTGGGAGGCCAAAGGGCAGTCAAGAGTGCTTGAGAGAGGGGACAAGACTGACAGTTGACTCCAATAGCTCAACAATAAAAAGACAAACGACTCAATGGAAAATGGGTTAAAGACGTGACTAGGCATTTCTCCAAAGATCCACAAGTGGCTAAAGCATGTGAAAAGATGCTAGACATAATTAGCCATTAGGGAAACACCAATCAAAACTACAACGAGAAACCACTTCACATCCTTTAGCTTGGCTGTGATTACAAAAGATTAATAAAAGACGAAACAGAAGAGAACACATGTTGGTGAGGAAGTGGAGAACTGGAGCCCTGTGCCCTGCTGGTGGGGACGTGAAACAGTGCTGCCACTGGAGAAGACAGTTTGGCAGTTCCTCAAAAGCAGAAGTATCATATGACCCAGCAATCCCACTCCTAAGTAGGTACCCCAAAGAACTGAAAACGGGTTCAGATAACAACTTGCACATGAATGTTCATCACAGCCCTATTCACAATCACCAAAAGGTGGAAGCAACGTAAGTGCCCTTCCACGGAAGAACAGAAGAACAAAGGTGGTGTACACACACGTGGAGGAGATTTTGGCCATAAAAAGGAATGAAGTTTTGGTAACGCGACAATCTGGATGAACCTTGACAACGTTATGTTGAGTGAAAGGAGCCAGATACAAAAACCCACGTTTTGTCTGATACCACGTGTGAAATGTCCAGAAGAGGCAAATCTAGAAACAAGGCAGCTGACAGAGGCCAGAGAGGGTGGGAACTGGCTGCCCGAGAGGCATGGGGTTTCCTCTGGGGAATGGAAGTGATCAAAGTGTCCTGGAGCCAGACAGAAATGGCAGCTGCACATCGTGAAAGTACAAAACGTCCCTAAATGTTAATTTCATGTTTTATGTATTTTAACCAATTAAATAATAACCGAAAGGAGGACTTCACTGGTGACACGCTTGGAAACCTGAGACAGGCACGGAGCTCCGAGAGGTCCCTGTGTCCCACTGCCCCCCAGGCCAGCGGCACCCAGTGTCTGTAAGAGACGCAGGCTCAGTGGGAGACCAAGTTGGGGGCATTACCGAGGCCGCGGGACACAGTCTGCCACCAGCCAGCAGCCTCCTGGACCTCAGGCCCTCGGCTCCCGTGGGCTCCTCAGGGAGGCGCAGGGCTGCCTGGCTCTCGAGGTCCCTTCACAGAGCCCCAACACTGTCTTCAGTGTCTGGTCAGAAGGCTGCGTTACTAACCTGGACAAGCGGACTAGGCCGCCTACCCTGCCCGGCTCGAGCAAGGAGTGTGGTCTGCAAACCGACTGCTCGCTCTCCAGGGATCTGACCGCCTGGCAGCAGCCCCTGACGACGGCACGCTGCGACAACGGTAATCTCCAGTGCCCGGCCACGCTGCCTGCCCGCGAGACAGGGCCCACACCCACCTTCAGTGTCTCCACGTAGGCCGCGTTGATGTCCGTGAGCCCCAGGCGCAGGGGGATGAGCAGCACCAGTGGCCTCCACGGCGCCGGTCGGCCAGCAGCCTCAACCGGGAACCCGTTGCAGTGCTGGTCGGGATCCGCAGGCCCAGCGGCGGCCCCGGTACATGGCGCTCTCTGGCACAGCCTTCCTGGAGAGGGAGACCTGCTACTGAGGGGTGGGCACCTGGAGCAGGGTCCCCTCCACACAGACACGCTGGGCTCCTCTCGTCTCACAGGAAGGGTGTAAAAAGCCAGAGCCTGAAATTCAACTCTAACTCAGAGAACACAGAGAAGCGTAAGAAGGAAAAATGTCCCATAACCCTATCACTCACAGAGGGAAAAAAAAAAAAACAAAACACTCTATGCATATTCAATTTAAAATCTTTGTTAGGAAATAAGCCGTGATGGTTCAGTTCATGTGTCACCTTCACCAGGTGATGGTGCCTAGGTGTCTGGTCAAGCAAGCACCGGCCTAAACATTACTGCAAGGACATTTGTGGCTGGTTAATCAACCAGGAGGCTGGTTTATTAAATCATCAGTCAATTGGCTGCAGCTGTGACTTATGACATCAATGAGAGAATGCAATCAGCTGGATTTAATCCAATCAGTTGAAGACTTAAGGGGGAAAGAGGACCTTCACTTCTTCTTTGGCCAGCCAGCCAAGTGTTTCCCGAGGAGTTCATCAAACACCTTCATCAGAGTTGCCAGTTCACTGCCTGCCCTACAGAATTTGGACTTGTGCATCCTCATGGTTGTGTGGGACACTTTTATAAAATCTTATACTTACAAATATCTCTTGTTGGTTCTATTTTTCTAGAGAACCCTAGCTAATACAACTTGGTAACCAGGAGTGGTTCTTGAGAAACAGAATCTTAAAATGGGCTTTTACAATTGGTTTTCTGCTCTGATTAGATTCAAAAGCACTAATGACTCCATTTCCAATAATCAAGATGGCACTGACAGTCCATGGCGTGAGTTGGCAAAGGAGATACTCATACCCTTCAATGAAGAAAGGCTCTAGGTGACAGTGTTTTTCCTTAACAGAGTTTTGTGGAGTTAAGAGGTATAATGATGTTAGCTGGTTGCTCTTAAATATACTGGATAAAGTTATAAAGGGATGAGCTAAAGGCTTCAAATTTGAACCATAAGCACCATATGACAGGTGTAAAGGTTTCTACATGTGCCCTGGAAGAAAATCTTCTTTCCTGTGGCAGCAGACTTGAGATTTCTGAAAATAAGACCCAGAGTCTCATTGTGCAAGTAGCAGATTTACAACATAAACTAAAATCTTAACCTCACAGGGTGTCTGCTGTTAAAGTAAAGGTATTGACTGAAAAGAATGGGATCCTGAAACCTGGGATGGGAGCATATGGATTGATAATAATGGCAGTGAGGACAGTGGAACCCTGGATTCTGCTGAGTCTTTGTTAGATATACCTGTAGTGGGCTGTCCTGAGGAAACAGCCCCCTCCCCTCCAGTCTGCCCCGAGGAGCTGCCACCCAACCTCCACCTAAAGAGATTAACCCTTCAGTGCCCGCTAAACCTGTGAGCACCTCCCCTGAGGAAGCAGCCCTCACTCCTCTGTCTGGAGAGATTAATCCCGTTTCACAAGATGAAACTGCCAAGGAATGTCCTGAGGTAAATGGCTTGAGGGGTACTTCTAATTCTTTTCATGACCCACCCCCCCACCAGTCTTTGCTTTAAGACCTATAACTAGACTGAAGTCCCAACAGGCCCCGAAGGGTGAGGTACACAGTGTGACCCATGAGGAAGTACGCGATACTCCAAAGGAAGTGATTTAGTTTTCCAATTTATACAGACAGAAACCAGGGGAGTATGTGTGGGAATGGATACCGAGGTTGTGGGATAATGGTGGAAGGAGCATACGGTTGGATCAGGCACATGGCCAGGGGCTCCCGTGCTTGTGTCTGCCTGGCTGGTGTCCACTGACCTGAGGCTTTGCCCTGTGGCCTCCTCCGACTTCTGGCAGCTTCTTCCCTCCCTAAGACCCCAGCCATCTGGGCCACACCTTTGCTACAACCTGCGTCTCCGAGAATGCCCGCGCACAGCACGTTCACGCCCCAGGTCGCAGGTGAAGAGGAGGACCCCGTCTGACTATGGGCGCATACTCCAACCCCCACAGGGGGCTCTCAGGGCCAAAGGAGACCCCAGAGGCACAACAGCTACCCACAGTGGTGGACCCCTGATGAGAGGAGATGACACAAAGGAGGTGGGCAGATGCAGGCAGCTGTGGGCAGGTGAGGGCAGGTGCGGGCAGCTGTGGGCAGGTGAGGGCAGGTGCAGGCAGCTGTGGGCAGGTGAGGGCGGGTGCGGGCAGCTGTGGGCAGGTGAGGGCGGGTGCGGGCAGCTGTGGGCAGGTGCGGGCAGGTGAGGGCAGGTACGGGCAGGTGCGGGCAGGGCGCCCACTCTCTCAGTTGCATGTGTCCATGGAAGGCGTGCAGCTGAGTGTCTCTGCATCTCTTAGCAGCACTGAAATTTCTCAGAATATAGTCAGAATAAGAAAGGCCCAGGGGCAGGGAGGCACTTTCATTCTTTTCCTCTCTGGCCACTTAACCTTTCTATCTTCTGAACACAGATTTCTAGGCTCTGAAGTATTACAGTTTCAAAGAACCAGTTCTAGAATGTATTAGTTCTATCATTTCTTCTTTAAGCCATTAATTTCTGCACTTATCTTTTTAATAAATCTTTCCCGGAGTTTCTTCAGTTAATTTTGTTGAGCTTTTCCTAACTTCTCAAGTTGTATGCTTATTTCACTAACTTTCAGTGTTTACAGCTACAGATTACAAATTCTGTGCACGGCAGATCCTGGCCCACAGATACAGTCTGTTAGTCTGATTTCATTTGATCCAAAAGCTAAGGCAGAGGCTTGAAATTTCTAGGTAGCAGGTTTTTTCCTTGTTTCTATTTATAGCTACTTTTTAATTAGACTGTGGTTTGTCCTATTAACTTTTGAAATTTTGAGACTAATAATTCCATATCATTTTTTTGTTACCACCAAAATAGATTTATTTTTGTCACTGAACATGCACACACTGCAACTATATTATTACTTTGTCTGATTTCCTCACATATTTAAGTACACACTTAAAATGTTTACATTTAAAAAATGTAACACATTAAAAGAAGCCCTATGTAAACATAATCCCTTCTCACATATATTTTCCTGCTTTGTTTCATACATAAACAACAGTCTACAAAATCATAAATAAAACTATCAACTCTAAGGCCTAAAGCTACATCAAATTTTGCTCAAATTAAGAGCCTGACAAATGTTTTCTTTATATGATTTTATAAATATCATACAGTGTTTATCAAATAAATACCTTATTATTGTTACAAGTTATGGTCTCCCAGTCAGTTCTGCCAATAATAGACCTTCCAGTGCACTTGATAAAGACACCATGAGTTTAAAAAGCCAAAACAGTCAAGAGATTAGATTTTTAAAACAGTAGAGAAAGTTGCTCTTTAAAAATTACTAAGCATCACTGAAACCACTTCAGCATGTTTGAACAAAAAAAATGCTACTGGAGTGAGTGTTTGTACTATCATTTAAATGTAAATTAAAAAGTTTAAAATTTAAGAAACAATAAAATCAGATTAAATTCTTATTAATCTCATGAAAAATCTCCTATTGAGATTCTGTTACAGGAATAGAATCAACATTATCCTGAGTTTTATTTAAGATTTACTAGTTAAGCACTCAAATTACTTCTATGAAATAAAATAAAAAAGGAATTTTGCTTGTTGGCTGTTTCATTTTATAAATTATTTTTAGGGCTTTATAAAGGTATAAAACTTTAGTAAAATATTCTCATTCGATTAAATTAATCAAAGTACACATAATTCTAAGTTAAGCACTGTCATTACTTTTAAAATCTTACTTTCTAAAAGTTTCATTTTTCAGTACAATAATGATCAGATTCACATTAACTCCAGCCAAACTTTATAAAACTAAATATTCTTTGTTAAGATAGCACAAGAAATGCCCTCCATGCCCTAATTAAAAAAAAATTCTGATGTACATCTACCTAAATACAAATTCACAAACGGTAGCTGAAATTCTGTCAACTTTCAGCCCAACACAACTTAAATCCAGTTACTACGCATAAAAAATTCAAAATTAAAATTTATAATGGAAACGTCACTGAGACATAACTACTATAGCACCACTGTTGGGTTCCCTGGACTTTCCCCCAGGCCCAGGAGACGTGCATGTTCGACAGACACTGCTAAGAAAACTAAAGCTACCAGAGCTATCAGTGAGGAATTCACAGAGACAGCACAGCGGTGCCAAAGCACTGGGGCCGTCTTAAAAAACCGAGTAAGATGTGAAGTAAACACACTGGACGGTTCTCTCTGTAAGCTGCTTTCCACTGATTTATAAAGCTATGGGTTTATAATTCTTTTAAAAAGGAAAGTGTTTCTACACTTCTTGACTACAATGCAAATCTTCAAATCCTCTCACAGAGCTTGACATAACTCATCAGGATTTCTTTGGAAAACCAACCTGACAAATCCTCAGCAGCCTTCAGTGCTCTGGAGGCCTTGCGAAGCTCCTTAATAACCAATGACAAAGCTTCTGGACTAACTCTTTGTTTGCAAAGCCATACACAGAGTTTTCATCTTTAAGCCAGTGTTCAAAATCTTGAAATCTCAAGCAGAACTTGAAGTCAGAGCCGGGATCCATAAGGGCCCTTTTAGAGTTAGCTGAGTTATAAAGCCCACCTGCTTCCTCCCATGTCTGAAAGGCCCGGGGGCAGGGAGGCACTTTCATTCTTTTCCTCTCTGGCTACTTTACCTTTCTATCTTCTGAACACAGATTTCTAGGCTGTATTCGTTTTTTAAAATGTTCTGGGGCACTTGAAAAAAAGGTAGTTTCTGCCACCAGGATCTAGGATTTGATACGTATCTGTTAAAACTCTCTGACTCTTGTTATTTTGGTCTGCTGTAAGTTTATTTTTTCTAAATTTGATACCACATATTCCCTATTTACTGTAGGTTTAACTTACCTAATTCTGAGGCTATGTTTTTGTTGAATAAGCTTCATTATGATGGCATTTTCCTGGTGAACTAGTCCTAGCACAGATCCTCCAATGTCTCAGGATAAAGAAATGCACAGAGGAGGGAGCTGGGCCTGCCAGTTTTACGCTTTTGGAACTGGGGGGTGGGGGGTGGGGGGTGGCATTACTATATTACCAACGTCACTTCTGTTTGTTTGCCCCAGGCCCGTTTGTGATCTTCTAGTGCTTCGTCTACATTTTAAACACACTTAAATTCTCTATTTCTCAATTAATGACAAAAATTAAACCACATCTATACCTTCCCCAGCTCCACAAAACCAGGCCTTTTTCTCAGAATTCTAAATATTTTCCTGGAGCACTTTGTGTGCAGTTTGGCTCTCCTTTCTCTGAAGGCAACTTATGTGGCTGCTTAGAGAAGTTTCTCTTTACTCTGTAATTCGGGAATGTCACCAGGACAACATGGAGTTTAAGTATTCCTGATGAGAAATCTGGGGGGTCTTTTGCTCCGAAGACTCAATGCCTTCTCCACCGCGGGGGAAGCCTCTCTCACTCCCTCCCTCTCCACCCGGTTCTTCCCATGCATTCAGCTTTCAGCCATCTCTACTTTGCCATCGTACTTCTCGGAGATTTTTACTTCAGCCATCCTGATTCTTCTCCCCGACCCTTTCTCTCTGATGGTCCTTGTACTAGTGTTTAATTTCCTCTATTGGGATCATTTGTGCTCACGATCAGACTATTTCTTCCACTCTGCACTTTCTCCCAACAGCTAGTGGCTCCGGCTGTCTCCTTACGGACGGGAAGGTCTCCGTCCACCGGCATCAGCGGCTGGCAGAGCCTGCTTCCGGGCTGCAGGCGGCCTGGCTAGCACCGGGTGAGGAGGTGGGGAGGGGCAGGGGGGATGAGAGCCCCCTCGCCCGGCATGCTTTCTGTCAGATCTGAGTGAGAACACTGTAGGTCAGCTCCCCGCGACCTCGCCTGGCAAGGGGGCCTCTGGTGGAACTTCTGAAAACCAGTGGTTCTTCCTGTCTAGCTGTCCCTCAAGCAGTTCTGAGGAATTGGAGGAAACAGTCCTTACTTGGCCAGGGCACGATTCCCCAGGCTTCCCCAGGCTTTGCTTTGCTGAACGCAGATTTTTCTTCCAGGCCTACTTACTTGGGCACTTCTCGATGTGGAGTGGAAAGGCCACATGCTCCGTCTCCCGAAAGCACGCCGTGCCCTCCCCGGGGCCGATCATGTCTCAGTGGCCTCCCTGTCCTGTCCCTCCAGGCCTTGCCCTCTTTCTCTGCGGGGGGGCTGCCTGGAAGGGCTTCAGGGGTGGGGCCCCCTCCTTGTTCCCCAAATTCTATCCCAACTCATGGAAGTCCCAGGTGTTTATGCTGGTGAGGCAGAGCCTGCTTCTAGAACAACCGCGGGGAAACGGGCTCCACAGTTACTGTGGTGGAGCCGTGATACACGAGAGGACACGAGGAAGTTCACAAACAGCCGCTGCTCAGCCGCCAGCCACCCCACACGTAAAACCACTTGTAAAGATCCACTTTAGCTATAAATTTGGGCAATGTCAGAATTGTGTCTGCTAAACTGCTCTTCCTTAAGTAAAACTGTTTCCAAGGCGATAGCCTACACGCAGCACTGAAGTAAGACGGGTAGGAGCAGCTATGGGAAACACTCTGGGAAGGTGCTGCCGAGTAAAGCTGCACAAAGCACCACTCAGAAGACGCCAGAAGCCGCCCTCAGTGCAAAATGCTAATTCCGAACCACTCAAGAGATGTCATGTGTTAAAATGAGCCAGGGCTTCCTCCTGGATTCCTGAGGTTAGTTTCAGAACACCTTGGCTGGCTGGATTCCTGCAGATCCCAAGCAGATCCTTCGGAGGACGAGCAGGGCCATGCTCTTCTCCCACGCCTTGCCTCTGCTGTAGCTGGTGCAGCTAAAAGGCTGTTCCCACATTCACTTACGGTGCAGAAATGCACACAACAGACCTGACCCAGAATCACTGCACAAATGTGGCCACAACCACACATCTCGTGAAGTTTGTGTCATAGACACTAAAAGCAAAATGGGATACCAAGGAGCCCGCCCCAGCAGAGGCCCCAGTCTTCCTCGCAGCCCCCAGCTCCCGTGGCCTGGTCCACGGTGAGGAAGCAGGGGGCTCCACGTGGCGGCCAAGGGACTCACATTTCAAAGCCCCTCTGGGACCCAGGCGGGAAGAAGCCGCAACAGCTCTCCTCTGACCCTACTAGCCACACCATCCACGCTAAGTTACTCACTGATTTCCTCCATCACCACGGTGTTGTCCATCGCCACGTGAACAGCCAAGGAGCTCCACGTGTCAAAAACTGCAAGCTTCCTAACAGAAGGGGGAGAAAAACACACCCATCAGCCTCCCTCGTTACCTGATGCTCAGTCTCTGCAGCAGCACTTCGAGGGAAGCAAAGACTGGGGCCTGGGAAGGGCAGGTGACGTGTCCCCACGCCGACAGGGATACAGATGAGATTACAACCGGTGCCCCCGACCCCGGGGCCCAGTGCTGCCGCCACACCCGAGCCACTGTCTGTAGAGTGTGCCAATGGTGCATGTCTAGGCACATGGCCTGCTGACCTCGCTGGCAGAGGTAGGAGCGAGGACATCTGCCCAGCTGCTTGGACACTGCAGGTGTGGCCAAATGTGAAGCAGGCCCAGCCCACACCACCACACCCAGCACCCTTAGGGCCCCTCTCCCTCCACTGCCCACACTCCAGACAGCAGAGGGAGGTGGATTCCTTGCAGAGAGGAATCTGTAGGTTAGTTGGGGTCACGGCTGTAATGACAGTGACACAGAACTGACTGCTCTCACTTTCCCTGTAGTTTCCTCATCCAAACACATGCATGAGGCGCCTCCACACACTGGGCTGAGTGCTGCTGGCAATGCAGCAACAAAGGAGCAAAGCCTCTGACCGCACACAGACTTCCTCACCACAGGAAAGAGGAGGCAGATAAGCTAAAGGAACAGATGCCATTACAACGGGCAGCTGAGGTTCTGAAGGAAAAGCCAATTATGCAGTCAAAAGTAAAACGGGGAATCTGGGCTACTCTTGGGTGCTGGAGAGGCGGGTCAGAGGGCCCTGAGGTGACAGGCAGAAGGGCAGGGGGCAATGCTCTGGGCAGAGGGGACAGCTGACATGGCCCAGGGCATCAGGGGCTCATGTACTGGGTACAGAACAAGAGAGAGGTGGGGGGGCTCTGCTGGTGGGTAGTGTGCAGAAGGGACACAGAGCACACCTGGGAACACAGCTGGAGGACCAGCTTGGCGGGGGGTCGGCTTGGGCTCCTGCCCCCAGGGCCCGCCATGGGCCAGGCCCATGCCCTGTGCTGAAAACACACACAAGAGACCAAGCAGCCCCTCTGCAGCTGACACCACGTGGGGACAGAGATCAGTAAACACACTGGGCAGGAGGAAGCGCCCTGGAGAGCAGAGCAGGGGTGGGGGCGAGAGTCCTGGGGGAGGGGCAGAAACAGTCATCAAGCATCTCGCACACCGAGCGGGACGGTGCCTGGGGCAGGGCAGCTCGCCCTCTGGGTTCGTGTATGAGAAGAAGCCGCCTCTGGCTGCAGCCCGCAGAGCCCCTAGGGGTGGTGCAGGAGGCAGCCACCGAGGAAAAGAGAGCTGGCATCTGAGCCGTGGGCGCAGGGACAGGAGAACACTGGCCAGATTTGGGGTGTATTTTGGATGGAGCGTGTTGAGAAAAGAAAAGGGCAGAGCCATGTGCCACAGGAAACTGGGGGTACGGGGGGTGCACACTGGGTCGGGCCCTGGTCGGTGGATGTGCTGTGGACACCCAAGCAGACAGAGGAGGGAGCAGCTGAGCTCGTGAGCCCGGGGTCAGGGGCGGGTCAGCCCCGAGATGGGAGGCTGGGAACTGTGGGTGCAGAGAGGGCACCAGGGCCACAGAGCTGGGGAACATCACGGGTGTAGACAGAGGTGGAGCGGCCAGAGCCCCGGCCTCCAGTGTTTCCGGGGCACGCAGAGGAGACGGGGCGGGGGCTGGGGAAGGAACGCCCTGCACCAAGGCTGCTGGTGCAGACTCAGCGAGATGGGGCCTAAGCGCGGCTGTGGACGTGACAGTCGATTTATGGTGGCCTCCTGGGGGCTGCTCAGAATGGGCGTGAATGCGCCACTGGGAGGGGTGCGAGGTGGGGGGGCTGCAGGAAGCGCATGTGGACACCTGCCGAGGTGCTCAGGAGCACAAGACGTCCCGGGAAGGAAGGAAAGAGGGCTGGACGGGGCCCGGGCTGTCCAGTGCCACAGGCAGGGCTGAGGGGACGGATGCAGACGCCTCTGTCTGGGTGAGAGCAGGACATGTCCAGGAGGACCAAGGACCCAAGCAGAACACGGGCACAAGGGCAGGAGGAGGGGCTCTCACACCCCACCCGGCCCCTCAGTTGCAGGGAGGAGAGTGGCAGGCGGCTCAGCTCTCGCAGGAAGCAAAGTCCCAGGAGCCAAAGCCAAAGGAGAGGAGGCAGCAGGAGGCGGAGGCAGCGGGGGGCAGGGAGAGCACAAGCTCCTGACCCCACGCAGACGGGCCCAGACACCAGGGACAGCGGCCACTGGCGGCACTCACAGAGGCCACAGTCTTCCCTGAGCGGATTCAAAGCCCCAGACTCGGAAAGGACTGGGGCAGGCAGATCCCCGCAGCCGCCCGGGGAGGGCCCCACTTGTCGGCACCATGAGAATTGCGGCCTCCTTGTTATTAGGAAACACGGGTTCCAAGCCGCCAGGCAACCTGGCATCAACTGACAGAGAAAAATAAGCGACATGCTACCCCCTCTGGGGCCGCCCCTCCGGGAGAGCTGCACACCCAAGGCAGGCTCATGCCACCCAAGAACCAGGAGGCCCCGCTTGTACGTACTTGAGGACCTGGGCGACCGTGTTGGGGCCGTACCACTGCCCGATGGACTTGCCCTCGCCGACTCCCATTTGCGCTGCAAAGAGGGTGACAGGTGACAGGTTAGCACAGGGCACCCTCCTGGCCTCACCGCACGTCCCCAGGAGTTGAGCCCCGGGCAGGTGGCAACTGCACACCCAGGCCAAGCCCACCGTAACCCCCCACTCCCAAGGAGCACCCGCTCCCAGGAGCTCCTGAGAGGCACCGGCACGTGCCCTCCAAGAGGGAGACAGGAAAGGGGAGAGGTGGCAGGTTCCTTCAGTAAGAACCAGGAAACTGAAAGAAAAGGACTGGATGCTTCAGCCCCTCAGCCCGGCCAACTCAGGTCAAACTCTGGAGTTGGACTTGCTTCAACCAAGGCCCTTCGGAGCCTCCAGAGAAGAACCTCCCTGAGGTCGGGTCTAATGTCCCAGAGAACGGAGCAGACACCGAAAGGGGCCGCTCAGCCACAGAGGGGTGAGGCTGGGGTCTGTGGGACACCTGCCCCCCCACAGCCAGCTCTCGGGCGGGGAGAACCCAGAATGACACATGGACCTCACACCGTGACACCAGAAAAGCTCTCAGGGGGAGCCCAACGAAGCGCCACCCTTTGCCAACAGCCAGGGGCAGCCACGGCACCCACCCACCTATCTGGTGGATGGAGTAGTAGCTGTCTTTGCGGTCGAGGAAGGCGCTGAGCACACGCAAGTAGCTGTCTGGCTGCCTCCTGCGCTGCATCCACCTCCAATCTAAGGAAACCAATAGGGATGTTGTTTTATCACAAACAGGATAGAAAAATCTCCATTTTTATAAAATACTCAAGGTACGGATAACGTCCACACCTTCTGTGACTGTTTTTAAAGTGAGACACCAAATCCTGCAGGATTTCAAATGTGCCAACCTCACCGAACAAATCCACACACAAAGCAGAAGCAGTGTCAGCGGTTTAAGATGACTTCTACACAAATTTACCAGCATTCTTTAAAGTCATTCTTTTACGTCCATGAAAACTAGTAGGTTATTACTCAAGAAAAACCCCACTATCTGGGAACTCTTCTATAACTTCTCTAAAAAAAAACAAACCCACCCATACTGTAACCTACGTTTGCCACCGCAGTGCCCTGATGTGCCCTCCACGCCCCCACACGCCGTGGCTCACCTCGCCCCAGGTGCCGGCACACCAGGGCCTGGGCAAAGATCATCTGTCCACACCGCAGCATGCAGCCCCAGCCCGTGTCCGAGGTGGGGCCTGTCCCCCCTGCCAGGCAGAGAGAGAGAATCCGGTCAGACGGCCTGGCAAGCAGCGCTCTGCACAGGAAGCACTGACGGTGACATGCTGGGGCAGCAGCACACCCATGGTCACCTCCGTCGGGCGACGTAAACGAAGACCCTGCAAAGCCACGGGCTACCCTCGCTGCGAGGGGCAACCCCTGGTGACCCACCCCTCAAGGTGGGCAAAGTGTGGTGACAGGTGACTCACAGCAAGCAAGAGAAGAGGATGCCCTCAGGCGTGAATGGAAAATGCAAAGGTAAGTAAGAACTGCCATTTTCAACTACCAGAAAGGAGAAGATCACAGGCTTGATGGTGCCCGCAAGCAGTCACAGCAGAATGTACCCGGCCGGCTACAGCCCCGAGCCTCCCTGCACACCCACCCACCCAGGTACACAGAAGCCCCCCTCACCCAGCATGGTGCTTTCATGTCACAGGATGATGAGAAACACCCAGGCACCCCTGAGAGGAGCCTAGTGGGAAGCCACTGGACGCCAACATGGGAGGGGGAGCCACACAGGGAGGTGGGGCGGGCAGCCCCCCACTGTCAGGAAGCGGGGGGCACGGGGTGACACCACAGCGCGGCAACGGGCAGCATCCCAGAGTCAGATGCTTGCGCTTCAACCCTCTCCCCAAGTCTCGGGGCTTAGAGACTTGGGGCCGCCATGGGGCTCAGAGGGAGAGCTGCACAGCTGGTCACAGCTAAGGGCCCGGCCCACGGACCAACCTGACCCACGGGCCATTACCATCCTCAGCCCACTGCAGACAACCGTGGCCATCTCTGCCCATCCCTTGGGAGACATGTCACTCCCACTCGTCCACACTGGTCCCCACCCTGCCCGTACCCCTCCATAATGTCTTTGCCAAATGACGAAATTCAGGCTCCTCTGCAGCCCTGTTCTCCGTGTGCATTTGGGGCCACCCAAACAACTGAACTGCAGGGCAGTGTCGGTGCCTGTCCCTCACCGCACCACAAAACATGTCTGTAACTGGTGGGCGACTGCATCTCTACCAGCCCAATATCCTGGGCACAAACCCCCCAAAGGAAAGGGTCCATGGGCCGTGCCCCTCAGCCCCCAGGGCCCAGCACAGCAGGCTCGGAGTAGATGGAAACAGGCAGCTGGGGCCAGGCACCCAGCCCCAGAACACACCTGACAAACGCGATCTTCAACACCAACCCACACGACTCTCTTCTCGTTTCCCCACATTTCTGGGTCCCCAGTATCAAGCCATTGTGGCCATTTTCCTTCCCCGCCACTGTGGGAGAACTGAACGGCATCTTGGCCACTGGCAGGCTGTGACTTCAGCCAAAGAGTGTCTCATGTCCACCTGGAACCTCAGAAAGTGACCTACCTGATTTGGGAAAAGGGTGTCTGCAGATGTCAGCAACTAAGAGGGGGTCATACCAGAGTTGGGGGGCCCTAACTCCAATGAGTGGTGTCCCAATATGAAGAGGGGAGGACAAAGAGACACAGGGAAGGCGGCCATGCGGCCAGAGGCAGACTCGAGAGCTCGGCTCAGGCCCAGGCTCCGGAGGGGATGTAGCCGGCCCCCGCCTCAGTGGCAGACTCGGAGCCGCTGGACAAAGAGACAATCAGGGTCTGCTGTTCTAAGCCACCCAGCTCGTGTGATGTGTGCCAGTGGCCCCGGGGACCAGGAAGGCCTGGTCCCTCCATCCTGGTCTCCGGTGCCCGGCTGTGAAGCCAAAGGCCGACAGCTCGTCCCGTCCTTCACCCGGCTCCAGGGTGTCAAAGATGAAGAGCTGCTCTTTAATGGACGTGCATTAGTGTCATGTGAAAACATGCCACACTCATCTTGCCCCTGAACTCTCCACCGCGAAGTGTGGAGAACGTAGAAAAGATGGTGGGTAAATGGCCTTCGCCCTCCCTAGACAATGACCTAGAGGGAGACACACTGGACAACTGCAACCCCACACGATCATAATGCATCTTTCACCATCTCACGGTGGCTGACACCCCGTCTCCCAGTCCATCCTGTTCCGTAGTATGAAAAACGGTGGTCATGACTACACTGGTTTCAGGTCGCAGCAGTAAGCTGTGCCCAGCAGTCGGACCCTGGGGGCCCTCAGCAGACCGAGGAGCCCTGGGTTTGGATTGCAGCTCGGTCACCACTAGGTGTGAGGCCTCAAGTTACCTAACCAGAGGTGCTGTGAGGGTCAGAACAAAGTGACACCATAAACTAGGCACTCCTCCCTCCTAAGACACTTACACATTGTAACAACACAGGGTACTTACCAATGGCTGGGAAATTCTTCCTGTATGTGAACCAAAGTCTCGATGCCACATCAGACAAGATTGCGTCCTTTTCTAGAGAATTTCAAAAGGAAACACACACAAATCCTTAAGTTGGTAAGTCACATGTTCCAGAATAGTTTGCAGATAAGTATCATCCAAAATACTTTTTGCAGACCGAGCTATAAGAGCATGAGGGCTCCAGTGTGGTCGATACCTGTGAAAATGCTGTATTTTCTACCCAGTATCCAGACAGGCTCCGAGGTCTCGGGGAAATCTTCAAACTCAGCGAATCTGAGAGTGTCGTAAGTCAGAGTAGCTGTGGGAACCAAAGACACACATCTACCTGCAACTTCTCATATGACATCAGGGCTCCAGGGGCATTTCCACGGGAGATTCTGGCACCCGCCCGGCCCCCATCTCCTGCGCCCCTGTGACAGCCATTCTCGGCGGAACACTGCGGAGGCACTGCCAGGGGTCCTGCCGGGCAGCAACTTCTCGAGCCAACAGATTCGGGTCTGGCAGCGACACCAGAGTGCGAGATCAGGGCAGGGGCCAGCCCCAGGAGAGAGAAAGAGTAAAAATAAAAGTTACAAAGGCCACCTGACTTCAGCACTTATTTTAGACTAAAATGTTTAATACCTAAAGGACAGAAATAAAATGAAATGACATCCTTGAGCACTGTAGGCGAAACAGGCCACAGAATAAGCGGAACGGAGAACAGCCATCACGCCATGGGATGCTGGGAGCCTGTGGACAGATCCAGCCCCCGGAAGGCTGAGGGAACCCCACAAAGCCACCAGAGGCGCCAAGAGCCCGAGCACAACCAGAAGGGCGCTGCTGGCCACTGCGTCCACACGGCCATGCCACTCTGCCCTCGGGGTCACTGAGCCACAGCCTCTGCCGGGGTCATCCTGAGGTTGAGAATACGTGCTCTGATTTGCTGCGATTTAAGAAACCGGAGACCCCAGTGCCTATGAGCAGAGGAATGGACAGGAAAACGTGGTATAAACACCAATGGAATTTTATCAGCATTAAAAAGGAATGAAGTCCTGATTCATGCAACAATGTGGATGAACCTTGACATCATCTTGAGTGAGATAAGCCAGACCTAAAAAGACCTCCTATGAAATAGAGAGTCAAAAGCTAGAACACAGGTTGCCAGGGGCCGAGAGGAGAAGGGAATGGGGGTTAATGCCAACCAGCTAACTGATGAGGAGTTTGTCTGGAGTGAAGCAAAGGTTTGGTCATGGCAGTGGTGGCTGTAGCACAACAAGGTGAATGTGGCTAATGCACGGAATTACATACCCAAATGCGGTTCAAGGGGAAATTCTAGCCTGTACTTATGTAACTAAAGTAAAAATTATAGACACGAAGAAAACCAGAGAGGCAGCACCCCTCTGTGGCGGGCTCCCAGAGAAGAGCTGACAGAGCCTGGTGCCTGCCAGGCTGGCACCCAGGGGAGGGCACCCCAGGCTCTCAGCTGCTCCTCAGAGACGCTGGGCACATGCCTCTCACTGCGCCCCAACACCTCCCCTCACCTCCCCTGTGCCCTGAACCCCCCCAACCCCAAGGCCCTTCACCTGCAGCCCCCCACCTCGCCCGCAGCCTCTCCCCTGTGGCCACTCACACGTCAGAGACGCCCACTCTCTCCCTTTCCCTGAAATCTCAGAGACCTTGGAGAAAACCAGCGTTATATACGAGCTTCTATTGCATCTGAATTTAGTTTTTGACAACAGTCTGCCTTTTGGTAAAAAATGACATATGCTATTTATAAAGTACATTGAAGACTACAAAAATAATATAAGTCCTCTGAATCCCAGCCCCCAGGAAGGGCTCTCTTTCCAAAGTCTTTAAGTGCGAACTACACATGCGCCTGTCCTGGGTGAGCTCATCCAAGGCCTGTGCTCTCCTCACCTCTGCTCTCCCGCCACAGGGGCCTGGCAGTTGCACGTAAAGGGAGTTCCGTGCCCCAGTGTGCAGGAGGCCCTGTCATCAGCCCTGCCTGTGCCTGTGCAACGTTCCCGTGGGGAAAGGCAGCAGGCGGGGGCGGGGGCCGGGAGTGGGACGGGGGCTTCAAATCCCGGCTCGGCACCCTGGGTTGTAGGCCCCAGGCCGGTCACTGAACTTCTAGGCGTGGAAGTTTCCTCATCCATAAAATGGGGATCGTGACAGGATACCCTTGGAGTGCGGCTGCGACGCGTCCCACCCCCATGGGGAGAGCTGGGCGGGCAGACAGGAGGACTCCAAGGAAAGCCCTGTAATTAACAGCGGGGTCAAAGGCATATCTTACCACACCTGGAAGTCTCAGCGAGGTACATAGCTGACTCCCCAGCAGAGGGCTGGGGGGGACTCAGCAGTGCCCAGCGTGCTCAGAACCTGAAGTCCAGTGATAGTTGCTGACTGTCTCGGGCTGGCAGAGACCTGGGCTCAGCTTCGCCCGCCCCCTTCACCTCTGACCCACGGCGGGGTTACATGAGCACACGGTCTTCAGAGCGAACTCACGGCAGCTGAGGCTGGGGGCAGCCAGCCTTCACCCACAAGCTCTGCTCTAACATGCGTTACTTGTTTATCACACCAGGGAATAAATAATTTCAAGTCCAAATCTATTTCCCTCTTTTTTCACATAAGATTACTTGCTTCTGCACATGCGTATAAAGCTGAGCTGGGGGGAAGGAAAGCGCATGTGTCTTTCCAGGGGCCGAGTCGCAGGGAGCGCTGTGGACCTGTCGGACGCACCCGCTGCCTGCTGGGAGCCAGCCTTCTGACCCACAAGCTCCACTCAACAGGGAGACCCAATTCCTAGTCTAGTTTCAGAAACAAGCATTGAACAGCACCTGTCCAAGCTCAGCTGACAACACCACAGGACAGTTATCCGGTCTGGTGGAGTCGGAAATCCTACTGATGTCCGAGCCTTTTCCAAGGCACCAGCCCCTAGTGGATGGTGTCCCAGCCTTGGCAGGTGTCCCTCATGCAGACAGATCTCAGACGGATGGGACACACGCCACGAGGAGAAACATATCCGTGTCTGCATATCGGAATCTAGTGAGAAACCCCTAAGATGTGTAGCTCCCTATACTTTAAAAAATTGGAAACAAAACTAAACAAAAAGGCAAGTAAATAAGAAACAAAAAAGAACTAATTCTGAAAATAGGTTAACAACCCTGGGCAGCTCTGAAGTTAAGCTATTCTCATGACTGACACAGCAAAACACAGAGCAGGTGTTTTTCTTAGGTTTATGAGCAAACTTCACAGGCAGGGAAGCCAACTTCAGAGTGACGCAGCGCTCTGTGGGAGAGGAGGAGCTAGTCCATTAACTTCAAAGATACCACAAGTTTCCTACTGCAACCAAGAAAATTAAGGGTTGTTGTGGCCTCGGATTCTTGACCACACGAGCCAAAGCCGGCAAAGCCAGCAAGGAGACAAAGGTTCTGATGGGGAAAAACGCTGCCGCAGCCACAGCTCTCCCACCTCAGAGCCATGGGGTGTGATGTCCACCAGCATCGGTGGGCCTCTGGGACCGTTCCTTCAGGCTGACCCAAACTCCAGCCTTCTCCCAGGAATCCGGGATTCAGAGCGCAGGGGGCCAGCCTCCTTCCTCCGCTCTGCTGTGCCCACCTCGGAGTGCTGGGATGTCCGTGTCTTCACACTGACAGAGGTGCAACTGCCAGGACAATGTCAACAGGCCGAACCAACGTGAGTCCAACCCTCAGAAGAACGGCTGCACTCGGACAGACACCAGCTGTCGCCCTCCACATCATGCGCTGGTTCCGACGTCTCAGGCTTTACGGCGTGGGAAATGAGCATGAAGGACCCCACGGAACAGCAACGATTACCGCAAGAGGAGAAAGGAGTGAGGCCTCCTTACCCCTTCCCAGGCTTCATGGCTCTTCAGCGTCCCACCTGCACCGACAAGGGTGAACTGCTCCCCGACTCCTGAAACGCCCAGACAGGACCTCGTGGCTTCAGCCTCGGGCTGCGGGAGCACGCCCCGGCGCACTCTGAGGGGCTCCCGCAGAGGCAGACGACCCCCAGGCCTTCTTCCTTCCAAGCAGCCCCACTCCTGCGTCCACCCTCCTCACTCCTGTGGAGCCAGCCTAGAGGCAGAGTGCAGCCTCGGGGTGCGCCTCAGCCACATGGCGCGACATCAGGTCTCAGCTCCCTTCCCCATGACCGGGGTTAGGGTAGCAAGGTGAGAACAGGGGACTGGCAAGCCTCCAGCAAACATTTCGGAGCACTACCACCTCCTCCTCGTTTTCACATTAGTGCAGACTTCGTTGTTCACAGGATGAAACTAAACCCCTACTTCCCCAAACAAAACACATTTGTTTTATCATCAGTATCAATTTAACCAAAATATGTAATAGCACTTCTACTTCGTTCAATTACAGAATAGCAGTTTGGAACACAGGGGCATACACCGAGTTTTAATCGAGAACCGCACGCACCTCTATCTTAAAGCCAACATGCCCTATCACTAACACTCTCGAGGGCTGGCCAAGCCCAGGACGCCCCTTTCCAGGGCACCTGCATGGCCTCTGCTGAGTGGCCTGGCTCCCACATGGCAGGACCCCTGCCACCATCTAGTCACCTCTTCCTGAAATGCAGGTGGTACAGCTTCAAAATCCAGAGGGGCCTCGCGAGGACCCAGAGGACGCCCCAGCCCGGGCTCGCGGACCCCTCCCAGGCCCCAGGGAGAGGCAACCACCTGGTCACACAGTCCAAGACCTGTGACTTTCCTCACTTGCTCACCTGGGCCCGCCCGCATCACAACCCCAAGTGAAAGCAGAAAGCACTTTAATAAGATGGCCATTTTAGCAGGCAAAGTCATTTTCGAATACTACTAATCTGATGGGTAGAAACACAGGGAACTGTGTTCAATGAACGAAGCCAACATCTCTTCAGCTAGTGCCAGTCACGCCGTCAGTCACCGAGGGAGAACCACATAGACCATGCACCCACAGGCTTCTTTTAGACATTACTATAATGAACCTGTTGTGAAGATTTTTTTCAAAAATGAAAACTATCTTACGAATATATTCAACAGATGGGTTTTCTCCCCTTCCTTTAGAAATGTGTATGTTTAGGATAATGTGTTTGCAGGTGGTTACTTTTCAAAATCACAAATATTACATTTGAAGACAATGGTGGATCAGTTTGTAATGGAAGGAAAGAAATAAGAAGAGCCCAGAACCATAGCTACATCAGGAAACGCTGCTTAGCACACACACTGGACAATGTCCTCTCTGGCCCTGTGGCCTGCAAGGAGAGGCCCTTCCTACGTCACCGACCTCTTAGGCTAACAGACTCAATTTGTGCTATACACAAACGCCACAAAACTGAAATCCTCACCATATGGGAATGTGTGAATTATTACTAATTCAAGTTCTGCTTCTTCGATTACCAACCACATGCCAGACACCATGTGACGCACCAGAGATGCAAACGTAAGACACGGTGCTGGCATGTGCACCTCTGAGCTGCGAGGGTGTTTCTGCCTCCCCCACTGCAGGCCCTGGGCTCACTCCCCGGTCTCTCCTTCCCACCCACACACACACCCTAGGTCACCCCACCCAGCGCGGCCTCACACACTTGAATGCCTGGTCCAGGACTTTCTCCCAGCTCCAGACCCTCACACTTAAAGGCCCACAGATGTCCAGGAGGCATTTCTCACTTGACACAGGCAAAGCCAAACTCTTGACAGCTTCCCACAGAGCAGGACCCCTCCCCAACCCCAGGTCCCCCCCAGCTTGCTTTATTTTTTAGCTTGGGACAAAAACCTCAGAGCCATCTTTAATTCTGCCCTCTCCTCCTCCCTCCACTTCCAATCTGTAAACAAATCCCATCTCCACCTAAAACACACCCAGACCTCACCCTCCTCTCCCCCACCTCCGCTTGCCTGCGGACAGCAGCAGCCTCCCAGCCACTCCCCCTCCTCTGCCCTCGCCCTCCGCAGCGCCTTCACCAGCCCTCCGCAGCGCCTTCACCACCGGCAGCCAGAGGGAGGCCTTTAAACAGCCGCCTGCTCATATTACTCCTCCCCAAACCTCAAAGGGCCACCATCACATCAGACGCAACACACGCCCAGGTCCTCGTGACCCGACAGGCCCATGACCAGGCCCCGGCCGCTTAGGCCCCAGCTCCCGCCTCCACGCTCACCCCACTCCCATGCCGGCCATGCTCTAGGGTCTTGGTCGAGTCACCTCTGCAGTGAGACCTCTCCCAGCCTTCCCAGCAACAACTGCACCACCTCTGCTTGGAACAGATCACTTGCCCAGAGCCCACGTTGCACTTCTTTTTCTTGCTGCTTCCGGTTGGTCTCATGGTCCCACGTGCAGAACATCAGCTCCATGGGGCAGGGGTTTTGTCTATTTTGCTCTTTTCTCTACCCCAGGGTCTAAAACTGTCTGACACACAGCTGGCACTCAACAGATGTTGTCTTTGGAAGGAATGTCTATAAAAACCACCATGAATTATATCACATTTGATCAAGAAAGCGAGAATCTGTCAGGGCTTCTGGGATTAGAGGAGACATGGACCATTACTCACTCCCAAAAAGATGTACAGCGTTACAGCAGGAGAAAAACCCTCATCATGCCCTGAAAACGAAACACACCAGCCCCAGCGTGAGCAGTAGCCTTCACTTTCCCTACAGTTTTCTACTATGATTCCACAGGTAGCAGACTGGAGTGTCCTTCCATGGTGTATCCTCACACAACTGTACAGTCAGTTGTATTCCAAAGTGGAGCATGATGATTTCACATTTAACATGACTGACATGAACTGTTTTCCCCTTTACCAAGACTCTCATACGAATGGTCTTAGGTATCCAAATAATAACACCTAAAAAGAAAGTAGTTAAGCAAATGATTGTATCCCCCTACACAAACACATACAGCAAACACTACAATGGTGTCTGGTATTTATTTTCTTAAAACAAACCTCCCAAAGTTCCTTGGCTTTCAGTACTCCTGTCTCCTCCTCCTGTCATCTAACACATTTAGTCATGAGCTGACACAAATCACTGAAACAAAATTGGCTACACACACCCATCATCATTCCCAAGCTAAGATACTAGTAAATGTATGATGCAGCTGCCAGGAAAAGAAAAACAAAGCAATGCCACAGAGAATGACACGTGAAATTAAACCAGATGAAGTCTTTCTCTACAGATGGGGGATGGACAGGTGGAGGAGGAAAGCAATACATTGCTTACAAGGAATGAAAGAACTAAGACTGCCGTGGAATGAAAAAGAGAGGCCCCAAAAACGCTTTCAGGGCCACGGGGCGAAAAGATGGTTTGGTATTGACTGAAGTCTCCAAAATATCTTGCGAGTAAAAATTAAAGTACTGCTCCTTCTTGAGGAGAAGCATGATAGAATAACAAAACCCCAACACGTACCCCATTTGTATTAGGACCGCAAGAGGTTAAAATATGACGGGTTCACTGTTTTTCTTTTCATTCACAACAAAGGAAGCTTGGACAATCTATTGGTTATCCACACACAAAAAAGAAGGACTGCGGCTACTGAAACATCTTTCTTCCTCTCGCTTACTAACGTGACTTTACTATTAAAGCCCTTCCCCTTTTTAGGTCCTCGCTGGTCCCCGGACCCGGGTGCCGCAGCGGTCCCCCCGGCGCCCGCGCTCGCGCCCCAGCTCCTTGCCGTCCTTTCTCGCCGGCTCCCGCCCCGGGGGCCCTCAAGTCTCAGCCCCGAGACGACTCGACTCAGAAACTCAAGAACTCCCCGCAAGACCGGGGAAAAACGGGAAGCTCACACCTGACAGGCTGTCCGAGGCGCGGCGGAAAGGCGCGCCCTCCAGCCGCCGCATCCTCCGCAGCCGCCCGCGCCCCGCTCCCCCGCCGGAGCCCAGGCCGCGCCGCGCGTGTCCCCCAGGGAGCGACGCCCGCCCCGGCGGCAACGGCGGCCTCCGAGGGGCGGGGCGCGCGCCTCCCGGGAGATGGGCCCCGGCGCCTGGGAAGCTCCTCACCTGCGTCCATCTTCCCTCTCCGGCCGCCGACTGACCCGCGGCGGCGTCGCTCCGACGGGCCCACAGCGCGACGCGGCGACGGGGCACGGCCGGGGCCAATCGGAAGCGGCGCGCGGACCGCGACGCGAGAACCGGGGGCGGGGGCGCGCCGGACGGCGCCATCTTGGCGTACGGCGCAGGTGGCGCAGCCGAGCGCCTATCGGGCGCCCGTCGCGCGCCGTGTGGAGCGCGTCGGGGTCGGCTGCGCGGGGAGGTAGGGCGGGGCGGCCCCGCCGCGGGCGGCCTGAGCCCGTTTCCAGCCCTCTCCAAGGGCGCTGCGTGCTCCGCGCAGCCCTGCATCCGGGAGTCCGAGGAGGGCCCACGAGGCCACGGCAGCAAGCCCGGGCCGGGCGCGCAGTCCGCCCGCGGGGCCATCTTGCCGTACGGACGGGCTGCGGGCGCGCCCATGTCGGCGCACGGAGCCCCGGCCGGGGGGCGGCTCCCTCGCCCGCCCCCTCCCCCGACTCCTCCCGGAGCGCGGCTGCCTCTCGGTCCCCGAAAGCCGACGGGGCGCCGGGGGCCGCGGGCGCGGCACGCTCGGTCCGGCCCGGCGAGCAAGGCCCCGGGCGCCCGCGCGCCATCTTGCCGTACGGCGGAGGAAGCTGGGCCGGCGCGCTCCCTCCCTCAGGGCGGTCCGCGGCCGGGCGCGGCGCGGCGAGGCGAGGGCCGGGCGGCGGGCGGCGGCCCCGAGGCCCGAGATGGTGATCTGCTGCGCGGCCGTGAACTGCTCCAACCGGCAGGGCAAGGGGGAGAAGCGCGCCGTCTCCTTCCACAGGTAACCCGGCCCGCCGGCCCCGGCCCCGGCCACGCCCCCGCCGGGGAAACTGAGGCCCGCAGGCCGCGCGGCCCACGGGGGAGCTTTGTCCGCGGGCTCGCGGCGCGCGCGGGCGCTGTGTGACCTTGGCCGGGCCGGTGTCTCTGGGCCGCGCCGCCCCGGGCCCTCCCGCGCCGCTCGCGCTCCCACTGATTCGGGCCGTGCGGCGGACCCCGGCGGCGGCGTGTGCGGGACGCGCTCCTCCGCGGGCGCCGCCGGCCTTGGGCGCCTGCGGCTCGTCTGCGCCTCTGCTGCGCCGGGGCGCCTGCCTTGGTTTCTGCCGTCGGGAGAGTGCCGGTGGCTGCGCCTCCGCTTCCTGAGTTCACACGCCCTGCCGAGGCGACCCTTTGCCAGCGGCCCCGCAGGCCCGGCGCGGTAGCCCTGGTAGCTAGAGAGCCCCGGCCCCGGCCCGAGGTGAGTCCGTGGAGGGGCCGGGAAAGGACCCGAGGAGAACCCGGCGCAGAGCCGAAGGCGGCGTCCGCACGGCGTCTGGGGAAGGCCGTGTGGGCCGCCGAGTGCCACCCCCGTGGGCGAGGTTCACCTCGAACAGTCGTGGCAGTGGCCCTCTTTCCCACGTTCTCACAGCGGCTCTCACGAAGCTGGGGCGGGAGGGTGCGCGTCAGGGGTTTGCGTTCCCCCAGAGCGCAGCCCACGGACCGACTCCCCCAGAAGTGCTTGCTGAGTTCAGGTCCTCCGAATGAGTCGTGTGCCCCGGGCTTTCACTCGGGAGGTACACGAACAGTTTACCGAGGGGGCTGTCTTAAAAACCACTTTATAGATGTTCTTGTTTTATGTCCCATGAGTGTTAAGTTTTTAAAACCTTAAATGTGTGTTCATAGGTTTTACCGTGGTGGCAACTGAAAATTAACAATGATTTGTTTAAGTCTTAAGTTTATCAAAAGGACTGTAACATTAGGTTACTGCATAGGCCAGCCATGAAGTTCTCTCGAAAGTTTCTTTCAGGGCCTGTGTCCCAAGGTTTGGTTACTGTTTACTGGTTTTGAAAATGAGGCAGAGCACTGCAGAGAAGGCTGCTTTAGGCTTCACGTGGTGTGAATTCCAGCACAGGGCATCAGAATTGGGGGATCCGTGGGAAAAGTAGCCCAAAAAGCACAGTATCCAGGATCTTCTTGGCATTGAGAAGGAAAACTCAAATAGCATGTTTCTTTGAATCTTCTGAGTGTAGTTGAACTTGTCTTGGCCCTGGCCCCCCATGGCCGCAGGTGGAGCAGACAGCTCCTGGGGGATGGCCCCTCTTGTCTGCTCAGCTTGGTGTGACACTTTCTAAATGTAGGTCCTACTAACCAGAAGAAGTGATTGTTAGGTATTTATTAGGTATCTTGTTCAGTATCTTCTAGAGGCTGTTGCTTTTTAAAGGGAGGGGTTTTACTCTTGGCAGTGAAGTCCAGCAGGAACACAGAACTAGTTTCTGGATCTGACCTCTTACAGTAGTTCTCTCCCCATCTTCAACTGCTTGGGCCACAGCTGGGCTGGGCACTGCACTGGGCATGTGGCATGCTCTGGTGGCCTCTCGCTTCCATCTCTGCCAGCCAGCAGCCAGCACTCTGCTTGTCTTCTAAGTAGGAAACACCCCCCACCCCTGTCTCTGCACCCCTTCTCCCTGCACCCCCTGCACCCACAGAGCACTTACCCAGCCTTTGGGAGGAACCATTGACCTTTCTTTCCTGCCTTAGAGACAACACACACCTTAAGGGTAGATGGTGGGTTTTTGATCTTTCTATCCCTAGTAATATCTTGTAAGTAGAGGGTATTCCTTGATTCTTTATTCAAGTATTTTTTAAAATAGGTGACATCAGTACAGCCTTGGGTACTTGTAAAACAACTTGCTTTGCTTTTACAGTTACTTAGAGAAAAGACATTACATTGATTTTTTTAAGTACCTTTTCATTTGTCCTGCAGGTTCCCCCTGAAGGACTCAAAACGACTGATCCAGTGGTTAAAAGCTGTTCAAAGGGATAACTGGATCCCTACTAAGTATTCTTTCTTGTGTAGTGAACATTTCACCAAAGACAGCTTCTCCAAGAGGCTGGAGGACCAGCACCGCCTCCTCAAGCCCACGGCTGTGCCCTCCATCTTCCACCTGGCTGAGAAAAAGAGGGGGGCTGCCAGCCGTGGCCACACCAGGAGAAGGGAATCCAGCAAAAGCACAGGGAGCGTGAAAGGCCATGCAAGTGGAGTGGATGACAGAGCAGCTGAAGGGTCGTCGTCGTCTGCAAGTGAAAAACCAATGGCCAAACCAGAGTACAAAAAGCTGAAGCGGGCCGCCCAGCAGGGCGAAGCCGCCCCCCGAGCCGGCCAAGGGGCCGTTCGTCAAGTCCAGGCGCAGCAGCCATCTTTGAAAAGAACTTCAGAAGAGAGCCCGGCCGCCCCAAAGGCAGGCGGCCAGGGAGAAGCCAAAATGTCTGCCACAGGCGCAGATACCACCACCCCCGAGGTTGGTGTGGCCGATAAGAGTGGCATCTCCATGGACGACTTTACCCCTCCAGGATCTGGGGCGTGCAAATTCATCGGCTCGCTGCACTCTTACAGTTCCTCCTCCAAGCACACGCGCGAGAGGCCCCCTGTCCCGCGAGAGCAGACGGACCGAAAGCGGCTGAAGAGGGACTCAGAGCCGAGCTGCAGCGGGGGCAGTCTGGGGCCTGACAAGGGCCTGGCCCAGAGCCCCCCGAGTTCATCCCTCACTGCCACGCCTCAGAAGCCTTCCCAAGGCCCCTCTGCTCCTCCTGCAGATGTCACCCCCAAGCCGGCCACAGAGGCCGTGCAGAGCGAGCACAGCGACGCCAGCCCCATGTCCATCAACGAGGTCATCCTGTCGGCCTCCGGGGCCTGCAGGCTCATCGACTCGCTGCACTCCTACTGCTTCTCCTCGCGGCAGAGCAAGAGCCAGGTGTGCTGCCTGCGTGAGCAGGTGGAGAAGAAGAACGGGGAGCTGAAGACGCTGCGGCAGCGGGTCAGCCGCTCTGACAGCCAGGTGCGCAAGCTGCGGGAGAAGCTGGACGAGCTGCAGCGCGTGAGCGTCCCCTACCCGAACGGCCTGCTGCCTCCCAGCTGCGGTCAGTACCCAGCGTGCCCGGCGGGCACCTCCCTCCCTTCTCACCAGGAGTTTCCTGTGAGGTGGCCGACGTCCCCGGAGCCCTGCCCCTGTGCTGGACACACTCCCAGGGCAGCAGGGGCTCTTGCACGCCCACTGCAGTCTGGGCAGGAGCCGTGGCCGTGGAGCAGGCACCGAGGTGGGGGCCTGCAGAACGCGCTCCTGGTCCTTGGAGAGGCCTGTGGGGGGGGCGTTTAGCAGACGGAAGGGCGGTGTCTCAGGTCAGCTGAAATGACTTCAGGAAAGCCTGATCTGCTCCATACATGGGGCCTGCCACGGGGGTTTGCCATTTGGAAGGGGAAAGTTGGCATCCGTTTCAACGTTACACAAAAGTTAGTTCCAAATGGATTAAATGTTAAAGAAAGTAAAGTCAACAGTAAACTATTAGGAAAAGAATGTATAAGGAAACTCTTATAATCACAGGGAGGTTCCTTGTATTCATGATTTGATGAATGTCCTTGAAGTTAAATCATTTCGAGCATTGATTATTTTTAAAAAAACATTTAAAGCATTTAGACACATGGAATAGATTCTCTTGTAAAAATTAAAACTTTATAGAAGTATATAGGCTGATAAATGAAAGTTCCTATTTCTTACCCACCTCCCAAGATTTTTCCTGTTTGCTATTAAACATTTGGCATATAGCATTTTAGACTATTTTCTAAATGCTTTTGTATCTGTATAAATATAATATTGAACATATTATTATAGGCTTTATGCCTATGTTCCTGTTTTTCTACCTGTTTACTGTTGAGTGCCTTTTAAAACTTGGTTTCTAGGTATTTGCATATTGAGAGTAATAATTCTTAGCCTGTTGTTTTGGTTTGCTATATACCAAAAGTAGGTGGGCTTTTACAATGGGGATTTCTTAGCTTACAAATTTATAGTTCTAAGGCCATGAGAACTTCCCGATGAAGGCATCAACAGGACGATACCTTCTCTGAAGAAAGGCTGCCGGGATCTGGGGCTCCTCTGTCACACGGGAAGGCACATGGCGGCGTCTGCTGGGCCTCGTCCCCCAGGTTTCATTGCTTTCAGCTTCTGGCTTCAGTGGCTCCTGTCAGCTTCCCCAGGGCTTTTTGCTGTGAGTGTCTCTTCATTTCATCTCTCTTAAAGGACTCCAGTAAGGGGATTAAGGCCCATCTTGAATGGGGTAGGTAACATCTCATAAGTCCCACCCACAACAGGTCTGCACCCACAGAATGGATTAAAAGAACGTGGTCTTTTCAGCTTCAAACCACTACACCTGTATGTGTGTATACACACATCCACGTCTGGAAAGTATCTTCTGCGCCATCGTTCCTTTCATCGCCATCATTGTTTCTGGGGTGTAGTTAACACTTCAGTGGGATGGGTCTTTGATGTGGGAGGCTGTGCAGGCCCTCCAGGCCCTCCGCACCAACCATCAGCACCGCCAAAGCAAAGCCCCCCATGGGGGAGAACACGTTCAAGGGTGCCCAGCAAAGCTAGGTACTGTTGGCGCTTGGACTCTTAAAGGTATGTACTGGATTCTCTTAGAATTTTGAAACTATTTGTAGTTTCTCACATCTGATATTTTGGGTCCCTTTTCCTGTTTCTCTTGGTCAGACTTTGAGAAGTTGTCACTATTACAAGTCTTCCAAACACCAGCTTTTCACTTTATTGATCAAGTCTATGTTTTTTGTTTCTAGTTTGTTTGTTTTCACTTCTCTCCACTTTCTTTGGTTTTATTTTGTTGTTACTCTGGCTTCTGGAGGTAAAGCCTTAGTTTATTTTTTTAGTTTCTGTTTCTGACTCCTGCAGTTAAGGCTCTGTGTCTTCTGCCACTTTGGCCACACTCGTGGACTTGCCTCGCGCTGCTGCAGTGGCTGGCTTTTCTAAATAGTTTGTAATTTCAGTTTTGATTCCTTCTTTAATCCCAGCATTATTTAGAAGGTTGTTGACAAGCGTTCAAGTGGATAGATTGGGGTAGAGGAGCTAAATTTCTGTCATTCATTTTCATTTTATTGCATCGGAGTCCTATAATGCAGTCCCTTAAAATTTCCGCATTTTGAAATCTTCTGAGATGTCTTTGTGGCTTACTGCACAGTCAGTTTTTGTAACTGTTTCATTGTTGCTTGAGAAGAATGTGGCTCCCATTGGTTACAATGTTGTCTGCAGCGGTGGAGGCTGTGCCCCGCTTTCTGTGAGTCAGCGGATCTGCTCCCTTACTTATTTATCCACTTGACCTGTGGGTTTCTAGGAAAGCTAAGGTGTGTCTCTTACTACAGTTCTACCTTTGTCCATTTGTCACATCTCTCCGTTTTTACTCTATATTTCAAGGCCATATTGCTAGATGCGGTCTGGGATTCCAGGGGCCACCAAAACAAAGAACCACAAACTGGGACTTAAAGCAACAGAAATTTGTTGTCTCACAATTCTGGAGGCCAAAAGTCCAAAATCTGTAGGGGAGGAGTCCTCCTTGCCTCTTCCTGGCTCCTGGTGTTTGCCAGCGACCCTCTGCCTCAGCCTTCCCGTGGCAGCCTGCCTTCCGTCTGTCC
The DNA here is from genome assembly GCF_015220235.1 of Choloepus didactylus. Taxonomy (NCBI): domain Eukaryota; kingdom Metazoa; phylum Chordata; class Mammalia; order Pilosa; family Megalonychidae; genus Choloepus; species Choloepus didactylus. The sequence goes on along the minus strand of NC_051315.1, from coordinate 135,114,043 downwards.
GTCTGTGTCCAGTTCTCTCCTGAGGATGCCAGACGTATGGGATCAGGGTCTAATGCACGTTGGCCTCGTCGTAACCAATGACATCGTCAAAGACCCTGTTTGCAAAGTAAAGTCACCTTCAGAGTTAAGGCGTCAGGGAGTTGGGGCTTGAGCATGTTTTGGGGGAGGAGGAAGGTCACAATTTAGCCCATAACAGATGCGTGAATGTTCCCAGCAGCTATCACTAAGGAATAACTGTTTTCATCCTGTGTGTAGTCTTATTTCTTTATCTCTGTTTTCAGCCTTTTCCTGTGACTTTATCTTACAGCTATACTTGAACTCATTCTGAGAGCCTTTATCTTTTATAGAGTACCTCGACCCATTTACAGTTGTGATTATTGACAAGCTGGAATTTGTGCCTACCATTTTATTTCATTTTTTTGTCAGGCATTCAAATTGTTTCCTTTTCTGTTGTTCAAGAGGGTAGCTCTCAGGTTTTGAAAAGGAGCATTAGGCATGTCCTTGTGCAGTTGTTTGGAGCAGTCAGTGGCCCCTCCTGACTGACTTAAGCCACCACGTCAGTGACACCTGGGATCACAGCTCCATCTTGTTCCTCTTTCCCCCACCGAGCAGCCATAGTTAACTTATTTTACTGGCTAAGTTCATTGCTCTTTATTGTATCAGATTTTTCCTTTTTGGCAATATTTGTTGGGTTTTTTTTTGTTGTTTTTTTTTTTTTTAATTTTATTCCAGTAAAACTTTGAGAGAGGGTTTGTGGGTAGTTACGTTTTCTGGGTCCTTTGGTAAGAAAACATCTCTACTTTGCCCACCCACCCCCACCTCCATACACACATACTTGCAAGCTGGTTTGGTTGAGAAAAAATTCTAGGTTTAAAACTCTTTCCTGCCAGAACTTTGAGGCATCATTTGTTTATCTTCCAGTACACTCCGCTGTCTGGTGCCAATTAGATTTGTGGGCTGGCCTCTTCTCTCCAGAGACACATACAGTTTTCTTTCTGTCCCTGGCGTTCGGAATGCCACCGGCTGTGTCCACTGTAGGCCGCGGTCATTTCATCCACTTGTGGGCCCTTTCCACCACAGGCTCCTGGGGAATTTCCTTCTGTTCTTTCCTTGGTTGTTTCCTTCTGGGCGTGTTGGAGCGACCCGAACTGATTTTGTTCTGGCTGCTCTGTGGGGCATATTGCGGGGGCCAGTGTGGGAGCAGTAGGGGCTTTGGAGGGCTTGGGGGTGGTCCCAGCATGGAGGATGAGGGCTCATACGGGGTGGCAGGGAGGACAGAGAGGAGTGGCTGTGCTCAGTGTAAGTCCTGGCAAGAGGCATGGCGGGACCTGCCAGTGGGGGAGCCGGGAGAGGAGAGCAGGCAGGCTATCTCCGGAGTGTGGCCGGAGCACTGGGTAGATGGTGGGGGCTGTCCTCTGTCTGGGGGGACCCTCTGCCTTGGGGGGGACTGGGGCAGGAGCAGGCTGGGCAGCAGGGTGGGGGTGGGGAGCGAGGCGTTAGGATGCCGTTGCCAGGCCAGATTGAACGAGGCTACCCTGTGACCCCACCTGGAGCAGCCCATGTTGGGAGGGGCTTGCCGGAGAGGACACTGGGAGGAGGTGCGCTGGCCCAGGGGCCAGAGGGGGGCTCAGTCCGAAAGGAGACAGGGAGCTGGCTTCAGCCACTCAGGGTCACTGCTGACCTCAGCCTCCCGCGAGCCGTGGAGATGGAGCTGGGTCTGCATGGGGAAGGAGAGATGGGCAGTGGGGTCTCGCTGTGACGAGTGGGCATCAGCCAGAAGGGGATATGGTTTAAGGAGCGTTCAGTGCTGTGGGTGCAAATGGACGAGCACGTGCCCCTGCTGCCAGGGGTCCGGTGGAAAGGGCTGGCATGGTGGTAGGGAGGAGGGTGGGAGAGTGAGGAGGACTGAAGGGGAGGAGGAGGGCAGTGGGGAGCTGCGAGGAGGGCAGCAGGGGGTGGTGATCCTGGAGTGAGGACAGGGGACGGGGCGGGCAGCTGCCCTGAGGCATGGAGAGGGCTACTACCCCCATGCCCACTCTGAAGTGTGAGGTCAGGTCGCTGGCCGAGAGCCAAGGGGGGAGGCAGGAGGCCTGGGGGCCAGGAGAAGGTGTGCACAGTCCCCTGAAGACGGGGAGGACACCTGCTCGCCTCTCACCCTGCCCTGTGCACCCCACTGGAGACACGTGGGCATGTGAGCCAGCCTGCCGGCCCTCCTCCTGCCCACCTCCCACCCTCTCTCCTCCCTCCTCCTCCCACCCTCCTCCTGCCCACCTCCCACCCTCTCTCCTCCCTCCCTCCTCCTCCCACCCTCCTCCTGCCCACCTCCCACCCTCTCTCCTCCCTCCTCCTCCCACCCTCCTCCTGCCCACCTCCCACCCTCTCTCCTCCCTCCCTCCTCCTCCCACCCTCCTCCTGCCCACCTCCCACCCTCTCTCCTCCTTCCCTCCTCCTCCCACCCTCCTCCTGCCCACCTCCCACCCTCTCTCCTCCCTCCTCCTCCCACCCTCCTCCTGCCCACCTCCCATCCTCTCTCCTCCCTCCTCCTCCACCCTCCTCCTGCCCTCCTCCTGCTCTCCTCCTCCCACCCTCTCTCCTCCCTCCTCCTCCCACCCTCCTCCTGCCCTCCTCCTGCTCCTCCTCCCACCCTCTCTCCTCCCTCCCTCCTCCCACCCTCCTCCTGCTTCTCCTCCCACCTGCCCTCCTCCTGCCTCCCACCCTCTCTCCTCCCTCCCCCTCCCTCCTCCTCCCGCCCTCCTCCCCCTTCCCTCCTCCTGCTCTCAGTTTTCGATGGATGCCTCAGGATATCTGTGCTCTTGATGGTTTTCTCTTATGGATTTGTTCTTTTGGTCATTTAAGGATTTTCTGTGGCAGGCGCAATGTGCATGTGTGTTCTGTCCATTAACTTTAGTCAATCCCTTTGTTCTTGAAAAAGTTCCTGAAGACTCAGCCCAGGGGCCTGGAGGTGTAGGGCTTCTGAGGTGTGACCCGCGTGGCCCTCGGAAAGGTAGGCCTGTGCTTGTTTTCTGGAGCCCGCGGAGAATCAGCTATCTCAGCCCTGGGGCCCGTCGGTCAGTGTGGGCTGCCTACTGAGCAGTGGACAAAACCAGCAGGGCTGGCGGTGCCCTCGGCTTAATCCTGTAAGTATACCTGCATTTTTCTTCATTCCTTTGTGGTTTTGCTATTTGTATATCTCTTTGATTAATTTGGGTTTTTAAAAACTTGTTATTTTAGAAAGTCTTGAACAAATTAACTGGACTGGTATAATGAGCCCCTGTGGCCTTGCTACCTGCTCAGCATTTATCGATACCCGGGCATTGTTTCATCTCAGCCTCTACCCACTACCTATCTATGTTTGATTTTTTTTTTAATAGATTTTATCTATAGAGCAGTTTCAGGTTTACAGAAAAATTGAGCAGATAATACAGAGTTCCCATATCACCCCACCCCTCACGGTTTCCACTCTTTTAAGTCTTGCCTTCCCGCTGGACCTGTGATACCAGCACCGATACACACTTACCAGCCAAAGCCCACAGTTCTCCTTGGGGTTCTCTCTTTGTGTCCTCCCGTTCTGTGGGTTTTGACAAATGTATTATGTCATGGATCCACCATCACAGCGTCACACAGAATAATTTCTCTGCCCTAAAAATGCCCCGGGACCCCTGTTCACCCTGCCCCCACCCCCACCTCCCCAGGCCCTGGCCCCGGCTGGTCTTTATGCCATCTCTCCAGTTTTGCCTTTTCTGGGTGTCATATTGCTGCACTCCTGCAGTACATGGCCTTTGCAGCCTGGCTTCTTTCACAGCATGCATCGAAGGATTCTCCGTGTCTTCTCGTGGCTCGATGGCTCATTCCTTTTTAATGCTGAATAACACTCTGGGTATGTACGGGCCACAGTTCATGTATCCATTCACCGATGGAAGTACCTCTTGGTTGCTTCCGGTTTGGGGTGACTAATAACAAAGCTGCCATAAACATTTGTGAGCAGTTTTTTGTGTGAACATAAGTTTTTGGCTCGGTTGGGTAAAAGCCCAGGACTGTGGTTGCTGGATCATATGGTCAGACTGTGTTTGGCATTGTGAGAAACTGCCAGGCTCCCAACCAGGAGCCCCCACATTCCATGGCAGTGAAGCTCTCGGGCAGGGCAGGGTTTTCTGCATCTTGTCTGTGCACAGCCCACTCGGGGCCGGATGGTGAGAACTGGCCGGGGCAGTGGGTGGTGGTGACAGGCAAGAGGGGCTGGGGGCGGCCACAGACCCCCTGCTCCCAAGCCCACTCCTACCCGTTCTGGGCCAGTGCGAGTTGTTTTTTTTGCTCCCTGGGTAACTGCACCTTGGGCCCCACTTCCTCCAGGATAAGCCCACCGCACTGGCTGTGTGCAAATGACAAAGCCCATGCCTTTTGACTTTTTTCCCTTAGTATCAACACTCTGGTTTCATGCGTTTTATGCTAAGGCCCTTGTCCCTGCCCTGTTCTCAGGGCTGACTGGCAGCAGCTCCTGTCTGCACAGCAGGACTTTGCTGTTGTCGTTGCTTTGTCACCACAAAGAACAACTATTTGAGCTCCTCATGTTTGCCAACCAGAGCTGGTGTTTCTGCCAGTGTCCCCCTGAAATCTCTCCAGCTTGGAAGTGTTTCATGGGAGATGAGGTTTTAACTGGGTCACCCCCCAACTTGATCTCCTACTGGAAGATTGGAAATTAGTCTAAACGGGGAGATGGGACAGAGAGCTTAGGAGAGGCTGGGCCAGGGTCAGGGTCGGGAGAGGAAGCCAAGGCTGGTGAGAGCCGTCCACACGTGTCATGCGGGACTCTGTTGCCGACCGCTTCATCCCAGGGCCCGGGGCCTGCTGGGCACCCCAGACCCATTCTTCCCTGGATCAGGCCAGGCCTGCCATGCACAGTGCGGGGTGATGGCCAAGGATGGATGGATGAGGCAGAGGCTGAAATCCTTAACCTTTCAAAACTCTGGACTTTTCCTGCTTGGCTTCTAGAGAGACCATAAATGAAAGCTGCTTTGTGGCACCTGGAGCCAGTGTCCTACCCTGCTGCCGTGTGAGTGTAGTGCCGTGGTAGCCGAAGGAGAAAGGGAGTTCTGTGGGATCCCTGCAGACCTGCTCACTGAGTCGAGGCAAATGCAGTAGAACACACTGGGGGATGTGCGTCAAATCCTGGGTTCTTGTCTCCCCCAAATGCTGCCCCCCTCTAGTTATTTTATTTGTCTGGGCTTTGTAGAACTTCACAAGTTGCTTGCTGATTTGGCAATTGTTAGGTGGCCTAATTTGTGTAAATATAATGTTGGTCTTTATCATGTTCTTTTGGGGTTTTTATTGTTTACAGACTTCTTTTCTGTGTTGAAAGAAAAATAGCCAAAGCATCGTTGAGAGAAGATTCTGCACCAGGCAGAAGGATCTGAAACTTGCCCATCTTTCAAGTGGGGATCTTGAGCCATCCTTTCTTTCGTGTTCCCCTTCCCCTATTTCCTGTTTTGGATTAGATCTTCTGTCCTAAAAACTTACCCATTGCCCCTCTTCAGCTCCCCCTCCCCAATCCCCATACACATTAAATTTGTGGGTTATCTCCACAACTCCTGACTTGTGTAAAAAACCTGAAGAATCTAGGAACACTCTGTTCTGGTTTGCTAGAGCTGCCATTATGCAAAATATGAGAAATGGATTGGCTTTTATAAAGGGGGTTTATTCTGTTAGAAATTTACAGTCCTGAGGCCAGAAAAGTGTCTAAACCAAGGCATCAACAAGATGCCGCCTCCACTGAGGAACAGCCAGCGGCGTCCAGAACGCCACCGTCAGCGGGGAAGGCACGCAGCGGCGTCTGCTGGTCCTTTGCTCCCGGGTTGCGTTTCAAAATGACTTTCTCCAAAATTCCTCTGGGCTTCATGTCTTAGCGTCTCCAAACGTCCTTCTGTCCACATCTCCGAGTGTCGACAAGCCTCTGGGCCTCTTGGCTGAGCGTGTGTGGGGGCATGTTCCTGTAAACCAATCCAGACCCACCCTGAGGGGGCGGGGTCAGATCTCCATGGAAACACGCAATCAAGAAGACTAATATCTCTGCCCCCGCAAGATTGCGTTTAAGAATATGGCTTTTCCTGGGGGACATAATATATCCAAACCAGCACGCGCTCCAACCCTCATTTCCAGCCTCTGAGTTAAGACATCTCTCGACGTGACTCAGGCCACAAGAGTAACACTGCTGTACCTGAATTCACTAAACCTGCTTAGTCTCCGTCCTAGGACACAGAGACAACGGGATGGCGGGTGGAGGGGGTTCCATGTAGAAATGGAGAATGAGTGTGTATCCACATCACGCGGGAACTTTTACGCAGGTGCAAGAAACTTAGGTCAGGGTGGCAGCAAGATCGTTTCCTAGGAGACGGAAGAATGTAACTCCGTGTTTCCTGCTTGAACGCAAAGCTTGCTGTGGAGCCTTGGATTTGTGAGGAGGAAGGGAGGTAGGAGAGCGTGTGCCTGTCTGTTCTTCCCCTCGTCCGTCCCTTGTTCCTGAGCTGCAGGAGACTGAGCCCCTGGGGCCTTGGCGGCCCTGGCACTGGGGTGTGTTTATTTGGTGGTCTATTTTGTACTGGGTACTTTCCCTTCTCCTATCATTTTGTGACACGTGCTGATCCTTATCCCTTCTCCTCTTTTCCCTGGGATAAGACAGTGAATAATAAAGACTTATTGGTACCAGAAAAAAAGAAGGAAACGGCCCAGCTGTCTTCCAAAGCATCTGCTCCATTTGCGGTTCCCACCGGCCGTGGGCAAGAGCTCCTGTTGCTCCGTGTCTGTGCCAGTGTCTGGTTTGTCAGATTCGTGCATTTCAGTCGCTTCTAATAGGCATGTCTTCCTGTCTCTTTAATGTGACGTTCCCTGAGGACATGATGCTGAGCATCTCCTAGGATCATATGCTTATTTGCCATCTGCATATAGGTTGATGAAATATCTGTTCATATCTCTTGCCCTCTTTTTTTTAAAATGCAATTTTGTTGAGATCTATTCACACAGCATAGAAATCATCCAAAGTATACAATCGCTGGCTCGCAGTATCATCACATAGTTGTGCATACAGCCCCATGGTCTATTTTAGAACATTTTCATTACTCCAGAAAAGAAATAAGAGTAAAGAAGAAAACCCAAATCCTCCCATATCCCCTTATCCCCATATTATTGACCAAGAGTGTTGGTGTGGTACGTTTGATACTGATGATGAAAGAGTATTAAAATATTGCTGTTAACTATAGTTCGTAGTTTGCGATAGGTACATTTTTTCCATATACCCCTCTCATTAACTCCTTGTAATAGTGTCGTACATCTGTTCTAGTTCATAAAAGAACTTTTTTTTGTTATGTACAGATAATCACACACATTGTCCACCACAAGGTTCTCTGTGTTTTACATTTCCATGTTTTAACCTCCAGTTTTACTTCTGGTGACATCCATGACTCTAAACTTCCTCTTCCCGCCACATTCACACACCATTCAGCACTGTTAATTATTCTCACAATACCGTCACCTCTATCCATTTCCAAATGTATAAGTTCACCCTAGTGCAACATTCTGCCCATACTAATAACAACTGCTCCCCATTCTTTAGCCACATACTTTATCTTGGTAACCTATATTCTATATTTTATGCCTATGAATTTACATATTGTTATTAGTTCATATCAGTGAGATCATGCAATATCTCTCCTTTTGTGTCTGACTTAACTTCATTTAATGTCATGCCCTCAAGGTTTATCCATGTTGTCACATGCTTCAGGGCCTCATTCCTTCTTACTGGTGAATAATACATAATATACCACATTTTGCTTATCCATCTCTTGAAGGACACTTGGGTTGTTTCCATCTTTTGGCAATTGCTAATAACACTGCCATGAACGTCGGTGTGCAGATGTCTGTTTGCACCCCTGCTTTCAGTTCTTCTGGGTGTGTCCTGAGTAGCTAGACAGCTGGGTCATAAGACAACTCTATACTTAGCTTCCTGAGGAACTGCCAAACCATTTTATATTCCTACCATCGGTGAAGAAGTGTTCCAATTTCTCCATATCTTCTCCAATACTTGTAGTTTCCTGTTTGTTTAATAGCAGCCATTCTAGTAGGTATGAGATGATATCTCATTGTGGTTTTGGTTTTCATTTCCCTAATAGCTAGTGAAGCTGAGCATCTTTTCATGTGCCTCTTAGCCATCTGTATTTCCTCTTTGAAGAAATGTCTATTCAGGTCCTTTGCCCATTTTTAAATTGGGTTGTCTTTTTATTGTTGAGTTGTAGGATTTTTTTATTAATACTGGATATCAAACCAAATATTTTCTCCCAATGAGTCATTGCCTTTTCACCCTTTTTACAAAGTCCTTTGAAGCACACAAGTACTTTGATTTTGAGGAGTTCCCATTTATCTATTTTTTCTTTTGTTGCTTGTGCTTTGGGTGTAAAGTCTAAGAAACTGCCACCCATCACTAGATTTTGAAGATGTCTCCCTTTTCTTCTAGGAGTTTTGTGGTACTGGTTCTTGTGTTTGGGTCTTTGATCCATTTTGAGTTAATTTTTGAATAGGGTGTAATTTAGGGGTCCTCTTTCATTCTTTTGGATATGAATATCCAGTTCTCCCAACACCATTTATTGAAGAGGTTGTTCTTATCCCAGTTGAGTGGATTTGGGAGCCTTGTCAAAAATCAATTGACCATGGATCTGAGGGTCTATCTCTGAACTATCTATTTGATTCCATTGATCAGTATGTCTGTCTTTGTGCCATTACCATGCTGTTTTGACCACTGTGTATTTATAATATGCTTTAAAGTTAGGAAGCGTGAGTCCTCCCACTTCATTCTTTTTCAAGAGGTTTTAGGCTATTCAAGGCCCCTTACTCTTCCAAATAAAATTGATAGTTAGCTTCTCCATTTCTGCAAAGTAGTCTGTTGGAAATTTGATTAGTATTGCATTGAATCTGTAGCTCAATTTGGGTAGGATTGAAATCTTAACAACATTTAGCCTTCCAGTCCATGAACACGGAATGTCTCCATTTATTCAGGTCTTCTTTGATTTCTTTTAGCAATATTTAGTAATTTTCTGTGTACAAGCCCTTTACATCCTTGGTTAGGTTTATTCCCAGATAGTTGATTCTTTTAGGTACTATTGTAAATAGAATTTTTTTTCTTGATTACCTCCTCAGATAGCTCATTTCTGTTGTATAGAAACACCACTGATTTTACATGTTGATCTTCTATCCCGCCGCTTTGTTGAACTGGCTTATTAGCTCAGGTAGCTTTGCTGTTGATTTTTCTGGATTTTCTAAATATAAGATCATGTCATCTACAAATAGTGACAGTTTTACTTCTTCCTCTCCAATTTGGATGCCTTTTATTTCTTTTTCTTACCTAATTATTCTGGTTAGAACTTCTAGCACAGTGTGGAATAGCAGTGGTGACAGTGGGCATCCTTGCCTTGTTCCCAATCATACAGGGAAAGCTTTTAGTCTCTCACTGCTGAATATGATGTTAGCTGTTGGTTTTTCGTATAGGTCCTTATGAAATTTCCTTTGATTCCTATCTTTTGAAGTGTTTCTATTATGAAAGGGTGCTGAATTTTGTCAAATGCTTTTTCCACATCAATCAAGATGATCATGTAGTTTTTCCCTTTTCATTTGTTTATGTGGTGTATTATATTAATTGATTTTCTTAGGTCTAACCACCTGGAATAAAACCTACTTGGTCGTGGTGTAGAATTCTTTTAATGTGCTGTTGGATTCTATTTGCGAGTATTTTTTTGAGGATTTTTGCATCTATATTCATTAGAGAGATTGGTCTGAAGTTTTCTTTTCTTGTGGTATCTTTATCAAGCTTTGGTATTAGGGTAATCTTGGCTTTATAGAATGAGTTAGGTAGTGTTCCCTCTTCTTCAATTTTTTGGAATAGTTTGAGCAGGAATTGTATTCTTCTTGGAATGCTTATTAAAAGTCTCCTGTGAAGCTGTCCAGTCCTGGGCTTTTCTTTCTTGGTAGTTGTTCTGGTTTGCTAATGCTGCCATTATGCAAAATACCAGAAATGGATTGGCTTTTATAAAGGGGATTTATTAAGTTACAAATTTACAGACTGAAGGCCATGAAAATGTCCAAATTAAGACATCAACACGAGTGTACCTTCACTGAAGGAAGGCCAGTGGCGTCTAGAGAATCTCTGATAGCTGGGAAGGCACATGGCTGGTATCTGCTGATCTCGGGTTGTATTGCAGCTCCTCTCAGCTCTTGTGCATTCTTCAAAATGTTGCTCTTGGGGTATTTTGTTCTCTCTTAGCTTCTCCAGAGCATATACTGGTCTAGCATCTCCAAAGTGTCAGCAAAAGTCTGCTTTCAGTGGCCGTCTCCAAAATGTCTCTCTCAGCTGCTCTGCAAAATGTTATTCTCAGCTGCTCTCAGCTCCTTCTGTCTGTGAACTCTTTTATAGGAATCCAGTGATTTAATTAAGACCCACCCTGAATGGGTGGGTTAACACCTCCATTGAAATAATCTTATCAAATGTCTTGCCCACAGTTGATTGAGTCTACATCTCCATGGAAACCCTCAATCAATAGGTTCCAACCTAATCAACACTAATACATTGCCCCCACAAGATTGCATTCAAGAACACGGCATTTTGGGGATATAATGCATCCAAACTGGCACAGTAGATTTTTGATAACTGATTCAATCTCTTGACTTGTGATTGGTTTGTTGAGATCTTCTGTTTCTTCTTGAGGCAGTGTAGGTTGTTCCAGTGTTTCTAGGAAGTTGTCCATTCATCTAAGTTGTCTAGTTTGTTCACATACATTGTTCATAGTAACTTCTTATGATGATTTCTATTTCTTTGGGGTCCACGGTAATGCCACCCTCCCCCCCCATTTCTGATTTTATTTATTTTCAGCTTCTCTCTTTTTGTCTTTGTTAATCTAGCTAAGGGTTTGTTGATTTTATTGATCTTCTCAAAAAAAACAAATTTTGGTTTTATTGATTCTGTTTTTTTATTCTCCAAATCTTTAATTTCTGCTCTAATCTTTATTTTTTCTTTCCTTCTGCTTGCTTTGAGATTAGTTTGCTGTACTTTTTCCAGTTTCTCCAGATGTTCAGTTAGGTTATTGGTTTTACCTCTTCCCTCCTCTTTAATGTAGGCATTTAGAGGTATAAATTTTCCTCTCAGCACTGCATTCGCTGCATCGCAGAAGTTTTGATACACTGTGTTTTCGTTTTCATTTGTCTCAAGATATTTACTGATTTCTCTTGCAATTTCTTCTTTGACCCACTGATTGTTGGAGAGCATGTTGTTTGACCGCCATATAATTGTGTATTTTCCAGTTCTCCGTTTGTTATTGATTTCCAGCTTCAGTCATATAATTGAGGTTCCCGCTTTCTTTATTGATGTTTATATGTTGTATCTATTGGAGAAAGTGGTGTGTTGAAGTCTCCTGCTGTCACGGTAGAGTCATCTATCACTCCCTTCAGTTTTGCCATTGTTTGCCTCATGTGGTTTGAGGCACCTTGATTAGGAGGATAGATATTTATAATTATTTCATCTTGGTGAATTGCCCCTTTTATTAATGTATGGTATCCTTCTTTATCTCATGTAAAATTTTTGCATTTAAAATCTATTTTGTCTGATACTAGTATAGCTACCTCAGCTTTCTTTTGGTTACTACTTGCATGGAATATTTTTTTCCATCCTTTAACTGTTAACCTATTTGCATCTTTGGGTCTAAGATGAGTCTCTTGTAAGCAACATATAGAGAAATCATATTTTTTAATCCATTCTGCCAATCTGTGTCTTTTGATTGGGGAGTTTAATCCATTAACATTCAGAGTCATTACTGTAACAGCAGTTCTTGATTCAGCCATTTTATTCTTTGTGATCTCTCTCTCTCTCTTCTTTAAGTTGCCCTTACTAATATTATTCAATTCTGTACCCTCCCTTCTTCCAGATTTCTCTCTCCTGTCTTTTTCTTTTCAGCCAGCAAGACTCCCTTTAGTAGCTCTCATAGGGCCTGTCTCTTATTGTAAATTTTCTCAGCTTCTGTTTATCTGTGATTTAAGATCTTTCAGTATCTTAAATAAATCATACCACTGCCTACTCTCCTCCATGGTATCTGATGAGAAATCAGCACTTAATCTTATTTGGCTTCCCTTGTATGCGGTTAATCACTTTTCTCTTGCTGCTTTCAGAATTTTCTCCTTCTCTTTGGCATTTAACAGTCTGATTAGTATGTGTCTTGGAGTGAGTCTATTTGAATTTATTCTGCTTGAAGTATGTTGGGCTTCTTGAATTTGCATATTTATGTCTTATATGGGTTGGGAAATTTTCAGCTATTATTTCTTCAATATTCTTCCTGGCCCTTTTCCCTTCTCTTTTCTCTCTGGGACATCTTTGATGTGTGTGTTTGTGCACTTTGTGTTGTCAATCATTTTCCTGAGACCCTACTCAAATTTTTCCATTTTTTTCTCCATTTGTTCTTCTGTCTGTTTTCTTGTGTCTTCTAAGTTCTCTGATTCTTCTGCTTCTTCAAATCTGCGGTTGTGTCTCCAGTGTGTATTTTTATTTCATCTACAGTCTTTCATTTCCATAATGTCTGTTAGTTTTCTTTGTATTCTTTCAAATTCTCTGTGCTCTTCTAGTATCTTCTTAATATCCTTTATCTCTTTACACACATCTTCCTTCATTACTTTGAGTTGATTCAGATATTTGTTTGAACATCCTTGATTAGTTGTTCCAGATTCTGTTTCTCCTCCAACTGTTTGATTTGTTCCTCTGACTGAGCCATTTCTTCTTGAGTTTTAGTGTGCCCTGTGATTTTTTGCTGAAATCTGGTCATATGATTATCTTGATGGGTCTATTACAAAGGTGGGTTTCTCTCTCTTGTCTAGGATTATTTGTTGCCTGGGTTTGTATTAGGGCCCTGCTTTGACAGTTGGGCCATCTGTATTTCTCAGCTGAAACAGAACCAAGTACCCATGCATGGGGTGGAGCGGTGCAGACCAGCTCCAGTGGGCCTGGGACAGGGTCTGGAGAGGCTCTGAGAAGCCCTGCAGTTCCCCTGCACTTCCTGGCCTGCCCAGCAGATGGCGCTGTTTGGCGACTAACTCATCCTCAGAAGCCATTTACTTCCTGGAGCCCAGGCAGCGTCTCACCAGGTGGGGCTGAATTACCTCCTGGAGCCCGGGCAGCGTCGGACCTGGTGGGGCTGAAACTGGGTTTCCTGTACCCTCACTTGGCCGGCCAAGATCTGGCTCAGTGTGGGGCTGTGTCCCCCACTTTATTTGGGGTGAAGGACTCCCCCAGCTGCCCTTCACAGCCATCCCCCAGGCAAGGATCAGGCCGCCTGCTGCTGCTTCCCTCAAGGGTGGGGGTGGGCACCGGGACCCAGGGCTGGGAACACAGGCTGTGTCCACATTTTCTCAGACTCTTCGTGCCTCACTGAGATGTCCCCCACTGTCCCCCAGTCCCCAGACGGTTGACTTGGGAGTCTCTGCCTGGTACTTGCTGCTTTGCTGAAGGAAGTAGCTTTGCCATTTTCTCCCTACTCCTGCCCTTTGTAAGCTCCTCCTTGCTGCCCTGTTGTATTCTGCCCTCCCCTGTGGCTTGAGTCCTGCGGTGGGTCCCGGTGGGCCTGGGTCTCTGTGTCTGGATACAGGTGGGTCTGTCTTGTGCCGTGAGAGACTTCACAGTCTGTGTCCTGGTGGAGGTGGGAGGGATCCCAGCTGCTGCCTCTGGCGCTTCCCAAACTGCTTGGAACCGAGTGAGGGGAGGGGAGAGGACCGGCCGGAACAGGGACAGACGTTTCCTCCCTGATTCTTTTCTCCTTCTTCAGTTCACTGTTAGTGGGATCCTCCTGCAGACGACACCTTCCTCCGGAGTTCTGAACAAGTCACAATTGTCCTGTTTTCGCTGAATCTCTGGGGAGAGGTTTTCAGTAGCTGTTCACATCATCACATTGATGATATCACCTCCTCTTGCCCACTTTTTAATTGGGTTGTGTGGTTTGTTTTGGTCACTGTTGAGTTTTAAGCACTCTGTATTTTGAATACAAGTCCTTTGTCAGATAGGTGGTTTGCAAATATTTCCTCCCACTCTGTGGCTTGCCTTCTCATTCTCCTAACAGTATCTTTCCTTCAGAGTGAAGTTTTTAATTTTAAATGAAGTCCAACTTAACAAGATTTTCTTTGAGGATTTGTGCTTTTCGTTTTGTATCTAAAAACTCATCACCAAACCAAGGTCACCTAGGTTTTCTTCTGAGGTTTCTTCTGAAAGTTTTATAGTTTTGCATTTTATATTTAGGCCCATGATACATTTTGAGTTACATTTTGAGACATGAGGTCTCTGTCTGGATTCATTTTGTTGCATATGAACATCCTGTCGTGCCAGCCCCATTTACTGAATAGTCTGTTCTTTTTCCCATTTAATTGTTTTTGCTTCCTTGTCAAAGATCAGCTGACTGTCTTCATGTACATCTCTTTCCAGGCTCTCTCTTCCCATTTCCTCCGTGTATGGATCTGTCCTTTTACCGACACCATGCTGTCTTGATTGTTGTAGCTTTATAGTAAGTCTTGGAATCAGGCAGTGTCAGTCCTCAACTTGGTTCCTCTTCAATATTGTGTGGTCTGTTCTAGGTCTTTTCCTTTTCTGTGTTAGCTTCAGGATTGGTTTGTCAGTATCTACAAGACCGTTTGCTAGGATTTTGATGGGGGTTGCATTGAACCTTTAGATATAGTCGGGAAGAACTGACATTTTGATGTCGAGTCTTTCAGATCATGGACACAAAATATTCTTCCGTTTATGTAGATCTTCTTTGATTTCTTTCATCAGAGATCAGAGTTCTGTTGTTTTCCACACATAGATCCTGTATGTATTTTGTTAGATTTATACCTAAGTATTTCTCTCTTTTTTTGGTGCTAATGTAAATGTTGTCATGCTTTTAATTTGAAATTCCAATTGTTCATTGCTGGTTTTCTTAGTTTCCTGTCTGCTGTGTCAAATACCATACGAGTTGCCTTAATGATGGGAATTTATTGGTGTACGGTTTTGGAGGCTGGAAGGCTTGCTTCCTCCCAGGGTTGTTAGCATTCTGGCAGGCTGGCAATCCTTGGGGTTCTTTGGCTTTCCTGTCACATGGCGATGTCCTCTCCTTTCCTCTCTGGATTCTAGTGACTTCCTCCTTCTGTTCTTCCATGTGGCTTTCTCTTCATAAAGCCTTCAGTAATATGATCTACGGTCCAACCTCATTCATTTGGGCCACACCTTAACTAAAAATAACGTCTTCAGAGGTACTATTTACAATGGGTTCACACCAATAAGAATGGATTAAGTACATTTTTCCCCCAGGGTATATAATTCAACCTACCACACTGCTATATAGAAAAGCAATTGATTTTTGTATGTAAAAATTGTGTCCTGCAGCCTTGCTATAATTGCATGTAAGTTCTAGGAGATTTTTGATGATTCTTTGGAATTTTCTACATAGACAATCATGTCGTCTGTGAACAAAGTTTTATTTCTTCCTTCCCAATACTTATACCTTTTATTTCCTTTTCTTGTCCTATTGCATCAGCTAGGACTTCCAGTACAATGTTGAATAGGGGTGGAGAGATGGAGCATCCTTAGTTCGTTCCCACCATGAGGGGGAAAGCATCTGTTTCTCACCATTAAATATGATGTTGTAGGTATTCTGTAGATGTTGTTTGTCAAATTGAGAGTCTCCTTCTGTTCCTAGAGCATTTTCATTCATGAATGGGTCAATTTTGTCAAATGCCTGGGTTTTGTCAGAAGTTTCATCTGCATCTATTTGATCATGACTTTTCTTCCTTTAGCCTCTTGAAGTGGTGGGTTAAATTGATTTTTCAAGTGTTGAACCAGCCTCACATACCTAGAATACATCCCACTCGGTCTTCATATATAATTGTTTCTGTACATTGTTGGATTTGATTTGTTAATATGTTGTTTAGGATTTCTGTATCTGTGTTCATGAAAGATATTGTTCTGTAGTTTTTCTTTCTTGTATCACCGTCATCTGGTTTATCAGTGTCATGCTAGCTTTGTAGAATGAGTTAGAAGATGTGGAAGTGTTCCCTCTGCTTCTGTTTTCTGAAAGAGAGTATAGAGAACTGGTATCCTTTCCTCTTTAAATATTTGGTAGAATTCACCAGTGGAACCTTCTGGGCCTGGGGCCTTTTTTGGAGGTTACTAATTATTCATTCAATTTCTTTAATGGACATAGTCTTAAGATTATCTTTCTCCTTGTGTGAGCTTTGATAGTTTGTGTCTTTGAAGGAATTGGTCCATTTCACCTAAATTACCCAATTTGTGGGCATAGATTATTCATAATATTCCTTTAGTTTCCTTTTAATGCCCATAAGCTCAATAATGATGACCCCTGTTTTATTTCTGATACTGATAATATGTGTTTTCTCTCTTTTTTTCTTGGTTAGCCTGGAAAGAGGTTTATCAATTTTATTGATCATTTCAAAGAACTAGCTTTTGGATCCATTAGTTTTTCTCTATTGTAGTTTCCCTGTCTTCAATTTCATCAATTTCTGCTCTGATTTTTATTATTTCTTTGGCTTGCTTTCAGCTTCAGTTATTCTCTTTAGTTTTCTAAGGTGAAAGATTAGGGTATTGATTTCAGATTGCTGTTACTGCTTGAAACAAGCATTTATTAGCTCAATGAAGAATTAAGAATAAGAAAAATACAAGGTTTTATTTTACCTTCATTTATTCCTTCTCCAACACTTTTCCTTTATGAAGATTTGAGTTTCTGACTTATATCATTTTCCTTTTCCTAGAATAACTTCTTTTGGCATTTCCTGCAAACCCTGTCTGATGGCAATGAATTCCCTTAGTTTTTGTTTAAGAAATTCTTTATTTCTGCTTCATTTTGGAAGAAGTCTGAAGTAATTCTTAGCCTTTTTCTTTATAGGTAAGGTGTTTTTCCCCTCTGGCTTCTTTCAAGTGTTTCTCTGTTTTGGTTTTCTGCTGTTTGAATATGATGTGCCTCGAGGTGTCAATTTTTGGGGATTAATCCTGTGTGCTGTCCTCTGAGCTTCCTGGACCTGTGGTTTTATGTCTGTCGTTCATTTTGAAAAATTCTCAGCTATTCTTACTTCAGATATTTCCTCAGTTTCTTTCTCTCTTTTGCTTCTTTATTACCATTACATGAATGTTATGTCTTTTGTCATTGTCCCACAGTTCTTGGATTTTCTGTTAATTTTTTTTCCTTGTTCGTTTTTCTCTTTGCAATTCAGTTTGGGATGTTTCTATTGACTCATCTTCAATTTCACTGATTCCTTCTTCTGCCGTGCCTCATCTGCTGGCTAGACCATCAGATGCTTTCCTCATTTCTATTCCAGTGTCTTTTATTCCCATCATTTTCTTTTGATTCCGTCTTTGAGTTGCCATCATCTGCTCTTGCCTGCAGTCTACTGTTTCCATTAGAGCTCTTAATATATTAGTGGCAGTTACTTTAGTGGTCTGTCTGATCATTCTAAAGTCTGCATTATGAGTGAGTCTGGTTCTGGTTCCCTGTCTCTTCAGACTGTGTTTTCTTCCCTTTTAGCATGACTTACAGTTTTTTTGTTGAAAGTCAGACATTGGGAAATGGGAACAGAGGAAATAGCTTTATGCTGTCCTGGCTAGGAGTCGAGTTGTGTTTAATGTTGGCTGTGGCCGCAGGTGCAGGGGCTTCAGTTTTCTCTCGAGTCCGTGCTCCCACCCCCGTCTCTGGGTGTCATCCCTGGATGGAGCCTGTCCTGTGGCCCCTTCGCCATCATCTGCAGTTATTCTGCTGCAGCCCTGTTGGTGTGGGCTGAGGACATGTTCTGCGGTCATGGGGTCACATCTCCATCTCCAGTAGACGTGTGTCCCTTGGGCAAGAGGGCCCTGGAGCCAGTATACACCCTCCCCCAGGGTCCTACAGCTCAGGAGCCCTCTTCATTGAGGCTAGGCCTTTGTTGCAGAGACTGCCTGAGCTCGGAGACTGTCCCAGCACGGAGACTGCTGAACAAGGAGACTGCCTGAGCAAAGACTGCCCAGCACGGAGACTGCTGAACATGGAGACAGCCCAAGCATGGAAACTACCCAAGCATGGAGACTGCCTGAGCTCAGAGATTACCCAACATGGGGACTGTCCCAGCACGGAGACTGCCCGAGCAGAGAGACTGCTGAACACGGAGACTGCCCGAGCTCAGAGATTACCCGACATGGGGGCTGTCCCAGCACAGAGACTGGACGGAGACTACCCGAGCTCAGAGACTGTCCCAGCACGGAGACCTTCCCAGAATGGAGACTGTCAATACGGAGACTACCCGAGCTTGGAGACTATCCCAGCACGGAGACTGCTGAGCACAGACACTGTCCCAGCACGGAGACTTCCCCAGCATGGAGACTGTCCCAGCACAGAAACTGCCCGAGCTCAGAGACTTTCCCAGCATGGAGACTGTCCCAGCACAGAGACTGCCGAGCACGGAGACTGCTGACACGGAGACTGCTGAGCATGGTGGTTTTCTCTTGGCTCTTCACAGGGAGAACTGGTGAGATTCCTGGAGGTAAAAAGCCCAGGAGGTTCTCCCACTCACTCTTACCCACTCCTGGCCTCCAGCAGTCTCTCGAGGTCGCTGTCTCGGTGTGTCCAGCACCTGCCCTGCGGGAGCAGATCTTGCTGCAACTGAAGCCATCGCTCCGGAGACTGTGACAGGTCCAAGGAAAGCTGTTGGTTTTCAGCATTTTTCATGTTGTGAGGTTAGGGTGGAAGCTCCCCACATTTTTTTAGTTTGTTTATTGCTAATGTGAAGGAGAGCTAACAATTTTAGTAACCAGCCATCTTATTGAGTTCACTTACTAGTTCTAATGTTTTTTCAATTGAGTCTTTTGGATTATCTAGATAATCAATCATAACAACTGAAAGTAGTAATTATTTCGTTTCCCTTTATGTCTTTTTCTTGTCTTACTGCAAAGCAGCGGATCTAGTATTTCACTGCAGAATGTGCGAATTTGCTCAGTATGCTTTGAAATCTACATTTCTTATCGTATTAAGGACATCAGAAGTGGGTTTTGAATTTTATCAAGTATTTTTTAAGCATTATTTTCCAAGATAATTCCCCCTTCTCTTTTTCTGACATTCTCTTCAATCTTCTACTAAATTCTTCTGTTGTGGCAAACATTGTTGTGATGTGTGAAAACTCTTGCCCAGATCCTCTTTGTTCCTTTTTCATGGCATCCTGCTTTTGTCTAACCTCGCCGAGCACAAGGTGGGTCGTTTGCGACGTTCTTGTTCCGCTGCTTTTCCAGCTTTCGTTGTTTCTAGGCCGTGGCCTTTCGTCCAGCTGCAGGAGGTCAGCTGCAGTCCGGGGGTCTTAAGAATGAGCCGGGGGAAGTCGCCTGTCGCTCCTTGCCCAGGGAAGCAGGTGTTGCCCAGAAGGCTCCCGGGGTGAGTGGGGCTCGGGCTCCCCTGCTGCAGAGTGGGCAGCGCTCTCCAGCGGCCTGCATGTGCTCCTGTCGAGCACTCGTCTCCTTTAAAGACAAAGCTACCGGGCAGCGTCCATCATTTTCTGAGTGTGCGTGGCGAGAAACGTGCTGGTCACTAGCGTCGAGCAGTGTGCCCCCAGGGCACCCAAGCCTGCGTCTCCTTCCCCTGGGCCCCCCAGCTGGCTCCACCTCTGCTTCAGAGCCGAGCAGGCGGGCAGTCCTCAAGGGGCCGAGAGTTCCCTGCGAGAAACAGCTTTTCCACCTGCCTGGGTCGGTTTTTCTCTCCTCAGTCTGCGTCCTGTCCAGCAGTGTGCTCTCTGCTCAAGGCACTAACTCCTCAGGCCTGCTTCTCATTCATAAAGTTCAGCCTGATCTTCTCTGAAACTCCTTCCAGCATTCAACTGTCTTCCCAGAGGAAGGTCTAAGCCAAGCTCGGGTGTAGGGAAACTACAATTCCCAGAAAGCTCTCTGCAGACTTGGCGTTCACTTCCTGCAGAGCCGCTCAGCAGCCAGGTGCAAACATTTCCGTCAATAGGCAGAAAACAACCTTGAAGAACCTTGGCGTGCCCAGGATTTAGAAAACTTAGGGATGGGTAAGCCTGCTTTCAGTGTCTGGGGCCAAAAAATGAAAATTCATGTTTCTTACAGAAATCTAAGTTTTTGTTTTTACAATTTGGCCAAGATTTTAATAAAAGAAAGTAAGAAGGAAATCAGAAAACATGCGCAGAAAGGCCTGTCTGATTTATTTGAAGAGGTGGAAGGTAGGAAGTAGGCTAGGTTCTTTATTTATTGTACTAATTCTTTGTTTGCTTTTTAAATTCATTGTTTTCCTATTGAAGTATATGCAGAGTAAAATACAAATTTTAATGAATATTGATACATACATATAGACTCATGATGTTTGGTTTTAGAATTATCTTATTGCCGCCCCCGTGCCCGTGCTTCAGTGAGAATGGGGCTGTGGGTGGGGTGAGCAGTTGACAAAGCTTCTTGGTCAGCAGAACCTAGTCTGGTGGCAGGTGCAGGGGACCCCATGAGCCTTCCTATGGCGACGGTGCAGAGTAGAATAAACCCGCCCTACCACCTGTGTTTGCTGTCCGGCCTGTTTCCCTCATCCACGTTAAAATTCATTAAAATGAAAAACAACTAGCAGCAACCAGGAGGGCTAAGAACCTGGGACCCTACTCAGAGCATCAGCCCACCAGCCCGGGGCCAGGTGAAGAGGCTGCACAGGTTGCACGCCTTCACTTCCAGTCACGCAGTACCTTTTCTACTTTAAAATGGCTCTTTTTACTTTAAAAAGGAAAATAGTTTTAGAATTTTCTAGTGCTCTTTTCAAGGTATTGCCAAATGGAGTTAGCGACTCTGCCTTCCACTTTCCCCAGCGTGAGGTGATGGTCCCTGCAGAATCCGCCTGGGGAGCTGAAGGCTCGGGGGCAGCTGGCTGAGCCACTGTGCCGTCTGCAGAAGGGCTCTGGCTCCTGAAGCCTCGGCCTGACCTTGGCTCACCTTCTGGTCATTGCCAAGTCGATTATAAAGCACAGGTGTGGCGGGATTGGATGTTAGAATTTATTTGGGGCAGTAAATGCCCTTCACGCCACTGTTGGGCAACCCCTGCACCATCTGGCCCTCTTCCCGTCCTCTCCACATGGCGTTGTAATCCCTGCTTCCCTCTTGCTTGGTTCTGCGGGTCCAGCCTCCTGCCCCCGCCCAGCCCTGGGTGTGGCCACCTGCCCCCAGCCTGGCTTGTGGTTTTGGCCTTCATCCCTGGCTCCTGGCTCTGACCTCTGTTCCCAGGTCCGACCTGCTGCTGCTTGCAGACTGTGGTCCTGCCCCTCACCCCCAGGGCCCCCAAAGCACCTGTCGGACGAGCCCTTGCACAGACGGCCCAGCCTTGCTGTCTGGTCAGGAGGGCCCTGCCGGAGCCCCTTGGCGTGTGAGGGACAGCCGGGTCTTCCGGGTCATCTTACTCTTTGTTTCTCTGGTGACATCTTTCTCTGCCTTTTGTTAAAGTTACTTGCATAACCATCTTCTCCTGCCTGCTGGTGAGCAGGGTCTGGGGGCAGAGCCCCCATGTTGGAGTCCCTGGGGCCCACCTGGAGGCCTGGGGGGAGAAGCTGCACATTCCACTTGACACTGGCCTTCAGGAAACACAGCTCACACTGTGGAATTCGCTTGCTCTTCTCTCCTTACTAACCGTCCTTAACCCGTTCCCACAAGTGTTTTATAGCAGGGGCAGTGGCTTCTTCCCGTGCGGGCTTCAGGCCAGTAACCCCACATTCGGCTCGCTTCGGTGCCTTCTGCTATGCACACGGCAACACGCAGCCCAACGGTGGCTTCTTCTGGAACTTGCCGACACTGTGTGTATCCCTGGAGCCAGTCCCCAGGCCCCTCTCCTAGAAGCACCTGAGGACCACTGAGCTCCTCTGGACTTTGTGTATGCCACTGGCTCAGGGCACGGGGGCTGGTGGGTGTCACCAGCCTTGCTACTCGCAGGCCATGGAGGGAGACAGGAGGGGCCGGGCACGTGCAGGGGGCGTGAGAGGGCAGGGAAGGGCAGGACCGCTTTGGTCGGGTGCAGCTCCTGCCTTGGGCTGGGCCAAAGTTGGGGTGCGGATGCCGCACGGGGCACCTGAGAGCCAGGGGCAGCCCGGCCAGCTCAGCCCTGCACTGGGCCCCTCGCCTGCTGTGTGTGGCAAGACCACGGCTGCAACGGCTGACGGGCAGAGCAGAGGCAGGGGGGCCGAGGGCTCACATGGGGGCCTTGGTGGCAGTTTTAATTTGTGCGTGTGTTTAAAAATTGGGAGATTTTACCCCCAAATCCAGATTTCTGGCTTTTCTTGATATACTAAATTTGCATCAGGTAGCCAACGGGAAACAGAGGCCCCAGGAGGTCACTCCCCAATGACGCTCCTTGACACAGCCCCCCAACACGACTCCCCAGTGAGCCTCCCCGACATGTCCCAACTGGGGCTCCCTAACGAGGTCCCCCAACAAGGCTCCCCGATGAGGCTCCCCAACAAGAGGTCCCCCAACGAGGCTCCCTGACGAGGCTCCCTGACGTGTCCTAACTCGGGGTCCCTGAGGAGGCCCCCCAACAAGACTCCCTGGTAAGGCTCCCCATTGAGGCTCCCCGACACGTCCCGACCACTCACCCCTCGTGCTCCTGTGAGGCGGGGGGAAAGGGCTGTGGTTTCCTGATTGGATGTTTGTTCGTGTGTTTTGTGCTTTTCGCCTTTAAACTGTGATGAGGTGGTTTCCATGAGACGCACAGATTTAGTCGTGGGCACTTGAGTTGGCGACTCCTATGTCCCCACTCCTGCCCGCTCCCTCAGGCCTCCTCCGTTCTGGTCTCTCACCCTGGAGCAGTTCTGCCTGTTCTGGAATTTCTCCTAAATGGAATCAGAGAGCGTGAACGTTTTTGAATCTGGCTTCATTCTCTTAGCAGAGTATTTTTAAGGGTCATCTGATTGTGTTTTTAATTTCCAATCTTGTATTGTAATCAATATTATATAAACTCGTTTTACTTTTTAGAATTAATAGGGTTTTCTTGGCCATTTTAGGTGGTCAGTTTTCATGAGTATTCCAAAGGAGCATGAAAAGAAGGGATATTCTCTGATTTATGCTATAAAATTCAGTATAAATCTGCCAGAGCTTCCTTATTAATTCTGTTAGGTCTTCTGTTTCATTATTTTTATTTTGTTCTTCAACACAGTCTGCAAGAGATCAGCTGAGATTTCCTTTAGTTTCTTTGTATCATCTTCTCTGTATGTCTGCCATTTCTGCTTTATATGTGTTGTTGCTATGTTTGGTGCTTGTGTATTCACAATTGCTGTGTCTTCACTGTGAGTTGTATCTCTTAACATCCAAAGTGCCATTCTCTGTCCACTTTCATGTGTTTTGGCTTGACTTATACCTCACAGGAAGATAGGTGACGTGTGCTTTCTGACTGCATTTGCCCAGCTTTGTCTAGTTCACGTTCTGAAGTGCTTTACTTCAGGTACACCTCTCGTTTACAGCACAAGAGTTGGGGGGGGTGGTATTTTGTGATCCCTTCAGTGAAAACCTTTTCTTTAAATACTTGAGCTCAGTTTATTTTCATTTATTGCTGGGACAGGTGTTTGTAATCTTAGCTCTGTCTTACTATTTTATACTGTACCTGCTGGTGTTGTTTGTTTTTAAAATAAAGTCATTGGCTGCTTGGTCTGTGACCCAAGAGGCCAGCCTCCCAGGCCCCAGCTGGCCCACGCCCGTCCCCGCCCCACGGCCCCTCCCGGGCCTCTGCAACCCTTGTTTCCATCGAGCGAGTTCGGTGCCTGCTGGCGGGTCCGTCTTCAGGAAGGGTCCCGGGAGCTGTTGCCTGAGTCCTCGCAGGCTGAAAACTCTGTGTCAGCACCACCCAAGAGAAATACAACACGCACTTCTTAGGTGACTCTAAATTTTCTAGTGGCCGCGTTGAAACAGGTAGAAAGAAACCAGGGACATTCATTTTCATAATTTATTTTACTTAGCCCTTTAGTATCCAGAACATGATGATTTCACCATTTGAGCAATAGTTTAAAATTATTGAGCTATTTGAAATTCTGGCCTTTGCACGTGGCGTCACCCTGCACCGCCCAGCCGCTGGGCATCCTCCCGCTGTCCCTGCACCTCGAGAGTGCAGCCCTGTCCCTGCTGCAGTGCTGGCACCCAGAGCTGCCTTCTGCCTTCAGCGTCTGGCGCCTGCGGGAGCGTGCCCACGGGGCCTGCTGCGTGCTGCTCCCTGGAGCACGGCGTGCTTCCTCCACGGCGGCCCCGACTTCCTCACTGTTCAATGTTTTTCCAAACAGCGTCTCCACCTATTCCTTCTTTTTCAGACTTTTGTGTTTCTTTTACACGTGAGGACTCTCCCTTGCCTGTCTTCTGTTACAGACTTTTCTCCTCTAGTCCTTTTTTTTTTATACCAGCTTTATTGAGAATATAATTCCCATACCATACAACTCGCCCATTTAGAGTGTGTGTTTCAGTGGTTTTTAGTGTATTCGCAGAGTTGTGCAGCCAGCACCGCTGTCTAATGCTGAATGTTTTCATCACCCCAAAAGGAACCCCGCGTCCAGCAGGCATTCCTCCCCACGCCCTCCCCCAGCCCTGGCAACCAGAGGTCCACTTTCCTCTGGGGATTTGCTGTTCTGGACATTTTGTTTCCGTGAAATCATGCAGTAGGTGGCCTTCTGTGTATGGCTTCTTCCACTGAGCTCCCTGTTTTCAAGGTTCATCCACGTGTGGCACATTCCGGCACTTCACTCTTGCGGCTGAATAATCTACCATGTGGGCATGCCGCATTTGTTCATCCAACCATTCGGGTTGGTTGCAGCTGTAAACAAACACCGGCCTGTAAGTTTTCCCGTGGATGTGTGTGATCAGTTCTCTTGGGTGTGTGCATAGGAGTGGGATTGCTGGGTCAAAGGTAACTCTGTTTAGCTTTTTAAGGAACCACCAAGCAGTTTTCCATAGCAGCTGTGCCACACTACATTCCTCCCAGCAGCCTATGAGGGCTTCTAATCCTTTTCTACTTTGTTTCCTTTTTCTTCTTTCACTATTCTCATTTCCATCCTTTGTGCCCTCGTTATCTTTCCAGAGTCTTTCTCGCTCGCCATTCTGATTTCAGCTTCATTTTGATGGTGGTTTGGTTTTGTTTTTTTCTTTTACTTCTTTGCCAAGTTCTGCCAGCTCGTGTTTCATCTTCTATTTTCTTCCCATTTCTTTTCTGAGTTCTTGCAGTTCTCATTTGTGGTCTTTATTCATAAAAGTGGTTGCTTCACTAGGTTTTTGGATGTGCAGTGAAGTATCTGGTTCCCCAACAGCCTCTGTCACCCTTCCAGCCTCGCCACCTCAAGCTCTGTGCCCTCTGCGTCTTTTACTTATTTCTCTGTGTGTTGTCTGCCATCTCGTTCAAATGTGAGCTTCCCAAGATGGTCATCTGCTTTATCAGTTAGCTGATGGGTTTCCTCTCCCTAGGAGAGTGCCTGGCATGTAATTGATGCTAAATTAGTGTTTAATGGGTGGGTGAGTGGGAGGATGGATGGTTTGGAAGATAGATGCATGGATGGGAGGATGGGTGGGTGGGTGGGTAGGTGGATGGGATGGATGGTTTGGAGGATGGATGGATGGGAGGATGGATGGATGGTTTGGAGGATGGATGGATGGTTTGGAAGATAGATGCATGGATGGGAGGATGGGTGGATGGGTGGGAGGATGGGTGGGTGGATGTATGGGAGGATGGATGGGTGGGAGGATGGATGGATGGTTGGGTGGGTGAGTGGGTAGGTGGGTGGATTCAAGGGTAGCAACAAGCAACACTTAAACATTGTTTTCACCAGAGTTCTTCTAGAGTCTAGATGTTTGTATTCCGAGCTTTTTATTCCTTATCTCCATCAAAGATTGTAACTAAACGCCTAATTTTAAAATCTTTTGTTTTCTAATTACAAAAGTTTTGTCAGTCAGAGTTCACGTTTTCCCATCCTTACTTTCCAAATTTTCAAGGCAGTTTAAAAAGAAAATATCGAAAGAGACGGCCCGATTGGAAAAGGCATGGCTTTTCACCACCCTCCTAACTCCGGCTGCCCGTTTTGGCCGTGTGTGAAGTCGGCACCCACTCTGTCCTCGCTTCTCCCTGGGACCCACTCCCTGCTCTCCACCCACCCTGTGTCCTACTTCACGCCAGCAGCCCCCTCCCCACCGACTGCGCTGCCCGACCCTCCTCCCTTGGTTCCTAGATATTCTTAGACTTGATACTTGGTTTCTCCTTATCCGGAGCCCTTTGTTCTTGTCTTTCTTCCTAAATATTCCTTTTGCAGATCGCTTTCAATTCATAGCCCAAAGCCTGTGTCATCTCAGAGGCTGAGAAGTTTCCGGGGCTCCCACCCCGCAGGTGCGTCTGCTGCTGGAATCGGCTCCAGTGGACAGTGCGGTCGCTGGTCTGGACGTGGGGCTGGGCCCCTGGCTTTGGCAGGATTCGGGTTTGAAAGCTAAAATGCAACATTCAGTGTGGAGACCAGTGGTTGTTAGCTAAAAAAATAACTGGTGTTCAGTTTGGTAACTAAAATGTAACATTCAGCCTAGGGAGTTGTTAGCTAAAATGTAACATCGATACAGTACATCTAGCGTTGCACACAGATTGTTTCCATTCTTTAGATTAAAGAATTGGATTTGAGGCTTAACAGATAGGTGAAGCAGCCGTACCCAGGGGAGACCTTTCCTGGGCCTCACTGGGAAGGTGGGGGGCCGGAGGGCGCCAGTCCAGCCACACACTTCACCCCATGGCTCCTTGGGGCCCCGTCCACCCGCCCCCCAGCCCCTTCTTTAAGAGGTGGAGTGGAGCAGTGCCTGTCCGTCCAGCCGGCTGGGGATGGCCGAGAGCCAGGGGCACGGGGTCAGTCCTGAGAAACCGTTGGTGTGGCCAGACAAGGCGAGGGAGCTCGGCCACGACAGCCAGCCCAGCGTAGCTCCCCCGTTGCAGACCCAGGAGCCCATCGCTCCTCCCTGTCCGTGTCCTCCCCCGGCCGTACCCGCTGCTGAGGCAGAGGCTGGCCACATCACACTCAGAGCAGAGGCCCTTCGCACAAACACGCTGCTGAGGGAAAGGTCTTCTGCACACTCGCTCCTGAAGTAGAGGCCTGTTAACAGGTAAAGGCCCTTCACACACACGCTGCTGAGGGCCGTCCACACGCACACTCTTACAGTAGAGGCCCTCCACGCACACTTCTGAGGTAAGGGCCTTCCATGCACAGACATTTATGAGGTAAGGCTCTCTGCGCACACGTTTCTGAGGCTCAGGGGTCCTTCAGACTTCACAGTTTGAAGCTGGTGCATCATCCCGAGTCTCACACAGGATGCTAACTGAGCAGCTCACATTCAAATCGTCCTGCATGTTGCCGGCTGTGAAACTCTTTGTTCCCCTTCCCATTTTCTCCCTTTGGCTCTGTCCCCCCAGTAGATCCCCAGGCCAGCACCCCAACTGGGCATGGGAGCTGGCGTGGGGGCCCCTGGCTCCTGTGGCCCAGGGCAGCTCCTCTTGGTTCTCCTGTAGGAGCTGGAGAGAGTGTGGATGACACTTGGCCCTTTCCCGCTCCCAGCGGGGCCCAGGGGGTTAGCTGGGCCTGGGGCGCACGGGGCCTCTGTGGGCACATGACAGTCTCGCTTTCTGTCCACAGAGCCCCCCGAGATGAACCCAGTGCTGGAGCCGCTGTCCTGGATGCTGGGCACCTGGCTGTCCGACCCCCCTGGAGCCGGGGCCCTCCCGATGCGGCAGCCCTTCCGTTACCTGGAGGAGGCCCACATCTCCCACGGGGGCCAGCCCATGCTCAGCTTCTCGTAAGTCCCCCGGCCGGCGCAGGGCCCGTGGCAGGGGCGGGGCACGGGGCAGGTGCAGGACCCGTGACAGGAGCAGGGCCAGGTGCCTGCCGCCTGCTGTGCACCTGTGGGAAAACAGAACCTGTGGTTCCTCAGGTCTTTGAAGACACTAGGCTTGCCCCAGACAATGAGCCTGGTGATCCGAGCTTGGGAACAGGTGGGTGTCCTGATGGGCTCCCCAAGGCCACGTTCCTTGCGGGCGGGGCGCACAGTTCCTCAGCGGCATCACAGTCCTGGGGTCCCCGACGGGTTCTCCCCTGCCGCCCACACCACCGGGAGGGTCGTGCTGCCCCGATGGGCGACGGCCCAGGAGGGGAAGTGAGTCAGTAGCTTTACTGCTCAGCTGCAGAGCAGTACAGTGTAGGGGGCGTCAACTGTTCCCGCCCTCCCTTTCCTACACGTTACACGTCAACAGTCTCATCACAGTAACTTGGTGCACTTTGTGTAATGTCTGACAACTCCAAGGGATTTAGAAGATCTGGTTGCTTGTCTGTATCCTTTTCCTATTGCTCTTAATTGCATGGATTTGGCAAAGTGATATCCCTTTACATAAACCAAAAGGTGGAAATTCCAGATAGCACAGAATAACCAAGAACAGCATAAAGCAGCCTCTAATAAACCACAGGTCATGGCCCATTTGAGGATTGGGAAGTCAGGTTTTTTTTGCTGCTGTTTGTACTAAAAGAAAAATGATGTGAAATAGTGTAAAAATTGTAATTTATATTTTGGTAAATAGAATGGTCTATATTTATAATGATAAACATTGTTTTTTAACACAGATATGTGTGTTGTGGATTAGGATATGAAATATATTTCTTATTAGAGGTTGGGGTAAAAGAGAGAGAGCGAGCACACGCTTACACGGTGTAGTCACCCACGTTGACCTGTCAGGAGTTTATCTCTGGGAATCCCAGAGATAGGTTCACACAGCAGCCCATAATGCCGGTGGAATTATAAATAAGTTAGCTTTTACATGTCGTCAGTGCTCGCAGCTCGAGACACAGGCCTCTCTTACCCCCGTGAATCTGCAGCGATTATGTAGGCTGCTTGGAAACCATGCCTCGGTTCAGTACCTGCTCCTGTTTCTTACTGTAGGAATTGACGGGACTTTTAAGCACGATAACAGCTAAAAAGAGGAGAGTCATGTATCATCTTCAGTTATGCTAAGAAGACATAGGATAAAGTTCAACATCCATTGACATTGATGCCTAATAAAATAGGGACTTTTGCATACTTCCTTTTAAAAAAACCAGCCTTTTTTTATTATAGAACCAGTAGATATACATGATAGGAAATCAAAGAATTTATTTAATATTATAAAACCAGCAAATATGCATGAAAGAAAATCATATGAACCTCGATACAAACATCCTATTCCCTCGCCCTGGGACAAACGCGGTTGATAGCACAGTGTTCATTCTTCCAGATCTTAAAAATAAGATAATCAGTGTACCAGCCTGTGCAGGTGTGTGCTTTCCTGCACTTCATGTCCCTGAACCAACGTACGTACACGTGGCTGTGTTGCACACGTACATGCACACATGCATCCCTTTTTTTTTTCTTTTTTCCTAAACTGAGGTCATATTATGTTTATTTCAAATCATGCTTGTTTACAGTCAAAAATTTGCCATCTTTCTCTTTCAGCATGTTTCCTTTCTGCTAATACCCAGACCATTTTCACATTTCCCCAATGGAAAGTCTAAACTAAAAAGTACAGTAACTGAAATTAATTCAATAAATGGGTTTAACCACAGATTAGATACAGCTGAGAAGAGGATTGGTGAAGGGAAAGAAAAATAAATGGGAAATATCCTGACTAACACCACAGGGGTTTTTTAAAATGCCCTGAGTACGATCAGAAGACAAACAGTAACCTGGGGGAAAATGCAGCACTTGGTTCTTTTAGTGTGCTTAAAGAGCGCACACCGTTCCCGGAAAGTAGATCACAAGCGTGGTTCCCAGCAGGTGGTCCTCCCCAGGTTCACTCAGCTTTGGGTTGCCACAGCCTCTATCCCCCAAGTGCTGCACCATTCTCGTCCATAAGCCCCTAGGCCACCCCTTCCTCCGTGGAGGCCAGCGGGTGGCAGGTGGGAGGGCGTTGTGAGGGTGGGTGGTGGGTGGGAGTGGGCAGTGGGTGGGAGGTGGGCGGTGAGGGCCGCTCCCAGTCGGAGGGAGTGGGCCCAGCCTCCCCACCGTACTCCGATGAGAGCCCCCCCATGCTCGGGGCCCCCCAGGCTCCCTTCCAGGCCCCGTGGTCTTGACGTTTCTGTGCTTCCAAACGTGCGAGGAGTGTGCGTTTGTTCACGCCGAGGGGGACCTGGAGGGGCTGTCTGAGAGCGCGCCATCCAACGGCCTCTGCCGGGCGCACACCTCCTGTGTCTGCAGGTTCAGCGCCTTCCACGCGGACACCAAGAGGCCGATGCACAGGGAGTGCGGCTTCATCCGCCTCCAGCCTGACACCAACAAGGTGGCCTTCGTCAGCGCCCAGAACACAGGTGACACGGCCAGGCGGGGGGTGGGGATGGCCCACGAGCAGCACCCGTGGCAGCTGTGGGGTGCAAGCAGGCCGGCTTCCTCCTCGCGAGCTGCATCTTGCCCGTCAGGAGTGCTGCCCTGCAGGCTTCCTCCTGCTGTGGCCACGTGCTCAGCTGCTCCCCTGGGGCTCGGGTTGGGGTGCAGTGGCAATCAGAGCAGGGAATTCTGGAGGTCACTGGCTGACTGCTGGTTTACCCCGGTGTGTTTCGCTCTAAAATATTTAACTCAACTGAGTTCATTGACTAAAAATTACTCGAGCCTGTGCTGGCCTCACATCACCTTGCTGGCTCCCAGGGGTCTCCCTGGCAGCAGCAGATGGTCAGAGTTGCCTGGGGTGGGGCCCGGAGGTTGGGCAGAAGCCAGGCGTCCGTTCCGCTGCGCTCATCTCCCTCCCCTGGCAGTGCAGGCCACATGGGGCAGCTTCACAGCCGGCTCCAAGGGGCCCTGTCCACGAGCAGTAGGGAGAGAGGTCCCCTTGCCATTGGGGAGGTCAGCCGCAGGCAGGAGGAACTGTGTCACCTCCACAGCTGCAAAGCTCAGGTCTCCCCCAGAATCCTTGAGTCTGAACAACTCTGGTAAGACCCACGCAGCCAAGGACACAGCGCAGGCAGGCGTGTGTGCCCGGGGAGCCCCGGTGGCCCCATAGCGCACTGACGCAGCCCGCTCCTTCCAGGCATCGTGGAGGTGGAGGAGGGCGAGGTGAACGGGCAGGAGCTGTCGATTGCGTCGCACTCCATCGCCAGGATCTCCTTTGCCAAGGAGCCCCACGTGGCACAGGTGAGCGGGCCCAGAGCCTGGGCAGACCCTTCCCCGGGAGCCCCCCAGTGAACCAAGCTGTGGGAGAACATGCGGCAGAAATCCACACAAGGCCTGGATTCTGCAGCCTGAATCTGGGCTGTGTCCATTTGAAAATAATGTGGTTTCTTACTTCTTTCTCTTTCCGTCCATCTGTCTGTCCGTTACAAGCTTCTAGTCTTTCCCTTCAGTGGCTCACCCACCAGCCTCATTGCTTTAACAGAAACACTTCATTTAATTACAAAACTAATTTTATACCATCAGTGACTTGTCAGGTTTGACTTCTAAAAACTTTTATCCATTGAAAAAGTTGGATGTGGAAATGTTCCGTAAAAATGCACAACAAACATTGACTATTCTGATTTATTTTTAGAATTTGTTACAGAGGTATGTAGTGATTTTACTTTGAGTAGATTCTCTTCTGCACCACTGAAAACAAGACGCGTTTGTCTCATTGCTGTGGGTTCTCAGTAAACATTTATTTTCCTGTGCTGAGGATTACGGCCGGGCGCCAATCCCAGCACCACAAGAAGACCCGCGAGCAAGTCGCAGCCCTCGTTCCCTGGATGAGGCTGGAAAAGCTCATTGAACAACGTTTGGGGCAGAACTTTGCCTGCTTGTTACAGAAATTCTTTCCTCGTATTTAGTAAAAATAATTTAGTAACCAAAATAATAAGTGAATATGTATTTGGAAAAAATTTCAAGCCCTGCAAAAGTTTCTCACCCTTTTCCCGAAGCAGAACTCTGTGGTATGCCTCCTTCCACATCTTTCCATGCATACACACACACCTGCATACCTCCAAATAAAAGAGTTTTATTATGAAAATGTTCAAACACCCAGCAAAGTTGAAAGACATTTATAGTGAACACCAATTGGTTCTACTAAGGACATGTTACTGTACTTGATCACCTACCCACCCCGTCCATCCGTTCACCATTTAGCCATCACCCATTCACCCAACCGTCCACCCATCTACCACCCAGCCAACCATCCGTTCACCATTTAACCATCACCCATTCACTCATCCATCCACCCATCTACCACCCAGCCAACCATCCATTCACCATTTAACCATCACCTGTTCACCCATCCGTCCACCCATCCATCCTCCCTCCCAACCATCCATTCACCACTTAAGGATCCATCCAGCCACCCAAACATCCCCATCAAATATCAATTCTTTAATATATTTTTAAATTATAAGTGGGATTACACATGATTCCCTGGCTCGTTTTTTTCTTACCATGTTATCTTGGAGACCTTTCTGTCTTCAGTGTTACATCATTATTTTCACTTCTGCACATTATCCCAGAGTACAGCTGTCCCATAACTTAGTTGCCAAGTCGCTGGCTGAGGACAGAGAGATTTGTGGCTACTGCGGCAGCCATAGCCTTCTTTTACATTGGCTGTGTCCGCTTTTGCAAGCTTATTTGTTGCTGTATTTCTCCCAGTTGTCGCTGGGTCAAAGAATGAGCAGGTGCATTTTAAATTTTGATAGATGACACTAACCTGGTTTTCATAACAATCTGTGTTCCCACCAGCATCGCACCAGCGTCCTCTACCCCACTGCTTCACCAACGTGGTCCATTCCAGACTTGTTGATCCTTTTGAATCTGATAAATAAAAAACAGCATCTCGTCCATGTTTTGAATTTCACTTACGAGTGAGGAAGAGCATTTTCCTGTGCTTGCTGATCTGCTCAGTGTTGAAGTTTTTGTCACGTTTCTGTGGGTGGTCATTTCCATGTTGATTTGTGGGAACTTTTTGTGCAGTGTAGTTAATAATCTCTCATCTGGTCTGTATGTGACAAGTATTTCCCAATCTGTGGCTAGTTTTTAGCTCTGTTTATGATGCAGTTGCCCCACAGGTTGGAAGCTTTTCTGTGGTTGCCTCTGGGGGCCGTTTTCCTTTATGGTGTGGGTTGGTTTCTTGCTGAGGAAGGTGTTGTCTGCTCCCAAATGATCAAAATATCCTTCTCTTTTCTCTCTCAAATCTGTTTTTTACCCAATGCTGTATACACTTCTACTTTTCCCAGATGGGCAACCAGTGAACCCAACACCACAGATGAGAAATGCCCTGCTTGTCTTAAATCACATTCCCGTAAATATGGCCCCTCTTACTTTCTCTTCACTTGCTTGTCCATTTCTTTACCAATAACAGTGTTTTACATTATCATAGCTTTACGTCTTGTCTTCATATCTGAGGGAAAGTTCCTCTTATTCTTTTCTCCAAATTTTCTTGGCTATTTGTAAGCATTTCCTCTTCTAGGCAACTTTCGAAAGGGCTTCTCAAGGTTGGTAAAGTCTACATTGAGATTGAATTGATCTGTAAATTAGTTTGCCAAGAGCTGGCGTCTTTTCTCCGCTGGCGGCAGCACGGTGGGGTCTTGGTGATTTCAGGTCGCCTTTGCTGAGTTTCAGAAGATAGCCAAGTTTGATTGCTTTGCAGTTGTCATCATAGGTCCAGCGCATTTCCTGTAGGGCTGAAGTCTTCGGGGCGTGTGGTTTTGTTGGTGCTGTGAAGGGAGCGTTTTCCACTCGGTGTTGGGACTGGTTGTTGGTGTGTGGGGAGCGCCCTGCGTGGACGGCTGCCGGGCTCCTGTGTGGCTCTGCCGGAGCAGAGGTGAGCGTGAGCCGATGCGTGTTCGGGGCTCCCGTGGGGACCTGGAGGTCCCACCACTCGGGCCAGCTGTGGGGTCCTGGCTTGAGACCTTTCCCAGGTGAAGGAGCCCTGGGGGTTGTGCGCTGAGAGTTGTGCTCAGGGATGGGTTGTGAATTTTCTCAAGTGTTTGTGCAGCCTCTTCTGGGAGGACGCTACGTTTCTTCTACCGGAAGCTCTTCATGCTGTGAGTTCCATTCCCGTCAACTAAGTGTTGAGTTGTGTTTGCTTTTCCAGAATAAACCTCCTTGCCCTGTTATAGCAAATTCTTTTCTTCAGAGATCCGTCTTCATGTCTGGCATCAGCTGTGTTGAGTGGGCGGGGAGCTGCTCACCTTTTCCGACTCTCTGCACGGGGTGGGCCCCTCAGGCTTACCTGTGACTGGCAGGTGGACCTCATCGGGAAGACCCCGGAGCCCTGTGCCGGGCAGGGAAGCCCCAGCCTTCACCGCGCTTTTGATTCCCTCCAGGAGTCTTGATTTGTCCAGCTTTCCTTCCTTTCTTTGTTTGCAAATTCAGGTTTTCCAGGAAAAGTGTCAATTTCATCTAGAGAAGTGGTAGATCTTATTTTCTCTGTGTCCCCTTTATTTTTCTGATATTGTGTGTGTGTGTTTTGTTCTTGAATATATGTGCCAAAACGTACCTATGTTGTCAGGGTTTTGTTTGGATTTTGTTTATTTGGCTTTCACTGGAGAACTAGGTTTGATTTCGTTTCTGCAAGGGAGGGAGGAGGCAGAGACGGCGGGCAGTGGGGAGGCCCAGCGGGGGCAGAGCTGGGAGAGGCGGGTTCGGCAGGTGCGGTGGCTGAGGGCCCCGTGGGTTGATGTGGGCGGTAGCAAGGAAGGAAGCCCCGTGGCTGGGAGTCGCAAGGCCGGAAGGAGGATGGCAGGTGGGTGACGGGCTCCCAGGGGACCAGGGGCTCCGTGTCCATATGTCCTGCTGGGTTTGCTCACAGTGGTCAAAACATGTGGTCCCTGTCATGACAGTTTTCCTAAATGTGCTGGAACTTTCTCTGTAGCCTAACACACGGTCAGTGTTTCTAATTTTCCCAGTGGTGTTTGAAAAGAATGGGTCTTCCCGGCTGGGTGCAGAGTTCTGTGTCTTTAAAATCAGACTTGTTAATTGTAATATTCAGAGTCTCCTTTGCCCTATGTCTTTTCTCCTTGATCTGTCAGTTTGAGAGTTACATTAAACAAAGAGCGGTTCTGCACATCTGACCCCACTCCTACGCCCAGGGCTAACCGCTTCCAGCACTTCCAGTGGATTCCTTTAGCATTTAGCTCCGTGTTTATCAATAATGTATTTATTGCTGCTCCTCAGTGGAAGAGTTTGCTCTCCCCAGTGCCCCAGACCCTACCTGGCTCCCACGCTCACCCACCCCACCCCAGAGGCGATGCTGTGGCTCTGTTGGGGCCCGTGTCCTGGTGAGCTCACAGTTCAGCCACGGAGTCCGCGATGACTTTCCTTTCGACTGCCTTTCAAGAGTAGTCATTGTCCTGTTTTTTCTTTTCTTTGTTTTTCATGCATTTATCACTTAACTTCACACCAAGCCCTGCTGTTGTCCATTTGTCTGACACTCATCTTTGTGCACTCAGATCCAGTACCCGAATTCCACCCTGCGTTTCCTCGAGCGGAGACCCTCCCCCGGAGCTGCGGGGTCTGCCGGGCGAGGCTGCCTGCTCAGCTTAGGGCTGCCTCCCGCCAGCCTCCCTGGATGCCACACCTCACGGGCCATCCTAGTCTTCAGATCTCACGCCCCCTTTTCCCCTCATTTCTTTGTCCTTTTGCTCTGTCTTCGGGAGACTTACTTGTTCTCTTCCAAAAATTCTACTGAATTTTTTATTTTTGCTATCAAACCTTTAATTGCCATGAACTCTTCTCTGTCCTCCGCATGCTCCTTTTTCTTTGCATCCTGTTTTCGTTTCTTTCATGGATGTAGCGTTCTCTCTTCTCTCTCTCAGGATATTAATGGTCATTTTTGTTTTCTTCCTCTAGAGCTCTGTTCCTTCTAAATTGTGTTTTAAATTTTCTGTTTCCTTGCTTTGCTCTCTGTATTTCATGTTCAGGGTTTGCTTAGGCATTTGGTGTGCTGCGGTCCCCCGGACCACCCCCAGGCCTGGCGACTCCTAGAAGCCTCTGCCTCCGGCCGTCCCCATGGCGACCCCAGGGACTGTCAGCAAAGGGAAGAGACACGTGGGGCAGGGTCTGGGGGTGACCAGGCACCAGCCCCCAGAATCCTCTCCCCGTGGGGTCATGGGGACGCCCCCAGTTCCCCCAGAGCGCACTGTGGCAGCTCGTGTGTGACGTTGCCCACTGGGAAGCCCACGGAGCCTCGGGCCCAGGGCTGCACGGGGGGCTGGTCACGTGGGCACCTCTGCCGGGCAGGGACCTGCACCCCGGAGCCCCGAGGGAAGGCCAGCGCTCGGCACACATGGCCGTCTGCCGGACAGCGGGGGCACACGGGCCCGCCGAGCACCCTCCTGAAGTGGAATCCACGTTCCCAGACCCCAACCCAGGCCCATCCTGCAAGCCAGCCTTTCCGGGCAGTCGTCGGGCCGCCACCTGGGCCCTTTCCTGCACACAGGCACCCCTGGGTGTCTGTTCCTAGCGGAGGGGGCTGTGATCGATGGCTGTGGCCCCCCCTGGCCGGCACCCTGGCTGGACGGGTTGGTGGGAACCTCGCCCTGTGGTGTCATCTCCATCTCCAGCTCTGGGCCGGACCCTTGCTCTCGGCTGTGCTTGGCTGGGTCCCACCCTCTGTGGGGGGCACAGTTGCTTCACACTCCACCTGTGCCCCAGCATGCCTCACGCGTTTGTGTTTCCTTGTATAATTCAGTTGTATTGAGATGTATTCACATACTCTACAAGCATCCAGTGTACAACCAGCTGTTCACAGTACCATTATATAGTTATGCATTCATCACCCCAATCAATATTTGAACATTTTCCTTACTCCAAAAAGAAAATAAAAGTAAAAAGAACACCCAAAGCATTCCATCCCCCCCCCAATCCCACCCTATTTTTCATTTAGTTTTTGTCCCCATTTTTCTGCTCATCTGTCCATACACTGGATAAAGGGAGTGGGAGCCACAAGGTTTTCACAGTCACACTGTCACCCCACGTAAGCTACATAGTTATAAAACTGTTGTAGTTTGATAGTTTCAGGTATTTACTTCTAGCTATTCCAGTACACTAAAATCTAAAACAGGATTTCTGTGTAGTGCATACTAATGCCCATCAGAGTGACCTCTGAACTCCATTTGAAATCTCTCAGCCACTGAAACTTTGTTTCATTTCACTTCCCCCTTTTGGCCCAGATGTTCTCAGACCCACCGTGCCAGGTCCAGGCTCATCGCCGGGAGTCATATCCTATGTTGTCGGGGAGATTCACACCCCTGGGAGTCAGGTCTCATGTAGGGGAGGGCAGTGAGTTCACCTGCCGAGTTGGGTTAGCCAGAGAGAGAGGCCACATCTGAGCAACAAAGAGGCACTCGGGGAGACTCTGAGGCCCAGTTATAAGTAGGCCCAGCCTCTCCTTTGCAGTAACAGGCTTCCTAAGGGCAAGTCCCGTGGTAGAGGGTTAGCCGACTAAATTGGTAGCCCCCAGTGCTTGAGAGAAGATCACGAATAACCCAGATGGTGAAGTCCAACATTTCCACCTTTTCCCCGGCTCCTCGGGGGACCTGCAAATACATCCTCATGTGTTTTTAACAGCTTTTTTAGATACAATTCACATACCATCCATTGTACCCACTTAAAACATAGAATTCAATGGTTTTTAGTGTATTCACAGTCATGCAACTATGAGAATCCATTTTAGAACATTTTCATCACCCCGGAAAGCATCCTCGCACCCTTTAGCCCTCACTCCGCAGTTCTGTCCGCTCCAGCCCTGACAGCCCGTTCTGGACATTCCATGTGAACGGCACCCACAGCCTGAGCCCCTTTGTGACAGGCCTCTTCCACTCACACGGCATTCCCTTGTCCTTGTGAACGTGCCTGGGAAAATCCCTGTATTGCCATTTTTTAATAGTTGGGGGAGCGGGTGTCGATGCAGGTGTGGAGCCTCTGCCTTTGCTGGGGTCGCCTTGCTTTGGGGTCAGTGCTGGATTGTGGGGTGAGCCAGCGTCTCCCTGTCGGCCCTGGTGGTGCGAACAGGCCTCTGCTGAGGGCATGACAGGAGCCCCCGTGTGCAGCGAGCCCCGGGCACGCTGTCTGAGCGCGCACAGGGGTGCCACTGTCGCGTCCACCCCGCAGGGACAAGGTTGTCACAAGCAGCACCGCCGCCAGCTCTCCCAGAGCTGCTCTGAGGCCCTCCTGGCAAACCGGATGGCCAAGGCCACAGTGCTGAGCTGGCCACTCGCCCAGGACAGGGATGGTGGCACGGTCCGGGGGCACCTGGGGTCGTGCCCAGGGGCCCTGGCCGCTGGGGAGGGAGGCCTGGCCCAGCAGAGCTGCGCGCAGACACTGTCCAGCTGTGCTGATGCCCAGGGGCGCCCGCTAGCCCGTCCCACTCCCAGGTCCCCCTGCCTGGCCTGGGCAGCTTCCGGCCGTGCCCCGTGACACGGAGTGAGCTCCAGGCCATTCTCTCTGCTGACACCTCGGGGTCGCTGGAGAATTTGGAGAGGAGCCCTTCGCTGTTCCTCAAGCGGTGTCTTCTCCAGGCCGCCGGTGCCTTTCCCCTGTTGTGTATTGCTTTTTGAGGAACAAAAGTTCTGCATTTCAGTGGTTCGACTTGCCAGTGTCTTTCAGAATGGATTCAGATCTTAGCGTCCCGCTCACAAGGTCAAAAATGTTCTCTTTTTTGGGGGAAGCTTTGCAATTTGTTCTCATCCAGCTGGAGTTGACTTCTGTGCAGGGTGCGAGGTGGGGGCCGCTTCCACCCCCCTTGGGTGACGAGGTGCCCACCTTCCTTGGGGAGCCTGCCCTCCGCCCCACGGCACCGCCCCGCCACACCAGGGTCTCTTGGAGCACAGTGCCTCCCTCCGTCCCACACCTCTGTCCACCCCTGGTCCAGCACCACGCTCCAGTCACTGCGGCTGAACTTTTTGAACATCAGTTCTGTTGAGGTATAGTTTACATACAATCTGTACATTCCCTTCAAGTGCAAGGTCTAAGTTTTGTTTTGTTTTGTTTTTATTTTGTGGTAATACATATATACACCCTAAAATTTCCCCTTTTAGCCACATTCACACATATAATTCAGTGCTGTTAGTTACAGTCACATTGTGCTACCACCACCACCCACTACCAAAACGTGACCATCAGCCCGGATGGAAACTACAGTTCAAGCCTTACGGTCTGGCGAGTTTCGACACGTGCATGTGCCCCTGCAGCCTCCACCCACCCAGACGTACGGCGTCCGTCTCTCCCGGGAGGGCCCTCGTGCCCCTCTGTTCTGCCCCTGCACGTCCCAGGCTCCTAAATGGAGCTGCACAACACACGCGCATTCAGGTCTGCTTTCTGTTGCCCAGCACCACATTTCTGAGATTCCTTCACACTGCTGCATCGATACTTCCGTAGTCCACAGCACGAACGCGTTGCCCTTCCATTACCCGTTATCCGTATCTGTGGACATCTGGTCCGGCTCCAGCTCTGGGCTGTCTTGGGTAAAGCGGCTGGAAGCGTCTGTGAGTGCGCCCGTGTGGATGTGACTTTCGTTTCTCCTGGGACTGGGATTGCTGAGTCACGTGTCACGCCGACTGCTGTACACGGCGTCGCCGCTCCACTCGCCCTGGTCCCCTCACTGTGGCGTTGGTGTGCTCTTCACTGGTGAGTGGTGACGCTGCTCTCTTCGCAGTGCTTATTTGCCGCTTATTTCTTGTTTGTGGTGTGAGGTCCACCGCGTGTGCCCGGCTTTCCCCTGGGTTGCTGTCATCGTCTCGCTGAGCCATGAGCGTCCACCGCGGGCTCTGGAGGCGGCCTGTCATCGGAGGATCTGGGGACAGTGCTCCGCTCAGTGGCCTTGGCACCTCTCCGAGTGCCTTCTGAAGAGCGGAAGGTTGTAACTGATAAACTCCTTCTTGCCAATTTTTGTTTTTAGGGTTAGTGCTTTTTGTGTCCTATATAAAAGTTTTTCCTGACCCGTGGTTGCAGAGATTTTCTTCTGTATTTTCTTCAAGAGTTGTTATGTTTTCCTTCTCCCTATGGACTCGATGCTTCTGTGAGGTGTGAGTGGGGTCAAGGATCATGGTTTTCCATGCCAGGTGCCCAGGGCTCAGCCCACTGGCTGGGCTGCCCTGGCGTCCCCGAAGCACGTGTGCCTGTCAGAAATCACCTCCCCATCCACGTGTCCACATCCATCCTGGGCTCTGTCTGCCCCCGCGTCTCCTTGCCTGACCGTGCGCCGGGGTCACAGCGCACTCTCATCCTTAAAATCAGCTCATCTGAGTCATTCTGCTTTGTTCTTTTTTTTTTTTTTTTTTTTTTACAAAAAAGTTGTTGTGACTCTCCTGGGACCCTCTACATTTCCATATGAATTTTTAAATCAGCATGTCCGTTTCTACAAAAATTTTTACTGGAAGTGCTTGCCTTCCTAGATCAATTTGGGGAGAAGTAGCATCTTAAAAGTAAATCTGCCAATCCAGTACCATGGTAAATATTTCCATTTATTCAGGTTTCCCTCAACACTGCCCTGTTCTTTGGAGGATATGGGTCCTGCACATATTTTGTTAGATTTATCCCTAAGTATTTCGTGGCTTTGAGTGCTGTTACAAATTATTTTTTTAAATTTCCAATTATTTCTCAGCTAGTATATGGAAATACAACTGCTTGTTGTACATTGGTCTTTTATCGTGTTACTTTATTAAATTCACTCTTCTTTTTCTTCTCTTCTTCTGAGACCCGTTACCCATATGCTACAGGTTCTTATAGCTCCCGCTGTGTCTCTTCCACTCCCCACCTTACTTCCCTTCCTTTCTTTCCTCCAAGCTTCAGCCTCAGTATTTTCTACTGGCCATTTTCCAACCTTTCCAGCCTTCTCCTAAATTGTGTCTAAGCTGCTGTTAATCCCATTCATCGAGGTCTTAATTTCACTTTTTAAATCTTCCAGTTACAGAATTTCTTGTTGTTTGTGATAGAGCCTATTCTCTGCGTAAATTCTCCATCTGATCTCCTGAGAACTCCAGTGTTGGCATCTCCAGGCAGGGGCAGGGGCCTGTTCCCCTTTTCTGCTTTTCCTTTTGGCAAGCAGTGGTTTGGGCTTATCTGCTGGCGTCATTATGAAGGACCTCAGCGGTGATCTGAGGCTTTGGCGGGTGTCATCTCCCCTGAGAGCAGTCCTGAGCGTGCGGGCACTCGTCGGGGAGGGCAGAGCACGGTGGGCCAGCCTGGGGTGAGGCCACGTTGCGGGTGCCACTCCTCGCAAGCCCAGGGCCCCGGTGTTTGCCCCTCGACTGCGGACACTGCATCGCTCACCTCGGGGCCTCGCCCGGCCTCCCTTCTCCTGGGCCTCCGGCCTTGCCTCCCGGCGGTTCTTTGATGTCTTTGAATGGATGTTTAATGCAGCTTGTCTGTGTGTTTCTGACCATGGTCAGAAGCAGAGCTCCAGGATGCACTTCTGGAACCCCCGGCATATTCTTGAAACTGGGACAGTGATGGTGAGTTCCCTCTTGACATCTGTCATGCTCTCACACCTCATTTAATAACGTTGACAAGTTTTTTCGCGCAAAATTCTGAAACTGCAGTACTCTCTCATTTGGGATTCGTCCCCACAGGTTTGGTTTCTCATTGGAAACGGAGGCTCCAGAGGGGCCTCGACTGCTCCTTCAGGGACACACGCCACAGCTCGGGGCACCCCTGGGCTGCTCCCGGCCCCCAGCCCGTGACACGTCCTCCTGGAGGCACCGCAGCGGCGTTTGGCACATGGCAGGGTCCCAAGCATTTGCAAAGTCTCTTGAGGATAAAACTGAGGTGTTTGTGATCGTTCTTTTTGTCTCTCTGCTTAGATTACCCGAAAATTTAGGCTGAATTCTGAAGGCAAACTTGAACAGACGGTCTCCATGGCAACCACTACACAGCCCCTGACGCAGCATCTTCACGTCACCTACAGGAAGGTGACACCCTAGGAGTCAGGCAGAGCTCATGCTTGGGCAGGGGCAGGGCGACGGCCCGAAGGTCGAAGGTCACAGCTGCTTCTCCCATGACCAGCGGCCTCAGGGCAGAGGCCCCTGGAGCAGAAGCGCGTGTGGCTGGATGCGTCCCTGGGCTCAGGAGATGCTCAGCACTCCTGTGCGGCACAGAGAAACCAAATAAAAGGCCTTTATTTTTGTGGCTGAGGATTTTGAATATCATCGCTGTGTGGACTGTTTCTTCACCTGCTGGTGACGAGGGGCTTTCCCAAGGCTTATCCCCGAGAAGTTAAGGGAGGGGACTCTCTCCTCCTTCCCTTGTCCTTTTTCCTTCCTGCAGTTTGACAAGATCTAAAATATTTATAAATCTTCACTAGAGGAGTAGTCGATGATAAGTCGAAGAGAAGATGGGGCCAAACGGGTGGCTCTGTATGGTCACCTTTAAAAGAGCCAAGCGGGCTTCAGGATTCGTTCCACTGACGAGGGCTAGTTCATTTAATATGTAAGTTTTATTTTATAATTCTTTCATATAATGTTCCTCTCGTTTTTGTTTTTACCATGAAAGTTTCCAAACATACACTCGCCCCTTGTACTTGTTGCCCACCTTCAACCACAGACAGCATTTTCCCCACGCTAGTTCCATCTTTTCCTCCACTTGATTTGTTGCATTATTTTTAAGCAAATTCCAAATATGATGTCATTTACCCCTAAATGCTTTAGCGTCTGTCTAAACGTGCCACCGTATCAGAAGCACACCATGCGACAGAGTCAGCCAGCAGGGCCCGTGAGGCGAGGTGGGTGCTGGGCCCCGCGGGGAGGGCCTGCGGGAGGGCTTTCCTCCCGGGCTGGGACAGGGGCCGCCGTGTGCCGGGTTCTCGCTGGGACCCAGGTCTCAAGGCATGTTGGGGCTGCTGGGTGTCCCAGAGTAACCTGGAGACGGAATTGGAGCCATCTCTGCACTGGGTGACACTGGGTGATGCTGGAAAGGCCTGGAAGCACTGCA
Organism: Choloepus didactylus; assembly: GCF_015220235.1. Lineage (NCBI taxonomy): Eukaryota > Metazoa > Chordata > Mammalia > Pilosa > Megalonychidae > Choloepus > Choloepus didactylus. The sequence goes on along the minus strand of NC_051315.1, from coordinate 135,071,109 downwards.
GGCCCTCCCCTTCCTCCTTCCGGGCCTCCGCCTGGGTATCGGCTGGCAGAGCCCACATGCCCACTGGCTGGAAGGGGCCGGCTCAGGGTGGGGGGTCCTGGAGCGAGACACTGCCGCGGTGCCGTCCAGAGCCCAATGTCTCCCGACACCCAGCAGTTCGTTTGGCCTCAGGGCCACACCTCGAGTTGGTGTTCCATCTCCTAGGAGCCTTCTCATCTGCTGCAAGTCCCTGTCATCTCTCCTGTGCCACTGGCGTGCCGGGGAAGCTGTCACTGCTCAGGACAGGCGGATGGCCTCCTTGTTGCCCTTGGCCTGTCCCCCAGCCCTGGCTGCCACCTGGGGCTGGGCCGACATGCTGGTGAGTGCAGCGCCCGCTCCAGGCCTGCCCGGTGCCGGTCCCGCTGGGGCGGGGGCCCCCCTGCCTGCCGGCCTGGCTCTACTGGTGCTGACCGCCTGCCCATTTACTCCAGTCCCCATCAGCCTTTCACCCCAGAGCGCAGCCATTGCGGGGGCTCCACTCAGGCTGCCAAACAGCCACCTCTGCTGTCGTTACTTCCACCTCCAGTGCCGGCACCCTCCGGGAGAGCTTTCCTTCACCCATTAGGATAAATTTGGTTATCCCGAGACAGGTTCTACCAGAAAGCAGCATGGTGCTTCCTTCTTTCCCTCTGCCAACCGATCTCGGAGAGAGGAGGGCCCAGCGACCTCCGCGGCTGGTGGATGAGGACTTTCCCAGCCACTGAGCTGCCCCCTCCCGCCACCACGGACCCAAGATCTCTGTGGATATTGGGTGTGATTTTAATCAGGCACAGGCTCTTTATTCGGAGTGGGGGGGTATTTAAATCATCCCATACGTGGCCAGAGGGGCCCCCGTGGGCCTGTGTTTCCACCAGCCTGGCCAGGAGGGAGCTGGGCATTGGCATGGGATACGCACGGTCTTGGAAAGAAAATTGAGTTCACACTAATCTTCCACTCAAGTTTGAAGATTATAGATTTTTTTTTTTAATTTAAATCCTTTGATCTTATTTCTCTTAAGTTGAAATTTTTAGTTCTTGACATTATTTGCTTTATTCTACAGGATGTAGATATAATTACTTCAAAATAATAATACTTGTTAACAATAAGGCTGCTGCTGGGAGTGTGATTTTTCTTTGGTTTTCTTTTGTACTTTTCCCATGGAAGACATGTCAAAACACTATTAGAAGTGGAACAATTGTTTTCTCTGTGGTTTCAGAAGCTACTTGCACAAGTCCATTTGTATCTGTTTAATTTCTAGAGGTTGCCTTCTTGTTGAAGTAATTTTTGATTATAGAAAACATTTTACATGACTATCATCAAGACCATAAGAGGGTGCACTCAGCAGAGCCTCGCACACGTGCCCTCCTCCCTCAGTAGGTCACCATTTCCCCTGAAAACAGAAATCTGTCGATACACGGGTGTGTGTTTCCCTGCCCCATCGCCACCTCTCAGCCTCGGGTGTGTGGCACCCCGGGGCCCTCCCGCGGCCGCTGCCTGGCTCACCCTCAGCCCTGCGGTGGGCTGTCTCCAGGGTCTCGGTGGAGAACCCTGCATCTGCATTTCGGATGGTGCCAGCGTGTCTTTGGGGAACTTTCCGGAAGTGAGATTGTCAGCAACCACAGAGCACTGTCTCGGGCATGGCCGGCGCTGCCTCCCGGGGGCCGCACGTGTTGACCCCCCACCCCCGCGTGGCGCCACCACAGCAGCGTGTTGTCAAAGCTTGGGTGCGGGCCAACCTAGCAGGCGAGAAACGGGATCTTGGGAGTGTTGGGGTTGGCGCTTCTCTTAGTGTAGACCTTTTTATTCTTGGTTTTCAGAGCTCAGGAAATAGGAATATTAACCCTAATGAACATCCCTAATTTTAAGTTACAAATATTTTGAAACTGTTAAAAGTTACAACTGTGATTTGTCTGTTGACTTTGCTTATGGGATGTGTGGTTTGCTTGGTTGGTGTTTGGTCAGGTAAAATGTTTTACTTTTTTATGTAGCTAAATATATTGTTCTTTCTAATTGTTCTTGGATTTTAAATCATTTAGGAAGGTCTTTCCCATTCCCCAGTTGCAAAGGAACTCACCCATCTTTTTTGGTATTGTGTGGTCTCCTTTTGCTGTTGAGCTTTGATCCATCTGCAGTTTGTCTTGGTGTGGAGGGTGAAATGAACACCCGACTTCGTCTTCCTGCGGGTGTAACAGTCGTCTCAGCTTCACTCACTCACAGGCCGCCGGGCATGTCGCGGCGTCTGGGCCTGTCCTGGCCGCGCTGCCTGTTCTTCCCCATCTGAACTTCGGAATTAGCTCATTTAGCTCCAGGAAAAGATTTCGATATTTTTATGGGAATTACATTAACTTTACCAGTTTACTTACAGGAGTTCGCCCTCTTTATAACAGTTTCCGTGGGCAGGAACACTGTGTTTCTTTCGTGTTCAGGTTCTACTTTTGTGAGGTTAGGGGGTTTGTGGTGTTTTCCTCGGATGGGGTTTCACAGCTCCTGTTGGTCTGTGCTCAGGAACGTCCTCCAGGCTGTGGACGGGGTCTGCCCCTCTGCTGTGTCTTTAACGGAGACCTTGGCTTGAGTAACTTTTGCCACCGTTCTGAGCTCTCTCACTTTGCAACCTACCCTCTCAGGCTGGAAACACACGGGTGCCCGGAGCCTCGGGCAGTGCCCCGACCCCGGCCTCCTGCCCCCACTCCCCTCCCTCCAACTCTCGTCCCACCTGAGGACCTGGGGACACAGCCACACTGACCGTACTGGGCAGCCCGTGCAACTTCATATCCGTGACACCCCAGGGCCCCATGTCTGTCTGGGGTAGGGGGTCACACTCACCGAGTGCCCTCAGGGCCCCGTGTGTGTGCAGGTCTGGGGGGGTGGCAGGGCTGGGGGGAGGTGCACTTTGGAGACGAGGGATGGTGCACCCCAATGGGGTGGACACTGAGGGCCGAGGATAGGACTGGCCTCCAGGGGCAGCCGTGCCCCCAGAGCAGGCCCAGGGAGGCGGGCGTGTGGGGGGAGTGAAGGCCGCGCAGTGGCCTAGGGCCCTCAGGACTGCCCAACACCAAGAGGCTGGACAGGAGGCGGCTCAGCAGCCAGGCAGGTGGGACCTGCAGGTGTCATTAGGAAGGCGAGAGGGACACAGCGAGGGGCCCTGGGGCCAGCAAAGGGGAACACGCCAAGGGTATGCCTCTGCTCTTGATGCGTGTGTACATGTGCATGCATGTAAGCATGGTCTGTGCATGTGTGTGTGTGGCACGTGACCCACTGTGGCCCGCGAGAGCAGGAGGCAGCCTCGAGGAAGTTGGGACAATCCCACTTGGTGATTCCAGAAACAGCCGCCTTTGTTCTCCCTCACTGGGTGCACCCACCTCGTGTCCAGTGTCCATGGGAAGACCATGTGCACCTCATGGGAGACGGGGCTGTCCGCTGGGCTGCCCTCAGGGGCTCCCACCAGGAGGGCGGACAGCCAGAGAGGTGCCAAGTCACAGCAGGGGGGCTGCACAGAGGCAACTCGGCATGTTCCCACGGGCCACCTGTGAGCCCCATGACACCGTGACTCCCCTGTGGACCCCCTATGGCCCCATGACCCCCTGTGAGCCGCTAGGCCCACCAACTCCGACCTCCTGAAGGGAGTCACAGGTCCTGGGGCCTCAGGGCTTCAGAGGCTCCCTCAAGGTCAGGAACCCCTAACTGAGGGTCAGGGGAGACGTGGGGCAGTGGGTGCAGGCCGGGTCCTGAGGATAAGGATGGCTTGGGGGGAGGGCAAGGGGGGGAAGAGCTGGAAGGGTGAGGGGAAGGAATGGGAGAGCTGGGGGAGGAGGGGGGCACAGGATAAGAGTGGGGAGGGGGAGCTGCAGGCCTTCACTGCAGAAGCGCTCAAATGTTTCAGAGGGTTTCCCCCACTCTGTCCTCCCCTCCCCTCCGGGCCAGGACCTGGGGTGCCCTCGGGATTTGAGGGACGACTACCTGGAACACAGGGAAGGAACGGGGCTCTGATATCCTATTTCGGGCCTTCCTTTTCTGCTTTCCAGTAGAGTTTTGTTGTTGTTTTTTTTTAATTTTTTACTATGGAAAATTTCAAACATTTTTTCAAACAGAGACTAGTAAACCCTCTCTCACCTCCCCAGAGCAGTTACCCTGATAAAAGGCTGTAGGTCCCCCTGGGGAAGGCTGGGAGCAAGATTAAGAGTATAAATTTTTGGCAGTGTAACGGGGTCCTTCCCCAAGGGTACCCGGGCTTCCCCTCATTCAAGGGGCTCTGGATCTGTAAACTGTCTCAAGTCTAGGAATTGACTAAGGGGCCGCGACTCTGTTTTTGTGATTCAAGTTAGACTTTTGTTCACTTGACCTACAATTCTGCTTATTTAATTCAAACAAGAATTTAGTAGACTGCCCATCTATTTGACTACTAGGTACTCCATGATCTACTAGCCAACACCATAAGTCTCTGTGAGTCAGATTATTTTGACTGCCGCTTTGAGCCTGTTTTCCATTACGGTAGCCATGCCCACCTTGTCTGTGGCGATTAACTGCAGCTACTTCTGCTGACTCAGGACCCGATTATCCCCACTGTGTTTAAGGATTCCAGCTCAGTGACAGCAGTTCCCACAGTAATATCTACAGAAAATTCGCAAAGTAATACCTGCAGAGAAGGGCGACTACAGAGCTCTTCAGGGATGATGGAGCTAGTCTCACAAATTTATTCCTCACAGTCCTTGTAAAAGGACATTCCAGGGGTATGAGAGCAGGTCTTCCATGATAAATCCACTCTAACATCACAATCTCTGTAAGGTTCTGGATCCCCTCCTCTACATCATACCAGGGCAGTTCTGGCATTTCAGCCCCTATAGTGCCAGCCACCTTTTGGTCCACGTTTCGGCCAACCACCCAAACTGTTCACGCGCTTTCTAACCCCTCGAGCTACAACACTGAATGCAGAACCTCTGCTTAGTGGACCCATATCAGTAAATTCAGCCTGATCCAACTTTATATTCCTTCCACCATTATCCCACACCCTTAATATCCATTCCCACACATATTTCCCTGGTTTCTGTCTATATAAATTGGAAAACTCATGCAGTTCTTTCGGAGCGCAGCCACCTCCTCGTGGGTCACACTTTGTACCTCCTTTTGGGGCCTGTTGGAACTTGAGACTAGTTACAGGCCTGGAAGAAAGAGGGGTGGTGGGGGTGGGTCCCTAGAGGAACTGGCCGTGTCCTGCAAGCCAGCTCCTCACAGGCCTTTACAGGTGCCTCAGACAAGGCAAGTCACCTCCCCGGTGGCGGCGGAAGGGCAAAGAAGACTCAACAGAGGCTAAGGTTTCAATGTCTGTCATCATCGGCCCATATGCCCCCATCCCAATTTCCAGGACCCCTTTCCTTCCCAGGCTACACTCCTGCTTTACCAGCAGACGCCCTGCGAGGCTGGGGATACCACTTGTGCTGTACTTCAGCCCCTCGCAGAACAGGGCAGGTTGCTCTTCTGAGTCTCAGCTCTGCAGACCCAGGACACAAGGTTTCTCTCAGGGCAGACGGAGAGGCTTTCCCAACATTGATCCAGCACTTTCTTTCCCTGCTTTCTCCAGCACAGTTAGCAGCAACAGCCAGTCCCATCCCAAGTTCTAAAATGTTCTAAACTGTCAAATACACGGTCACCCAGAGCCTTGCCTCGTGTCACACCTGAGTGGGAGGGCTCAGCGGCAGTGTCCACTCTGTCGCCACAGCACGTCACAGACAAGCAGTGGCCTCCTTACTCTGGGAGCAGACGTTACAGCCTGAGAACAATTCCGGACCGCCCTTCCCCACCCACACACACACACACACACACCCATTATTTTCAAGCAAACCCTCGGCCTCTTGCTCTTCTGTGGTAGAAACTTGAGCACAGCAAGGGCACTGTGCCAGTTTGAATGTATTGTGTCCCCCAAATGCCATTATCTTTGTAGTCTTGTGGGACAGACGTTTTGGTGATGGTTAGATTTGCTTGGAATGTGCCCCACCCAGCTGTGGGTGGTGCCTTCGGTGGGATACTCCCATGGAGGTGTGACCCCACCCATTCAGAGTGGGCCTTGATCAGTGGAGCCATATAAATGAGCTGACTCAAAGAGACTGAACAGAGTGCAGCTGTGAGTGACGTTTTGAAGAGGAGCAAGCTTGCTAGAGAGGAACGTCCTGGGAGAAAGCCATTTTGAAACCAAAACTTTGGAGCAGACGCCAGCCACGTGCCTTCCCGGCTAACAAGAGGTTTTCCGGACGCCATCGGCCATCCTCCAGTGAAGGTACCCGATTACTGATGTGTTACCTTGGACACTTTATGGCCTTAAGACTGTAACTGTGTAGCCAAATAAACCCCCTTTTTATAAAAGCCAATCCATCTCTGGTGTTTTGCATTCTGCAGCATTAGCAAACTAGAACAGGCACTTTGTCTGAAATGAAAACGAGCCTGTCCAGAGGTGCCTGGTGCTGACGTCTGCCCCCAGTGGGCGGCTGGGGGTGCAGACCGCTGGGCCCGGCCTCGCTGCAGGAGCTGGGCCGCAGGGTGGGCTCTCGAGCTGGGACTCCCCAACACTGCCTGGCTGATGGGGCACCACCCAGCCCTGGCAAGAGCAGTGTGGAAGGTCACCAGACAGGCCGCAGGGACACAGCCGGGCCCCCTACACCGACGGGAGGCTGTGCTGGAGTCCACACACTGTCCCTCTCCTGGGAGGACTCGTGTTCATCTGTCAGGCTGCGGCCGGGAGCCCCACACTCCGTCCCTAACACACCGGATCCCACAGGGGTCAGGGGCACATGCCTCCTCCAAAAATGGACTGAGTGGCCAGCATGTGAGCTGGACACCCAGACGGCCGGTGAGGCCCACAGCCACCCGGGCTCCAACCACATGGGTAGCAGCTTCAGACCAAGCAAGCAAGTGCCCATGCAGCAGAGACAGCCCTCCCCAGGCTGGCCAGGGCGTCTGTGTGGAGCATGGGCCCCACTTTGTGACCCCACCAGGGGAGGGGAGGCCTGGGGCCCAGGAGCGGGGAGACCAGGGGCAGCTTCGCTCACCCCTTCCAAAGGGCCTGGGTCTGTGGGGTCCAGGGCTCAGGGCAGCCCCTCCAGCAGCGAGGCAGGTCTCCGAGGGTGGGAGCAGCAGGAGGGGGATGCTCTCCAGGGGCCACGGGCTTCCAGGTGGGTGGCTCATCTCTCGGGCAGCAGCAGGAGGAAGGCGGCCTTCAGGCAGCGGCCAAAGCTGCAGAGCGTGGCCACCAGCCAGTGGGCGCGGAGCCCGGAGTCGGTGCTGACCACACACTTGAGGACGTCGGTCTGGGAGGGCAGAGGGGATGCGTGAGAGCAGGCGGGAGAACAGGTGTGGACAAATGGACACCACAGGGAGCCAACCCCCTGTGGGGACTCAGATGGGGACGAGAGCTGGGCGGACGGACCCTGCAGAGCGGGAGGGGAGGCTGCAGCCCCACGGGGCCCCAGGAGCTGGGGCGGGAGGAGCCCACAGACTGACCCTTTCCCTGGACACCAGGGCACAAACTGTTTTCCAGGAGCCCTGGGAGCCCCTGGACATCTAGCATCCCTTCCAGAATCAATGAGTGACCATTCCTCCCTGTTTTCTTCTTTCTCTCTCTTCCTGCTAAGAAATGACCCCTTCTCCTTGCACTGGGCCCCGGCAGTGACAGCTGCAGACAGGCCCCCACCCGAGGCTGCCCCGGAGCAGCCCCGCAGGAGGGGCCAGTGCCTACCGGTGGTCTCCCTGCCCTCTGCTCCCCCCGCTGATGCCCACCCACCCGGCACCCGCATTCCCCACGGCGCTCACCCAGCCGCCGCGCCGCCGCAGCCAGGTGGCCAGGGTCTTGCGCACAAACTCGCCCAGGCAGTCCACGAGCGCGTGGACCATGGCAGGCTGGGAGTGCCGCACACAGTCCACGGCCAGCCCCGCAGCCACAGCGTACAGGGACACCACCTTGCCCCACGTGATGCCTGCAGGGGGAGACGGGGCTGTCAGCGGCAGGATGGGGAGAAGCCCAGGCCCCAGGACCCTGCTTGAACCCAGCCCTGGCCGGGCAGTGTCCCCACAGGGTCCTGAGCATCCCCAAGCCCCCTGCCCACCGGCCAGTCCACGGAGCATCATGAACGGAACCAGCAGGCAGCCCCAGCCCAGCTGCACGTCCTGGGGGCTCCCACCAGCAGCTGCCTGACCGCCTGGGCCAGCCCCAGCCACCCTCTGGCAACTCGGCTCTGCTCACCCACACAAGTTGTTTCTCAGCAGCCACAACAGCTGGCCAGGCCCTGGGCACACCTGCCCTCCTGCCAGGCCCTGGGCACACCTGCTCTCTGTGGCTGAGCATACCCCCTGCAGAGCCAGACCCCCCGTGTTTATCATCAGTTCGTGGGCATTTGGCCGTCTCCACCTGTCAGCAAGGGTGAGTGCCGCTGCTGTGAACTCGGGTGCACGGGTCTCCCTGTGGACGTGCTTTCATTTCTCTGGGGCATAAGCCTGGGAGGGGAACCGTGGGTCAGAGGGTACGTCTGGGTTCAGCCTCCGAGGCTCTGCCAGCTTTCCCACCAGGGCGCCCCCTCCTCGCCGGGGCTTCCTCATCTCTGCCTCCCTGCAGCCGTCCCAGTGGGGCAGCCAGCCCTGGGGTGTCTCAGGGTTTTGCTTTGAAATTCCTGATGATTCATGAAGTTGAGCATCTTTTCATATGCTCTCGGCCATTTGTGTATCTTCTCTGGAGAATTTTCTATTCAAGTCCTTTGCCTTTTTTTCTAATTGGGTCATTTGTCTTTTTGTTGCTGAGTTCTTTACATTTTTCTTCTGTTTACTCATCTTTCTGTGGTGAAACATTTTGCTCTTGTATTAAGAGGGAAAAACTGGGAATGACCCGAACTTTTAAAGGGGGAAGGAGACATTTGTTTTTCTTCTGAAGGGGGCCGTGAAGCTCCCGATGAAAACCCGCCAGGAGCAGCCTGGGGGCCGCTGCCCCGGGGGCCTCGGGTGCTGGAGCCCAGAGTAGCCACAGCCGAGCCCATCCCAGCAGCCCCCGAGCTGCCCAGGTCAGCACCCACATCGTGAGCGGCCGGCTGGGGAGGCGCAGAGCAGGTGGGCTTCCTGGTGGAGGTAGGCTTGCACCTGAGGCTCTTGCCAGGCCAAGGGAGGAAGGGCAAGCCTGAGGGTCCGTGCGGGCAAGGCCCAGCCAGCATAGGGTGGGGCCGCAGGCAGAGGGCAGGGAAGGTGGACAGGGCCGGAGGGGAGAGCCGCGGGAAGCTGGAAGGGTCTGGGAGGGTGGCCACAAGCTGGCCTGAGGGAGTCTGTCGGGGGCAGAATGAGCCGACCGGAGCCCTGCTCAGAAGGCCCAGGGAGGTCAGGACACCAGCTGCAAGTCACACAGCCGGGGGCGGCACTGCCTGAGGCGTGGGTGCCCAGGCCCCCCAGAGGCCGAGGTGGGGGCGGGGGAGCGGCCACCACTGTGCTGGGGGCGGGGCGCTGGACACTGAGGGTACGTTCTGTTCCAGAACGGTTTTCAAACAAACCTACGAGATTTAAATCTGACTACAAATAAAAGAACGCCCTATTCCGAGGGTGCCATCGGTGGGGGCAGTGCCTGGCCACCCCCTCCCCCAGCCCACCCCCCAAACTGCCTCCTCCAGGACCCCTGAGGCTTGTCCTGAGCCCCCGCCTGGCTGGGGTGGGGGCAGCTCTGCAGGGACCCCCTCCTCGGTCCCCACCCGCCCGTGTTCTCAGAGATGATCCTTCCTTCCAGCTGCTCACGGATCCTAAACTGGCCCCTGACAGCCGGAGACAGGCACCAGATGGCATCAGGCCTGGGTGGGACAGGGGTCCCGGTACGGGAGACGACAAGCCCCAATGCTGCCCGATGCCCCCGCTGCAGTGTCCTTGGTGGGGCCTGGATCCAGGCCAGGCCCCTGCCCTGCCCCCCAGACCCCCACGGGACCCCTCCACCCACCTGCCCACCCTGCTGTGCCCCCTCCACACTGCGAGGGCCGAGCCCCAGGCCCCCACCGGCCACACCGGCCCCCAGCCCACCTGAACAGGGCAGGCCGACTCTGGGCCCGCCCGACCCTGTCACCACAGTGCTGGGTTCCCCACCTGCCCCACCCCAGGAGCCGCAGGACCCGCACCTGCTCCCCCCAGGTGTGCTCTGCGTACCTCAGGGTCCCACGGATGCCCCAGGAGGGAGGCGGACGAGACCCAGATGCCCATGGACCCCCTGCCCAGGACCCAGCATGGGGACTGGTAGAATGTTCCGGAGGGCCTTCCCTTCCACCAGCCCCACCGTGAGGGAATCCTGCCAGCACCGGCCCCTCCCTCTGCCAACCAAGGGGGTGGGGGCAGGCGCCCGTCGGGGGCTTCCCAAGCCTGTGGGCTGACTCGGCTGAGGTCCCTGCCCTGCCTCCTGGGCCAGGGGACGCTGGGGGCCACTCACGGCTGCCGGGCCCCGAGGGAGCCCGTTTCCTCGCCGGGGGCCTCCCTGTCCGCCGGCCTTGCTGGGAACCTCGTCGTCGCCCGCACGCCCTGCGCCGGCCCAGCAGGGCACCGGGGTGCCAGCCCTGGGAACCCCAAGCTCTCCCTCCTGAGGGCTGGGACCTGCTGACCCTCTCAGAGGATCTGGGGTCTCGGCAGGCATTGCGGGCCTTGCAGGTGGGCGAGGGGCTGCCTCATTCACCTCCACAGCAGCGTCCAGCGCTGGCCACAGGCCAGGGGGACGCGGGGACAGGGTGGACTCACAGAGCTGGGGGCAGGCCAGGCCAGGACATGAGGTTTAGGGTTTATGGGGCATCCCTGCTCCATGTGCTCTGACAAGGCCCCCGACGGGAAGGGGTCCCGCAGGGGACACCAGGGAAGAGGAGAGCCTCGGGGGCCGGGAGAAGGTGGCACAGAGAAGGCAGAGAGCTGAACTCAGGGTGAGGGCAAGAGGTGGCGGCAGGAGCAGATGACCCTACAAGAGGGGCTGGGCTGTCTGCTGCCCCAGGGGCAGAGAACAAGGCACCAGAGACCTACAGCCAAGTGGGGACAGCCAGGTCAGCCAGTGCCCCCGCCTCCCTGACAGCCCCAAGCTCCAGCCGGCAGGCTCAGGACAGGGCAGGAAGCCGCTGCTGAGGGCAGTCCGTTTGGGGTGGGCTCCTGATGACCTGGACAGTGGGACAGGCTGCAGGGTAGGGGGAGTGGGTCTGGCTGCGGATGTGTGACCACAAGATGACACCGAGGACCTGGCGAGGGCTGACCCACGGGAGTCCAGGCTTGCTCCCTGACCATGGCCCCTGCCCCGGGAGCCCAGGGCCGTCCCCCTCCACCCCGGGTGAGGACAGCCTGGGCCCACCTGCAGAGAAGATCTGGGCCGCCACGGCCAGGAAGGCGTCGGTCACCACGGCCTCGGACTGCAAGGACAGGTTCAGCTGACGGGCCACATTGCGGTAGACACTGGGCCGCATCAGCTCCAGCTCGTCCCCTGCGTGGTCACACGGCTGTCAGAGGTGGGCTCCCAACCCAGGCACCATCCAGGCCTGGGCCAGCCCGCCCCTCCTACGGCCCTGGACCCTACCCCGCCCCCGGCCCTGTCTGGGCTCACTTCCCTGTGTGACCCCCCTCCCCACCCACCCGGCCCTGCTCCCCACTTAGGCAGCCTCGCCCGGCCCCACCCCGCCTGACCCAGTGACAGGGAGGAGGACCAGGAGGCGGGGAGGGGCCCTGGTGCCCCTGGACCTGCCTCGGTGGCCCGGTCAGCGCCTGCTGGGCCGGTGGGGCGGGAATCGCAGGCTGGGCCTGCCAGGGTGACTCACGCCGACACCCGAGCCGAGCTGCCCGGGCGGGCGGGCGGGCAGGCAGAGAGCAACCCAGAGGGGCTGCTCCAGGCGACGTCGCTGGAGGGGCAGAGTCAGACAGACCAGCGGCGTGCCCTCATCCCTGCGCCACCCACACTGCTGGGCAGCCGGCGGGGGGGCGGGAGGGCGGCCACACTCAGGCCAAGGAGATGCCCTGGCCAAGGTGCCGCCACCACGTCTGCTCACTGCAAGGCCCCTGACAACAGCTGGCCAGTGCCCGGGAGACCACGCTGGACCCCCACGCAGCTGACCAGGTGCCCCCCGGCCCATCTGCTCTGCCAGCCAAAGCAAACAGGGAATGCTCCAGCGGGACCCGCATCCAGGGCCAGCTGATTTGTGAAGATCTGGAACCCAAGCGGGACCCAGCAGGGGTGGCCTGGAAACCCGAGGGCTGGACTGGCCGTTCCCACACCGAGGACGGGCCCAGGAGGACAGGCCCCAGGAGGGGCCCACTGAGGACATGACCCCGGGTCCTTCCTGTTTTCGGCCTACCCTGATGGCCACCTCTTTGCTGAGGGGCCTCCAGAACACTCCCAGGCCCAGCCCCGGCTGGGAGAGGGCCGGTGGGCAGTGGGCAGCAAGACTTGGCCAACCCCAAACCCTGCTCACTTCGGTCTCCCTCGAGCCCCAGGGGGATACCACCCCCCTCCCGGAGGTCCTCTGTGCTCACCCCCTGGGTACCCTCGCGTGGGGGACTCTCTCTGGACCCCCCTGCTGGGCTGGCCCCACCCCCCACTCTGCTCTCCTCGGCTGCCACCTCCTTTCCCTGGCCTGGCCGCGAGGGCACTGCCCACCCGCTGGCACCCGAGTTGCTCACCAAGGAACAACCTGGGTCCAGCGGGGGTCAGGGCTGGGCTGTCCCTCCTCCCTGGATCCCCACCCTTGGCATCTACACAGCCCAGACAGCCTAGGATTCGGGCTACCCCGGTTCGGCTCTCCTCAGGGACACCCGCATTCCTGCAGGGGGCTTTAGGGGACCCCCAAGTCCAGAGGGAGAGAGCCGCGGTGGGCTCTGGGCCCCTAACTAAGAGGCTCTGTTTTGCAGAACCAACAGCGGGACGCCAGAAGGGATTTTGCGCCCAGCTGCGTGCAAGGGTCGCTCTGGAGGTCCCGCCACCCAGACCGCCTTCCCTCCGGGGCCCCGGTGGTTCGGGGCCCGAGTGTCCGGGCTCCGGGCTGCGCGGCCCGCTGGGGACGGCGGGGCGCGGGGCGAGGGGCGGCGGGTTGCGGGAAGGGGGGCGGCGCGGCGCGGGGGGCCTCCGGGCGTGAGCTGCGGGGCGCGGGACGGGGCGGGGGATCTCGGGGCGGCGGGGCGCGGCCCGGGACGCGGGGCGCACTCACCTAGGCGCAGCAGCACCGCGCACACCTCGGCCAGGCGGCCCCCAGGGGCCGCGGCGGCGCGCTCGGGCGCGCTCCAGGCGAGGCCGGCGCGGAGCAGCCGCGCGTGCACGAACTCGCGGCCGAGCGCCTTGGCCTGGGCCACCAGCTCCTTGTCGCTGGGCGCGCGCTCAAAGGCGTCCCTGAAGTCGGCGGCGAGCAGCGAGGAGCGCCGCAGCACCTCCATGGCGCGCCCGCGGGCCGGGGGCGCCGCACCTGCGGGCGGACAGCGCTGAGCGCGCGGCCGGCTCGGGGCCTGCCTGGCGCCGCGGGGGCCTCCGAGGCGGGTCCAGGGACGAGCGCGCCGCAGACCCCGCCCGGCCCCGCCGCCCGCCCCCGGGCCCCGGCCACCTCCGCGCGCCGCCGTCCTCGGGGTGGGCTCCGGGCCTCGCCGCTCCCATGGCGCGCGGGGCGGGCGGAGTCGGGGCCTCACCGCCCGCCCGGCGCCGCCGCTCTCGAGCCTTCCATTCAGAGCCGGGGCTCGGGGCGCGACGCCCGGCGCTTCGCCTTCTAGGGAAGAGGCCGCCCCGGGGCGGAGCCGCCCCCGCCCCGGCTGAAGGAGGAGCGAGCGAGTGCCCGGCCGCGCTCGCGGGGCCCCGCCGGCTCCAGCTTCCAATCGCGCCGTCAGTTGTCTATCTTCTTATTGATTCGTGGAGGTTCTTTATTTATTCAGGATACATGGCCTTGGTCTGATACCTGTATTGCAAACACCTTCTCCCACGCAGCGCTTTGCTTTTGCGTGTAAAGGACAGAATTTAACCTTAATGAAGTCTAATTTATCAGTCTTTTCTTTTATGATCAGAGTTTTTTCATGAGGATATTCTATGTTTTCTTCTGGAAGCGTAATCGTTTTAGTGTTCACATTTAGATGGATGACAGGTCACTACCATTCTTGTGACTGGTGTGAGGTAGGGGGTCAGAGTTGTTCTTTTCCCTCATATGGATGTCCAGTCGGCCCAGCCCAGCGTATTGAAAAGACTACTTTTCCCACTGGATTGGAGGAGAGCCCCTGTCATAAATCAAGTGACCTGCTCTTTTCAATACATGGTGCTGGGCCAACTGGATATCCATATGGGAAAAAATTTTAAAAAAAGAATTCCGACCCCTACCTCACACCATTCACAGGAACGTGAGGTGGTCAGCGAGGGTCTGTGTCTGAGCTCTGTTCCTTTGGTCATCCTGGAGCCAATATCACCCAGTCTGAACACCAGGAACCGCCGACCCACCTAATTTGTGCACGTACAGCACCGCACCAACAACCAGAGAACACACACTCCTTCCGTGTGCACATGGGGTGTTTGCCGAAATAGACCAGATTCTGGGTCATAAACAAGTCTGGACAAATTTCAAAGGATTGAAGTCATGTGTTGTGTCCTCTCTGAGTTAAACAAAAATTCAATAACAGAAAAACTACAAGAAAATATTCAAATGTTTAGAAATTAAACGTTACACTTCTAAATAACCAATAAGTCCAGTATCACAACGGAAGTTGCAAACTATTTTAATGTGAATAATAATGAAAATATGACAAACATTGAGGAATACAACTACAGCAGTGTCTAGAAGAAACTTGCAGTTTTAAGAAGAAACGTTGAAAATCCACGTGCTACATTTCCAAATGAAGAAGCTAGGAAAAAAAATAGCAAATTGAACCCAAAGATGAAAGTTAATAATCAAAATAAAAGCAGAAATCAAGGAAACAAAGCAAAAAATGGAGAAAACCAACAAAGCCAAAAATTGGTTCTTTGAAAAGATTAATAGAATTAACAAAAACCCCGGGAAAGATTAAAAAAAAAAAAAAAAAGAAAAAGAAAACCTAAAATCCAATATCAGGAATGAAAAGGGGGACATAGCTACAGGTCCTGAAAAAGACAATAAGATGATAGTATGAAACAATTTGTGAAAATAAATTTGAAAATCTAGACTAAATACAATTTACAAAACTGATCCTAGAGAAATAGAAAATCTGGATAGTCTTATACCAGTTAAATAAATTTAATTCACAATCCAAAACCCTCCCACAAAGGAAATTCTGGGTTCAGATGGTTTCATTGAGGACTTTTTATAAACGGCGCAATACTCCCACCCCACACCCACCCACCCTGAGAGGAGCGAGCACGGGGACACTTCCGATGCATCCTAGGAGACCGGCTCTGACACCAGAGCCTGTGGAGGTGTCATGGGGCACGGGAAGGCCGTTAGACCTCCGTGTGCCTCAGCTTCCCCATCTGCGGAAGAGAGAAAACAGCAACACTTTCCTCCTAGGCTGGCGGGAAGAGGGAATTAGCTAATCCGTGTAAAGCGCTACAAAATTGCCCGCCGTGTAGTAAGCACTCAGTGGTGGTGGCTGTTTTTTGCAGAAAAGCTGAAGAGCTCTAACTTGTGAGGCCCGTGGTGTGGGGTCCAGGGCAGCACGAGCAGTCTTCTCCCAGCATTTCTGGGGAGCACCCAACCTCGGGGCTCCTGCAGGCACTCAGAGTGGCAGGGGGACTGGGCAGAGCCTGGCGGCAGGCGCTGGGGTCTAAGCCGGGCCCGGAACACACCTGCTGCCGGAGAGGAGCCCGGCGCCTGCAGACAGAGGACCGGCCACGCTCCCCGTCACTCCCACGGTGGCCTCTCCCTGCGGCCTGTGGGGTGGGGAGGGCGGGAGAGCCTCCCTGAGCCCCGGCCCCGGCGAGTGACAGGGCGCAATTGGTGGACGTGTGCGTGTCCCCAGTCCTGTCCCTCGGGGTGCTCAAGACAGAAGCGGGGAGGAATCCGAAATGAGCTGTTTACTGAGAGGGAGGTGTGGTGGGTGAAGAGCCCCCCACACTCAAGTGACCCTGCTGGAAACTGGGCCTTTTCAGGTGTAAACAGCCAAGGATCTCAAGATGACATCACCTCCATGACGTCATTGCCGGGAGAGGCGGGGACACAGAGAGCTGCACCTGTGAAGGTGCGGTGGCGACCAGAACGGTGTGCGCGCGTCAGGGAACCGCGGGTCCCAGGCACCACCAGGGCTCGGGCGGGCATGGGGCAGCGTCACAGCCCCTCGAAGTTGCCGCCTGTGGGACCTTGGCCTCCGGAACTGAGAGAGGATAAACATCCGCTGTTTCCAGCCTCCAGGTCTGTGCTGCTCGGGCCTGGTCATTGACCCGCCCCTGGTCCAGCCCTTAGACGGCCTGGCAGTGCCCGGGGCAGCCGAGTCCAGCCCTTGAAGCCTGGAGGAGGTTGGCCTGGTGCTGCCTACACCAGCCCCAAATCCCCCAGTTTGGCTTCTGGGGAGGTCACCCTGGGCCCTCTGCCCTGGGGCATCCTTGCTCCCCTCCCTCGCCTGGCACTGACCCCTCGGTCCACCCGGTGCTGCCAGTGTGGAACTCAGTCCCCGGTCAGGGTTTTTCTGAGGGCAGACACCAGCCCAAACGGTCTTGAGCAAAAGGGAAACTTCTTGATTTGTGTGACCCCAATGCTAGGGAGAAGTTCATGGCTTCAGGCCTGGCTGCATCCAGGAGTCTGTTCTCACCTGTGGGTCTGTTCTCCTCTGCAGAGGCTGCGCTTTCGGGCAGGCTGTCCCCAGGGGCTTGCAGGACGGTGCCCACGGCTCTCTATGTGCACCCCCAAGCTCAGCCTCCCCGGGTGGCTCCCGGGTGCGGCCTGTGGTGGTCCGGCTGGGCTCAGGGCCCCCCCCCCAAACCAGTCTCTGTGGCTGGAGACTGGGAGGTGCTAAGTTGCCAGGCCTGGCTCACACACCAGGCCCTGGGTGGGATGGAGGCGCTCGTCAGAGGCACCCAAACAGCATGCATGGGGGCGAAGCGTGGCATCCCCCGGAGCTGACAGGTGGAGGTGGGTCAGCTCCTGGGGGGTGACCAGAGGAGCATCTGGATGAGCCAGCTGTGCCCTGTGTCCCCCTGGGCCCCTTCCCTAGGCCCCGCTCCCTTGAGGCCAGTGTGTGAGTGGCCTGGGAGCAGAGGGGGGTGTGACCCCACAAAGAGGCTAACTTGGCCCCCTGCAGCCACACCGGGGTGAGGAAATGGCCCTGCCAGGGTCCGTGTCCCCTTCCCAGAGCATGTGGTAAGTGCCAGGCCTGGGAACTCCCGTGTGCTCGGCCCCAGCCCACCTCCAGAGCCCTCGCCTCGGTGGGCCAAGAGGCGAGGCCTGGGCTGGACAGAGCTGCATGTGCCTGGGCAGGGCTGGATGGGGTCAGAGGGACACGGGACCATGGGCTGCGGGACTCACATGGCCTCTGGGGTGCAGAGCTGAGCTGAGGAGGCAGGGACAGGGAGTCCTGCCGCTCCCCACAGGGCCTGGCATTCGGGATTGGACCCCAGCCTTCCAGGCCATGATAGTGGCCAACTCGCCGAGGGCGGGCACGGGATGGGTCATGGATTGGCATCTGCGCCGGAGTGTGCAGGTTTGGGGTGCAGCGACCACCCCAGGCTGTGGGGTGGAATGGGACAGGGAAAGAGGGGCTCCCTCCCGGAGCCAGGGCAGTGGGGGTGGGCCCAGGGACCCAGGGGACCCTCGGTGACGGGCTGGGCCGGGCCTTCATTCCAGCCTCCTCGGGAGACAGAGGGTTTGCCCTGTGTGGACGGAGGCCCTGGACAGACAAGCGTGGCCGCGGCACCGGGTGCCCTCGGTGCAGGCCCCGACCCTGAGCTGCTCGGCCGCTGCAGGCCCTTCACCTGTGACCCGGGCAGAGACCGAGTGAGCCTCGCTGGGTCCTTGTGGGGACCTCAGGCCAGTGCCGGGGTCCACCCCTGCCCGGTCCCCAGCCCGCTCTGAGCCTTCCCACCTCCATAAACGGCACCACCATCCCGCACAGGTGCCCACCCCCAGGTCTCACCCCCAGAGGTACTGACCCGCCAGGTGCTCACACCCAGATGTTCACCCCCACAGGTCTCACCCCCAGGTCTCACTGCCCCCACGTCCTCACCCCACCCCCCGCAAGCGCTCAGCCGGAAACCCGGGCGTTGTCCCATCTCTGCAGCTCCTTCGTTCTCCTTCCAAAACAGGCCCAGGCAGCAGCCCCCACCCCTGCTCCAGGGCCCTGGTCCGAGCCGCCTCCCCCTCCTCCGACAGCGGCCCCACCTCCCCCCAGCAGCCTTTTCAAGCCCTCCAGGGCCCGGCTCCCCATTTTTCGGCCCCAGCACCCCTGGGGTGCTCCCGAGCCCTTCTCCCCTCTGCCCCTCCCTCTGCGCCCTCCTCCAAGTCCACGGGGCACAGCCAGGGGCCCTTCGAGCTGGGGCCTCTGGGCTCGCGGTGCTCCCTGGAACGGCCTTGCCCCCAGCCCTGTTCGCCCCCAGCTGGAGCTTGTCACATCTTGTTCAGGGTCTGCCCCCTGCCCCCTGCTGGGGCCCCTGAAGGAGCTGGGCCTGGCGTGGAGCGGACACCCCGGGGGATCTGGGTGGGAGCTGCCCTGCACGCTGCCACCCCATCCCCTGAGGTGGCCCAGGTGGCACGGGGCAGGGGGGCTGGCCCAAGCACAGTGATGCCAGTTGTAATTTCATTACAGAGGACATGGCACACAGAGGCAAATGACGGCCGAGGTTCTGACCGGGCTTGGGTTTTCCTGGCAGCCTTTGGGTTTTCTTAGTCGACTTGATGCCAACTCGAATCAGCCGTGTAGGGGCAGCAGGTTCCAAACTCTGCGTCAGGTGCCCCAGGTGCTGCCCCAGTGGCCACGGGAATATTGTGCAGGTCCCAGGGAAATGCAGTGACACAGAAACTAAGCGACAGCTCGGCCAGAGGCAGCTCAGTGTCAACAGGGTACCGAGCCACGTCCCTTTCCATGCCACGCGGTCTCCACGGGGGCCTGATGAAAAGCAAGACCCCGTGAAAACCAGCGTGGTGGCCGCACAGGTCACCTGGAACAGGCCCCGCACCCGGGGGCTTCAACAGCAGACTGGTCACCCCTCCTACCGTGAGCTGAAGCCCCGAGTCCAGGCGACGCAGGGCCGGTCCCTTCCGGAGCCACCGGGAGCTCCTTGGCCTGAGGTTGCCTTGTCCCCGCCTCTGCCTCGGCCGACACACGGCTTTCTCCGGCGGTGTCGCCTCTTCCACAGAGTCACCCGTCATCAGGCGTAGGGCACGCTGTGGTCCAGGGTGACCTCCTCTCCAGGTCCGTGGCGACGTCTGCAGAGACCCTATTTCCAGGTGGACGGGACCGCTGGACATCAGTTCTTTAAGACATTCTAATTTACGTGTACCATTGCTTCAGACGGCTCCGAAAACGTCAGGACATGACACTCAGTCGTGGTTTAGACCCAAAGCTTCAGTGAACAGAGGGTTGAGCAGGGGGACCCCACAGGGGAGTCCCTGAGACGTGCAGCGCCCTGGGAGCCTCCGTGTCGGGGCAGGCCAGCCTCGCCCCTGCTCCTCCCGGGGTCACAGGTGCCCTGCCGGGGAGAATGTCCCCAACGTTAGGCGCCTCGACAGGCTGCAGCACAGATGCGAGAAGCGTGGGACCATTGTCGGAGCTCAGGGGCATTTATCCCAGGTGGGTTCTTCCCTGTTTATTTTGGTAAATATTTTTAACTCTTTCTGGGAGACCACCATGTCACCCCCACACCGTGACTTCCTATCTCCCGGCAAACCCACAGCAGTCTGGGGCCACGCGGCCCCCTGCCCCGGTGCCGATGGAGTCGGGCCCTGCAGCCCCGGCCGCACACAGGCCCACAGGCCCTCCGCCCGCGCGCATCCCGCCAGCAGATGCCTCCAGAGCCCAGGCCGAGCCCAGCTCCACGCCGGCCCCGAGGGCGGGGGGTGTGGGGAAGGGCATTGCAGCTGGGGGAACAGCAGGGCGGGCTGCGTGACCCCACCCGGGAGGGGCAGGTACTCTGAGGAGGCGGGGAAACCGGGCCCCTGAGCCCCTCGGGGAGACGCTGAACCAAACGAGAGAGAAGACAAAACGAGCAATTCCGGAATGAGGAAGTTAAGGCGGCGGCACTGGAGAGCGGGGATCCCTGACAGTCGCGGCAGCCTCCCTGACAGAGCACAAATAAGGAGGCAGAACCCGGGGCGCAGGGGCCAGGGCAGGCCTGGGCTGCTGGGTCCCTAAGGCCCAGAGCCGGCGTTGGCACCCAGCGTTCTGTGCTTTTCCACAGTCTTTTCCTCGGGAACTAGTTACTCTAGGAGTGAAGTTGGACAGTTCCTTTAATTTTACTTGATTTCTTTTTTTCTTTTAAATTCATGGAATATTAATTACAATATTTTAATAACCCACCCTGGCATGGCACAGGACAAAGCAGTGGGGCTCGGTCCTGGGCCGCAGGGGAGCGGGGCTGAGCACAGAGTGCAGCGGGCAGCGCTTAAACCACTGCGCGGGTTCGAATCCCAACTCCGGCACTCACTGGTTGTGCAACTTTGGGTAAGAGGCGTCGGCTCTCCACACCGTTTCCTCACCTGTGGAGGGCTCAGAGGGTTAAACAGGGTAAACGCTCCAAGAGGGCTGAGAGGGCGGGGGGCAGACTGGTGCCAGGATCACCGCACAGCCTCCGATGGGCGGGGCTAATCCCAGTGGGGGCGGGACTCACCTCCCTGTGGGTGGGGCTAAACCCAGTGGGGGCTAATCCCAGTGGGGGGCTCACCTCCCTGTGGGCGGGGCTAATCCCAGTGGGGGTGTGGCTCACCTCCCTGTGGGTGGGGCTAATCCCAGTGGGGCGGGGCTCACCTCCCTGTGGGCGGGGCTAAACCTAGTGAGGGCTAATCCCAGTGGGGGGGCTCACCTCCCTGTGGGCGGGGCTAAACCTAGTAAGGGCTAATCCCAGTGGGGGGGCTCACCTCCCTGTGGGTGGGGCTAATCCCAGTGAGCGGGGGCTCACCTCCCTGTGGGCAGGGCTAATCCCACTGGGGGTGGGGCTCACCTCCCTGTGTGCAGGGCTAGCCTCTGCAAGGTGGGGGTCAGCAAATACCTGGGGGTCCACAGCCGGGTCACTGCTGGCCCCAGAAGGAAAGGCCGTGAGAGAGCTTCCTGCAGGAGGTTCCTCTTGGGGTGATCCAGGGAACAGAAGGGGACTAGGGCAAGCACATGAGGCAGGTGGGGAAGCCAAGACACCAGAGCCGGACCCCAGCAGCCCCTTCTGAGAGCCGTGAACCCTGAGGACAAAGCGGGAGCATTATCCCCTGGGGCAGGCACTTGTGCAGCTGAGCAGGTGCGCGGCCCCCCCAGGTGTCCTGACCCCAGGACTCAAGGAGCCCCCGTGTGGTCAGCTGCACCTGGGCCACATTCAGCCACACCCTCTGTTACCCCCAGCGCCTCCCACAGCCACCCAGCACCCTTGCCAGCCCCTGGTATCATAAAGTTTTAAAAATGTTGTCAGTCTGACGGACGCCCGCTGGCAACTCGTGGCCCTAAGAGCTGGGCCCAGGCTCCCAGCCAGGCTGCGTCTTTCCACCCCCTCCTGGCCCTCGGAGCTCTGGTGAGGGGTCTGGCCTGGAATTTGCTCCTTTTCTCCAGGGTTGTTTTCTCTCTTACTGATTGATTTGTCAGTACTCTTTACATACACTGTGTATACTCCTTTGCCTGTCTTATGTGTTGCAAAACTTTCCTCCAGGCTGTTACTTCTAATTCTGTTTCTTTTCTTGTGCAGCACTTGCACATTTTGTTACAGACAATGTCACGTCTCCCCCGGCCTCTTGTTTCCTGACCCGAGGCCAGACGCCTGCTCTGTCCTGCTTTGTTCCTAACCCCGTGGTGTGTTCTTTAAAATCCATCTCTGTGACTGTTAGAAGGAAAGGTTTTACTCTGATCTGTTTTCCTTGGTGGCTTGGCAGCTGGCCTGGCTCCGCCTGCTGAAGATCCCGTCCTCGCCAGACCGGGGCACTGGTGGGTGGGTGGGCCGGCTCTGCTTCTGGCACCTTCCCCGGGCCCGCTCGGCACCCGTTCCCGACAGGCCTCGGTGCTTTACTTCATTATGTGTTGAGACCTGGCAGGCGAGTTCCACCCTTTTATGCACTTAGTGCTCATTTTAACCAGCATTAAGCATGTCTGTAATGTAAGAGTCTCGTCATTCCCCGAGGCTGTGATGAGAAGCAGCTGTCCCTGCTGCCAGCTCCCCGGAGGCCACCACTTTCAGCTCTTTACAGACTTTTGGTATTTAGCTCCATGTCTCTAAATAACTTTGCTTGCACTGCCCCACATTTCGGTTTGAGGGGGTGGTGTCTGTGGACTTTCCCTGTGGACGAGGGGGACCAGCTCCCCCGAGCCCCTTCCTGCCCCCACTCCCGCCCCCGCCCACTTGATTCCCGTCGATCTCTGCCCAGCGCATGGCCACGAGGACACCATCACCAGCCAAGGCTTCATGGGAGTCATTTTTCTTTCCTGCCCAGTTCTCTGGTTAATTCTAAAGTCTGGCATTTGCATCTCTAGGATTGTAAGGCAAATAATCACACTACTGCAAATGTCTCCAACATCCATCTTCCCCACTAGTTACACTCGTATGTCTTTTTCTTCTTTAACTGACCAGGTCTTTCCTCCATCGGACTGACTGAGTTTAAACTCTGTAATGGGTTGGGGGTCAGACTCTTATTTTAATCTCCTAGCGGTGACCCCATATTGTTTGGCACACACGGAAACTTCTACTCTTCCTGGAGGGCCCAGGCTGTTGAAGCTCCCCCCGAGTGAAAATCCCCCCAGCTCTGAAAAGCCGCCTTCCCCACGTCCCACCTCCCTCCGCCTCCCCGTCGACAGCTCCAGGAGTTCAACGCCGTTCTAGGCTGGTCTTATTCTTTCATTCAAATAATACGTGGCACCGTTCAAAACTTCCAAATGAGTTCTACGATCCGATGCCCCTGAACTGCGCTTGGGGTCACGGAGGGGGCCCTCTCACCCCGCCTCGCCTCCCCTCCTCCCACTCCCCAGTGTGACGGGGTCCTCGGCGAAGCTCATGCCCACGTTCAGAGTTCGCAGTAACCGCGAGGCATAAATGGCGGCCGGCGAGCCGATTAGAGTTCTAGGAGGACGAACAACTGCCTCCTTTTTTAGCACTTCTGTCTGCTGAGCACTGATACTTTACAGATATTTTACACTCTGTGAAGCGGCTGCAAATCGATTTTTGAACGCACCTGTCGTCGTCTTCTCCGGGTCCCTGGCCCGGCACCCAGCCTCGTCCAGGGTCTCGCCCCTCTACCCTTTGCCTCCCTTCCCCGGGTCCCGTGTCTTCCTCTCTGTGGGGCACCCTGCGTTGTGTGAACGTTGGCTTAAAGAGGGTGGGCAGGTGAGGTGGCCTCCAGCGGACCCTCACCCCAGATGGGGTCAGTCACAACGTTCCCTGTCACCTGTACCCAGCGGGACGGAGAAGCCAGATACTGACTCCTGTTCCTTCTCTGCAGATGTGTCTCCCCTTTCTCTCCGTCCCCGGAGCTCTTAGAGCTCTGCTTTAATCCTGGTGCTGACATTTTGTGGCACTGTGGCTGACGTCACTCTTTTTTCATCTTCTATATTCTGGCTCATGGAGGGCTTTTCGGCATGTAGCCTGTTCCTCCAGTCCCAGAAAACCTTTCTGTGCCGTTTGATCGTTTTCCTCCCTTCATGTTCTCATTTTTCTTTTTCTGGATCTCCCTGGTTTGAAACCAGGCCTGGTGGACTCTCCTCCCAGCCCCTCGTCCTTTTCTCAGGCTGCTCCTCTGAATGTCCACTGGGACTTGGCGGGGGAGAGCGCACCCCCTCTTCAAGCCAAGGACACAGGGACGGAGGTGGGCGCGAGGCGTACGCATGCCTCAGCCAGCGGCCCCTGGCCCCGGCGCCCCGACCACGTCCACGGCTGCAGGGGCGGCTGTGCGGCCTGACCGGCTCCACGTTGTGTTGCGGCTCGTGGGACAAACCCACAGCGTCCAGTCGGCGCGCCCACTCCCCACGCCCCCGGCGGGGCTCCCCTCCCCAGCGCGCCCCCGTCCCCGCGCCTCTGGTCGAGGAGCCTCCAGTCGAGGACCAGCTCCCACGTCGCCGCGAGCCTGGGCTGCCAGCGTCCCCGGGCCCCGAGCCCGCGCGGCTGAAGGGCCCCAGCTCCCCGGTGAACGACTCTCCATTCTCTGCTCCATCTCCTGGTCTTCCGGTTCTGGTTGGTTTATCTTCCAACCTTTCTATTAAATTTGTATCTGCACATATTTCAAAATTTTTATTGACTGGCTTGCTGCCATTAAAGCCGGGACAATAAAAAGTATAAATTTTGCTTTTGTGAGTAAACAACAGTTAAAATTAAAAAATGCTGGAAGTTGTGATATCCATACTTGCAAATGTTTCAACATTTTTCCAAGTATGTTAGCGTTGTGGGAGAGATTAACCATTAAGAAATTAATGGAAGTGTGTATTCCGGGTGCCACTTGCCCTTCACCTCGGGCTCCCGCACGGCTCAGGACCGGCCTGTCCCCACCTGGCCCGACTGGGAGGTTCCAGTATCTTGTGTGTCATTTCAGTGCTGTAGATGCTTTCCCCCCTTCTCTGATTCTCTAACAGGATTGTCTCCAGGAACAATCCTGAATCTGTAAAAGTCCTACAGCAGAACAGGCTTTCACGCAGGCCGCCCCTCAGCGAGCGGATGCTCTGGTAGGTAGATTTTGTACAGTATAACAGAGAAGGAAAGGCTAAGTGCTCGCCGGTTAAGACGAACCCTCTGGGGGGCCCTGTGGCGGGGGTCTCTGCTCCACAGCGGCGTGAAGGGGGAGCCTGTGGCCCACTGCAGGTGGCCGGAGAGGCCCAGGGTTGCAGGTGCCTCCCCCGTGGGGTCTGGGGCTGCTCAGTGTCGACGGTGGTCATCTTAGTTTACGTTCTGAGGCCTCTTATTCTTTGTTCTTCTCATGTCGAATCCTGTTCTCTGTTTTATGGACACAGCATCTTTGCTAATCTCCGTGAGGATTGTAATTTTTAGGTACTTTTTTTGGGAGGTGGGGTAGCTCCTGGCTGCTTCTCCTGGGTCCCCCTCTGCTCCTCCTGAGAGCACAGAGCCCGGCTCTCCCCGGCGCAGCTCCTCCTCTCGGGCCAGTCACCTTCTTCGAGAAGGTTCCTGAGGCCTCCTGCCTGGGCCACAGCCGGGAGCTGGGGGCGGGAGGGGGCCTCGCCCGGCTGGGATCCCTCAGCTCCAGCTTCTCCAGAGAGGAGCCTCTGCCCTGGTTCGTCTGGGAGTTGGGGGGGCCGGGAAGGGCCATCCAGCCTGGCTGTAGGATGTGGGGGTGCTCTCTGCAGAACGGCCCGTTGCCCCGGCATTTCCCAGCGCCCTTGACGAGGACTGGGGGCGAGATCTCAGCTTCGCTGGGGTGAAGCGTCTCATTTTCCCACACCTCCCTGCCCCAGGGGTCTGGCCGGACCCCAAGACTTGTCTAGGCCAAGGAAACGTGAGCAGGAGGCATGAACGTCACCCCCAGTGGAAACAGAGCCGGCCCGTTTCCGCCCCGGCTCTCCCGCTGCCTTGGGACAGGCCTGCCCAGGCAGGAACCAGGGCACCGGGCAGGACCACAGCGAGCCCAGGCTGGATGTGGTGCCCGGGTGAGGAGGATGCCTTTGCCGTCAGGAGCCCGCAGCATCGGGGCCAGTGGGCACCCAGCGTCCCTCGGCCTGGGCTGACGGCTACCCTGCCAGGTCGCTCAGCCCCTCCATCTTATAGTTAAAATATGGCGGAAGATGTTGAGATCCCTCCAACTGGAGAAGATGTCTTCTCCAGTCTTCTTTGCTCTTGTGGGAAGTTTTCTTGGTTTTAAAATTCCTTTTCTGCATTTTAGAAGGGCTTGGGGGGTGGGGAGAGGGTGGCCAATGAGCTGTTTTTAACCGGGAGTGTGGTTACTCCTGTTTCATTTTCCAGCAGCACTTACGACGACCTTAGCAATGAGCTGCCGTGACTTCTCCGCGTGCTTTGCTGTGTTGTTGCCCTGTGGACGACGCCTTCTGGTCCTTCTCTCAGGACGGCTTGTGGAGGCAGCTCCCCGAGCCCGTGGTTCGATGAGCCGCAACTGCACTTCCCTGCCTGGAGATGACGGTTGGAACAGGATTCAAAGGCGCTGCTCCATTTGCATTAGGTCTTTACACACCTGTTTTTCATGTCACTCTGGTTTTTATTCCTTTTTTCCCTCGTAACCTTCCTTCCTTTCCCTGTGTCACTGTCTTTCTCAACTTTCTCAACTTTTAGGGTTTCTCTTCATCCTTGGAGTTCTTAAATTTTACTATAATGTGTCAGAGCCAGATTTTATTATCCCCTTCCAACCTAAAACCCATATTTCTGGAAATGTTCCCTTGTGTGGATGTGTCTCTGTGAATGTGTCAATGTTTGTGTATGTCGGTGTGTCCATGTGTGTGTCTGTGTCTGTGTGTGTGTCCATGTGTGTCCGTGTGTGTGTTTGTCCAGGTGTGTATATGTGTCTGTGTGTATGTGTATCCATGTGTGTCTGTGTGTATCCGTGTGTCTGTGTGTCTGTGTGTCCATGTGTGTCTGTGTGTGTCCATATCCGTGTGGCTGTCTGTGTGTGTGTATGTGTATCTGTGTCTGTGTGTGTCCGTGTATCTGTGTGTCTGTGTGTCCGTGTGTACGTGTATCCGTGTGTCTGTGTGTATCTGTGTGCGTGTGTCTGTGTGTCTGTGTGAGTGGTTGCCTCCCCTCACCCTCTCGGACCCCCTGGGGCTCCTGTTTGATGAGCAGTAGGCCTGTGGGATCCCTCCTTTACGGCCCTTGACTTTTCCTTCACGCTTCATCACGTTTTTCCTGATCCTTCCTTCTGGGGGAACTCCTGGGCTCTGTCCTCATGTCATGATTTTTCTTTTCCAGCCTTTTGCTGTTCAGCCCGTTTAATCGTGCTGTTTCATCTCAAGTCACGTTTCTAACGGCGCGTCCCCAGCTGATTCCCTCCTAGGGAGATAACACCCTCCGGGCTCTCCCTGGAGATCCGCTACCCGAGCGCTTGGGTCTTCTGCTCGCTGGGTTGGTTGTTTCCACCACCGACTGAGCCGCTGGTTCCTGCCGCCGTCGTGGCCGTCTCCGGGGCTGGTGGGACCTGCCGGGTGGGGCCCCATCCCGGAACTGTGCCTACGGGACCTCGCGTGGCACAAGGGGCTTAGCTGATGGGGTGAGGTTGAGGATGCCGAGATGGGGCTGGCCCTGGGTTTCCTGGTCACGGGGGTCTCTAGAAGAGCCCAACAGGAGGGGCGGCGTCGGGGAGACGTGACGGCAGAAGGAGCATCAGAAAGATGTGACAAGGGTGCTGGCCCCACCGACGGAGGAGGGGCCGCAAGGCGGGGAACACTGGCGGCCCCTGGAAACTGGGCCGGGCTGGGGAGTGGGCTTTCCTCTAGGGCCTCCAGAAAGGAACAAACCCTCGTCCTCACCAGCAAGCGCCACTCTGGACTCTGCCCTCCAGAACTGTAAGATAATAAATTTGGGATATTTTTAGCCAGCAAGTTCGTGATAATTTGCTCTAGCAGGAACAGGAAGCAAATACACTTGGTGATTCTGGTTGTGAGCTCATCTGTATGAGCATGGCCTGCTTGGAGGAGGGACAGAGCTGGGGGGAGGGAGTGGTCTGCTGGGCTGGAAAATATAGGAAAAACAGCAAAAAATTATATGAGAGTCCCATAATCTGGCCGCAGGCCACCGTTGTCCGTAGTCTGATGTATTTCTGTCGATCACAGGGGGAGAAAGAGGGGGCGGGAGGGCGAGAGTCAGTCATCCAATGAGTGATTTTTCATTTGTTTTTTCCCACTTGAGCTAGGCAGCTTGTGAGCACTTTCCTCAGTCATTAACCTTTTTATAACCCACATTTTTCATGACAGCGGCCCTTCCGCGGGCGGAGGTGGCACCCGAGGGTCGTACATGAGTGTTTCTGTGGTTTGTGCTTTCCCACCGTGGAGCGTCTCTGCTCCTTTTCTCGGCCCCTGGCCCAGGACAGGGGTTAAAGCTCCACACTGGGGGTGCCAGACGGGGGGACGCTGCCCTCGTGGACGTCTCATGCGGGAGCCGAGCCCCAGCGGCCGAGGGGCCAAGGCAGGCCCGGCCTGGAGCTTGGTGATGAATCCGGGCCGGGAGCCGGTGCTGGCAGCCGGGGTCGGGCCGAGGCGCGGCCCTGAGGGCTTGAAGCCGGGAGGAATGTGCCAAGCCAAGGCTGAACATCTCCACAAGCTAAATTCTGCCTCAGGAAGCGAAGACTCGCTGCGGGGAGGATGGAAGAGAACAGGATCGGGCGCTGAGATGCGGCTGGCACTGTGGCTGGAGGGCACTTTTCAGGGCTGCTGCCCGGTGGGCGGCTCGGGCCCAGGAACCCAGGTGGATCCCTCGTAGCACCCTCAGCAAACGCTGGGCCCCAGGGCCGGGCACCGCGCCCCGAGCTGGGCAGAGGACCTGGCCTCGAGCCTGGCCTCCTGTGGGTGCCCACTCCGGGCCCGGGGCTTACAGGGCGCAGGGGCACGAGGTGAGAAGGCTGGCACAGGCTCGGAGATCCTGGGGGAGGCGGATCTCTCCAGGGGGTCACGCAGCAGACTGAGAAAGGCAGCTGTGAGGACGGGGGGTGGCTGGAGTCGGGACCCAACCTCCGGGCAGGGGCGTGGGGCCTCGGAGCTGTGGGCGGTGGCAGGTGCCCCCCCCAGTGGCCTGGGCGCAGCCCGGTGTCCTCCTGTGACTGGGGGGTGGGGAACCCTGAGCCCCACTCTGGGCCTTGGAGCCAGCCTGCGGGCAGGTGGAGCCCCGAACCCAGGACTCTGTGAGCGAGAGAGAAGGGGCCCCCTCAAAGGTCCCCGTGACCCCGAGCCCTTCCCACCCTAGACCCAGGAGGAACCCAAACCCCCCTCACTGCTCTACACCCCTCCCCCACCCTCCTGCAGCACCTCGCCGGGGTCTTCTCTCCCAGGGGAAACTGAGGCAGTTGTCCTGGGTCAGAGTCCAGCTGAGGTGGGAGGGGGGGCACCTGGCGATGCCCCAGGAGAGGGTCAGGGGCGAGAGGAGGGGCCACCCTGGGGACCGAGGGGTGGCAGGGCTTCCCCGCGGCCGCGCCAGCTCCCCAGATGGGCCCCATTGTAAAGGCTGCTTTGCGCCCTTCCTTTCAAAGGGGCATCCAGAAGTTTCTATGGGGTGCGGCGAGGGGAGAGCTGAGAGAGGAGGGGCCGTGGGGCCAGGGGGTCGGACCCTCGCACCTCACCCCGCCCCTCCTGACGGGCCTGACCTTGACCTTGGAGATTTCCTTCCCCTTGTCAAGGCCGAGGAGCGTGGCTTCTTTCCCCGCAAGATGCCCTCGCGTCTGACTGCGGCGCCTGGACCTGCCAGTCGGGGGACACGCGGGGTGGGGATGGGGCTAGCAGGCGCCCCCAGCTCAGAAGGCCACGGATCCCCTCGGTGCCCCCGAGGCCGTCTGCAGAGCGACAGGGAAGCGAGAAGCCCACCCAAGGCTGAGCGCAGGGGGCCGCCCCCACCAGGCAGCAGGGCCCCCCGCACGCCAGCCGGGCAGGGCGTCCTCAGGTCTCCCAGGATGTTCTCTGCTCCCGGCTGGCCCAGGTGACTAGCCGCCCCTTTGCTTCCTGTTGGGACATTTTTCCCTTTTGACAGTTTTTTCTTCAGTTTTTTTCCTCTTGTTGAGATCTGGAGGCTTTCTCGAGGCACAAACGTGCTCAGGAACACTGGTATTCTGAGATTTCAAAGTCAGCCAGTGGCCAAACAACATTTATATGTTTTTAGTGTAGAAGTAAAACCTGGTCAATAATGTACACTTAGGGAATGAGAAAACCATATAAAAATAACATTTTATGGAGTCGAGAGGTCACTCTGGTGGACATTCTTACGTACTATATAGATATCCATTTTTAGTTTTTAGTGTATTGGAAAAGCTAGAAGTAAATACCTGAAACTATCAAACTGCAACCCAGAACCCTTGAATCTTGAAGACGATTTTATAACAATGTGGCTTATGAGGGGTGACAGTGCGATTGGGAGAGTCATGTGGATCTCACTCCCCTTTGTGCAGTGCATGGATGGATGAGTAGAAAAATGGGGACAAAATAAAAAACAAAAAACACCCAGTGTTCTTTTCTACTTTAATTGTTCTTTTTCACTCTAATTTTTATTCTTATTATTTTTGTGTGTGGTAATGACAATGTTCAAAAATTAATTTTGGTGATGAATGCACAACTATATAATGTTACTGTGAACAATTGAATGTACGCTTTATATGACTGCATAGTATGTGAATATATCTCAATAAAAATGAATTAAAAAAATAGATGGGGTGATGAATGCACAGCTATGTGATTGTACTGTGAACAGTTGATTACAATGAATACCATAAATGATTGTATGCTATGCGAATATATCTCAATAAAACTGAATTTAAAAAAATAAACAATAAAACAGAATAAAAGAAGAACATTTAAAATCCCACGGTGCCGCAGTGCAGGGATAAGGGCTCGGTGTATTTTGGTACGTTTCCCCTCAGTCCGGGGAACACACACATTTAGACAAAAGCAGCGGGGGGCTGCAGGCCGGGCTGGGCCTTCCCGCTGTCCTGCACACCTGCCCATGCAGCACACGGCGTTCCGCTGGTCCCCGTCACAAGGAGACTTTACCTGGTGACCGTGGCACCGCCGGGCACCATGGATGCAGTCAGAAGGCTGAGGGTTTGGGTTGGAACCTGCTGGAGGCACGTGGTGCTGGGCTCAGGAGAGGGGCTGGTGCCCACCCACCTGTCCATGGCCCAGAGGAACCCCCAGGTGTGTGGTTCAGGTGATGAGGCTCCCACTCACAGGTGGGCGCACCCAACCTGAAGGAGGCTCCCCGTCCCCGTCCGCAGAGAAGCGGAGGCCCGGGGAGGCAGCGGGACCCCAGACCCGGGTGACTGTGGGGAGCCACCTCTGCCTCCCGGGGTCGGCGAGTGTCCAAGGGGCCGAGGGGCCGGCGGTGGGAGCCAGGCTAGGGGCCGGGGGGCCGAGGGGCATCCTCCTGCCTCGTGCTGCTGCCGGCTCGCTCGGCTCCAGTCCCGGGCTCCCCAGGCTCCCCAGGCTGTGGGCCGCCTGAGGGACTCCGGCTTTGCCCCTCAAACCCTGGCACCAGCATCCATTCAGTCCACCGCCTTACCCAGGCCTGGGCCCGCGGCATTCCCTGCAGCCCCCTCCCCGAGCTCCCGACCGACCGGGTTCTTTCCGTCCCCGCCAGGAAGCCATCCCGAGGCCTAGCTTGCCAAGGCCGCGAAGCCTCAGGTTCAGGCCTGGCCAGAAGCCTGGCCCAGGTGTTAGCTTATCCCAAAGGCACTTTTCCCTTTCGAGTCTCATTACTTGGGGCGGGGTGGGGGGGACCAGGTGGCATGAATGGCACTCCTTCCCTCCCCTAAGAAGCCAGGAACCGGCCCCGGGGCCTTCAGAGCAGAGCGTTCCTTCGAAGCTGCCTTAGGGGCGGGGCTAAGGCATCACCCTCGACAGGCAGGACCGTGCGGGGAAGGCGGGAGGTGGGCACGGGCACCCCAGGCACCAGGGCCCTGCTGTGCGAGAGAGGAGCC
Organism: Choloepus didactylus; assembly: GCF_015220235.1. NCBI lineage: Eukaryota > Metazoa > Chordata > Mammalia > Pilosa > Megalonychidae > Choloepus > Choloepus didactylus. The sequence continues at coordinate 135,039,463 of NC_051315.1, read as the reverse complement.
CAGGAGGGGCCCACCAGGGAGGCCCCCGCCTTCTTCCACCACCTCCCTCTGAGAAGCCGCGTGGTCCTGGGGGAGCACAAGGATGCACAGGGGCCGAAAGGCCAGCCAGGACCACTGTGGTCCTTTCCGGGAATGTCCTGGGCAAGGAAGGGGTTGACCAGTCATTTATTGCTGTTTGTCCCATCTGCCCCCCACTCTCCCCTGCCAACCCTCTACTCAAGGTGTTCATTTAAAAATGTGACTGTAAAAGGAGTCCTGGTGGTTTAGGGTGTTTGTTGAGAGACGGACATATGAGCGGACATCGGCCAAGCGTCCATGCCGATGGACTCGGACCACCTCCTCCGCACCCGCCCACTGGGAAGCTGACACACCCCTGCAGGCGCTGGCCAGAGGCTGCAGTGCCCTGGTTTTCACTCCAGGCCCCTTCCAACTCAGGACCAACTAGAGAAAGCCAGAGCTGCTCCCCAACCAACCACACAGGACACCCCGCTTCCAGTCAACCCTCCTCTGCCTCCCCACACCAACAGCCTTTCCCGTTCTTATACTACAAAGCTTTGCCCTCCTCTGCCTGCCTCTGAGTCTCTGCCAAACACAAGAGGTGGTAGCCGACTCCCTGGTTAGAGCGGCTCTGTGTGAACAGCCTCTGCTGGTTCTCGTTCGGACAATCCTCATTTATTTCCCCAAGGATCACACAGGTCCCGGTGCCCTCCTGCCTGCCTGCCTGTCACTGAAAGGGTTCAGAACCACAGGGACCCCTTGGTCTGGTTGCTCGTGGCTTGGCGAGTCCATGCCAACATGGCAGGTGAGCTCTGGGTCTGAATCCCACTCTCTTTGCATTGAGTTCCTTGACTGTTGATACTCAGTGTACTACCCGGGTTTGGTTACTGGCTCCTGTTTTTTGGTGTTCTTGGTTGGATCAGGCCATTCATTTTCTTCTCTTCTGTACATCTTGTGTTTCCATTATGTGTTGTGCTGATTAAACGTGTTCATTATAAGGAGAATCTGAGGGTAGAACACGGGCATAGGTGTGGGTCCTGTGAGCTGTTCATTTGAGCCAGCCTCCCAGAATGGTGAGTTTGTGGTTCTCACTGGACCCTGTGGAAAACCTTGCTATGTCACTAATAAAACCAGTGAGAATTAGATGGATTCAATAGCAGATTTGAACACAAAGAGGAAAGGATCAGTGAACTGGAATACAAGAAATTTGAAATTATCCAGTTGAGGAGCAGAAAGAAAAAATAATGAATAAAAATGAACCTAACCTGAAGAACTGTGAGACATCATCAACTGTACCAACAAATGCATTAACAGAATTCCAGAAAGGCAAGAGAGAGATAGAAAGGGGCAGAAAGAGTACTTGAAGAAATTATTAGCCAAAAAATTCTCAAATCTGATGAAAGACATTAATAAACACATCCAGGAAGCTCAATGAACTCCAAGCAGTGTAGACTCTAAGAGATCTACACCAGGACACATTATAGTGAAAATTGTGAAAATCCAAAGACAAAGAGAGGATTTTGAAAGCATCAAGACAGCAGTGACTTGCCACATCCAAGGGATCCCCAGTAAGATTATCAGCGGATTTCTCAACAAAAACCATGGAGGCCAGAAGACAGTGAGATGCATATTTAAAATACTTAAATAAAAAAAATGTCAACCAAGAATTCAATATTTGGCAAAATTATCTTTTAAAAGTGAAGGAGAAATTAAGACATTTATGGATAAATTAAAGTTGAAAGAGTTCATTACCAGAAGACCTACCCTATAAGAATTGCTAAAGGGAGACTTCAGGCTGAAATAAAAGAACACTGGACAGTAATTCAAAGCTGTAAAAAGAAATAAAGAACATAAGTATGCTGCTTTGAAGTGTTAGGTACCCCAGAAAAGGCTGTGTTCTTTTAATCCATTCTGTGGGTGCAGACTTATTGTGAGTGGGATCTTTTGATTAGGTTGTTTCCATTGAGATGTGATCCCATCTATTCAGGGTGGGTCTTAATCCCCATACTGGAATCTTTTAAAAGGGGATAAACACATACAGAAGCTAAGAGATGAAATTTGAGATAAACTCACAGAAAAATCCCCAGAGAAGCTGAGAGACAAGGAAACATCCAGAGAAACTGAGAGAGACAGAAGCTAAAAGAGAGAAACACACAGCCAGGAGCTGGAAGCAAGGAAACCTGGGAGAGAAGGACCAGCAGATGCCGGCCATGTGCCTTCCCACATGACAGGTGTCCCGGGTGCCGGCAGCCTGTCTTCAGGGTCCAGGTATCATCCTGTTGATGCCGTGAGTTGGAAATTCTCACAGCCTAAGAACTGTAAATTGTATGTTAATAAATCCCAATTATAAAAGCCAACCTATTTCTGGTATATTGCATTCCAGCAGCTGTAGCAAACTGAAAGAATAGGTAAAAGTAACTGCATAAGTAAATATAAAATCCTATATTATTATACTTCATTTTGTAACTGCTCTCTTCCCTCATATAACTTAACAGTCAAGTGGGTAAAATAGCATTTTAAATCTATGTTAATGTATATACAATGTATAAAGGTCTAATCTGAGACAATAAAATATAAAGGGGGAGGGACAGAGATATATAGGAGTAAAGAATTTTTATGCTACTCAAATTAGGTTGGTACTAGTCAAACTAGGTTATTAGTTTAAGATGTTAATTGTAATTACAAAGACCCCTGGAAAAATAACTAAAAAATAGAGAAAAGGAAAGAAGAGGGGAATCAAAATGGTATACTACCAAAAAGCAAATAAATGCAAAAAGGGGAGTAATAGAGTAATCAAGGAAGAAAAAATATTGGACATACAGAAAACAAATAGCTAAATGGCAGAAGTAAATCCTTCCTCTCAGTTATTACCTGGAATGCCCCTATTAAAAGCGGATATTGGTAGAGTGGATGAAAAAGCAGGATCCACTAATATGCTGCCTACAAGACACTAACTTTAGGTACAAAGACACAAAGAGGTTGAAAGAAAGAGGGTGGAAAAGATATTCCACTCAAACAATAATCAAAAGGGAACCAGAATGGCTATTTTAATGTCAGGCAAAATAGAGTTTAAATAACAAAAGTTTGTAAGAGACAAAGAAGGATATTATGTATTGCTAAAGGATTTAATCCTAGAAAGATAGAATGATTATAAACAGATACGCACCTCACAACAAAGCCCTAAAATATATGATGCAAAACTTGATAAAATTGAAGGGAGCAAAGATAATTCTGCATAATACTTGATGACTTCAAAACATCACGTTCAATAGTTGATAGACTATCTAAACATAAGATAAATTAGGAAATAGAGGACTTGAATGACACTATTAACGTTTAGACCTAATGGACATATATAGAATATTCCACCCAACAACAGCAGAATACACATTTTTCTCAAGTACTCATGGAACATTTTTTCAGGGTAGACTGTATTTTAGGCCACAAATCAAATCTTAATAAATGTAAAAATATTGAAATCCTACAAACTATCTTCTTAAGCCACAATGGAATAAAGTTAGAAATCAGCAACAGGGGTGGGAATCTTGGACCCCATAGTAAAGCACTGTTAACTTTTTAAGAAACCGTTGTCCAGGCAGCTGTGCCATTTTGCATCCTGCCATTTACAGTGTAGGGGCATCTCAGTTGTTCCACCTACTCACCCCAAGTGACCAAAAACCTGGTGTGCACAGAACTGAGGGGATCCCTGGGATGCAAGAGTTTTGGTGCTAAAGCTGGGAAAGTCCCAGACAAAGTAGGGTGGCTGGTCAACCTGTCCATGTTGGCACATGGTATTGTCAGTGGTTGACTTTTTATTTTTCATTTTGGTCATTCTAATCTATGTGCATTTGGTATCTCTTTGTGGTTTTAATTTGCATTTCCCTAATGGCTAATGACATTGAGCATCTTTTTATGTGCTTATTTGCCATCCCTATATCTTCTTTGGAAAAGTGGTCAAGTCCTTTGTCCATTTTTAAAATTGGGTTGTTTCTTTTCTTCCTGTTGAGTTTTGAGAGTTCTTTAAATATTCTGGATACAAATCCTTTGTTGTCTATGTGATTTGCAAAACTTTTCTCCCAGTCTGTCTTGTCTTTTCATTCTTTTAACGGTATCTTTCTCCAGCAAAAATTTTTAATTTTTAAGTCTAATTTGTCATTGTTTTTCTTTTATGGATCATACTTTTGATGTTATGTCCAAGAACTCTTTTCTTAGGTTACAAAGATTTTCTCCTATGTTTTCTTCTAAATATTTTATACTGTTATAGTTTACATTTTGATGCATGACCCATTTGGTATTAATTTTTGTATAATACATGAAGGAGGTTAAGGTTGAGGTTTGGTTCTTTTTGTTTTGTTTTGTGTTTTGTTTTTGTTTTTTTTGTTTTTGTTTTTGTTTTTCATATGGATGCTCAATTGTCCCAATGCCATTTGTTGAAAATATTATCCTTTCTTTACACCTTTGTCAAAAATCTATTTCTGGAGGCATGCAACTAGGTGAATGAACCTTGAGGACAATATCCTGAGTGAAATAAGCCAGAAATGAAAAGATAAATGTAACACCTCACTAATATGGACTAATTATAATGTGAAAACTCATAATTGAATTTGAAAGCATAGGTTATCAGGGGAAGGCTTATTGTAAAGGTCCCTAGATTGTAAGCTCTTTCCATAGTCACATCTATTCCTGAATTGTAATGGTTATCCTAAATTCTGAGATGCTGAGCTGTTCCTGTATAATCTGGTCAGTCCCTGGAACTTTGGGTATCTGACACTCAGAGCCAGAGTTCTGCAGCTATGAAAGTCAGCATTACCTCACACAGCAACTGTGTAAAAAGCTGAAAAAGAGAGCAGACTTCAATTAGAGATATAAATGAAGCTGATCTGCTTAGGACTAAGGAAAATCAGACTAAAGGGTAAAGGATGATGCTCCAGTCTGCTGAAGGTGCCATTATGCAAAATAGCAGAAATGAATTCGCTTCTATAAAGGGGGCTTAGTAGGTTACAAATTTACAGTTGTAAGGCTATAAAAGTGTCCTAAACTAAGAGGACACCTTCACTGAAGGAAGGCTGATAGCATCTGGGACAGCTCTGTCAGCTGGGAAGGCACATGGCTGGTGTCTGCTGGTCCTTTGCTCTTGGGTTCTGGTTTCAAAATGGCTTTCTCCAAAATGTCTCTGGGCTTCTGTCTCTCTTAGCTTCTCCCTCTCAGCTCCTGTACATCCTTGCTCATTCTCCCAGAGTGTTTCTCTCTAAGTGTCTGGGTTTCTCTCTTAGCTTCTCCAGGGCAAATTCTGGGCTTTATCTCTTAGCTTAGCATCTCCAAAAGTCTTTCTGTCTGTGTCTCCAAGTGTCTGGGTCTGTGTTGGCTCTTAGCTTCTCCCAGGGGCAAACTCTGGATTACATATCTTAGCTTCTCTCCAAAACGTCTCTCTCAGCTTCTTTGAGCTCCTTCTCTCCGTGAGCTCTCTTAAAGTACTCCAGTAAACTAATCTAGACCCACCTTGAATGGGTGGGGTCACACCTCCATGGAAATATGCGGTCGCGGTTACTACTTCTAGGGGGAGAGGCGGCCGGTAGCCGAGCCCTCAGCTCTCGGGGCTGCTCAAGGGGTACCGGCGGCGGGGGCTCTTTCCCGGAGGCGAGGGCGAGGCGGAGGACGTGGCCGGGGTCCTCGGCGAGAGGCGTGCAAGGAGGGCGGCGATAGGGACAAGACACTCTTCATCCAGTAGGAGTATGCGCCAAAGAGATTTATTCAGGGGTGATTACAGGTTATATAGGCTGGTAAGAAGGGCAGGGCTGGAAAGGAGGTGAAGTAGCCTTAAATGGCAATATTGAAGGGACAGGGGCTAGGATTGGTTCTGAGAGAACGCCGGAACCGTTGCAGCGGGGCGGGGGTAGTTCTGGCCACGGGCATGCGCGCTGGCAGTGGCAGGAGTGGCCTTGGCACCAGGGAGTGAGTGGGTAAGATAAGGAAGTGGGGAAAGGGCAGTTGGGAGAAAGGCGGTTTCCTCCGGCAAGCCTCCCCTGCCAGTGGCAATTTGGGTGAGGAAAAGGGAGCTGCCTTGACCTCGCTCCCCAGGCTCGGGGGGGCTGCAGAGGGCACTCACGCCCGTACCTACTACCCTCCCCAGGGGGTGATATCAGGTCCCCTGGCCCAGGCCTGGTAAGTCGAGGTACAAGCTCAGACACCCGCAGAAATACTTTAATCAAAGTTCTCACCTACAGTTGGATGGGTTGCATCTCCATGGAAACAACCTAATCAAATGGTCCCACCTGTAATAAGTCTGCCCCCACAAGGTTGCATTAAAGAACATAGTCTTTCCTGGGGTACATTACAATTTCAAACCAGCACAGATGATATTGTCTGTGTTTTAAAACTTCAACTTCCATGTGAGGCCAAAGGAAGAGATGTTCATTTGGTGCAAAATTTATATTTTCTGTAGCACACCATCTAATTTAACTGGTATGGTCAGTTCATTCAAATATCATAATTACATGGAAACTTGAATAGGGAGTGGGATCTTGTTGGTTTGTACAGGTTAGTGAGATGCCCCAATACATCCCAGAGGTATCTGGGCAGAGAATAAAAAGTACTTGCAAAGGCCCCTTGAGGGACTGGGGGAAAATGAGGAAATATTAAACTTCCCCACCTGGGGAATTCCTGATATTCTCGCAAACATTGGGGACTACCAATTTAGTAGGCCGAGACCTCAGTCTTGGGGCTTGCCTTTATGAAGCTTGTTACTGCAAAGAAGAGGCTAAGCCTACTTAAAATTGTGCCTAAGTGTCTACCCCAGAGAACCTCTTTTGTTGCTCAGATGTGGCCTCTCTCTCTAAGCCCACTCAGCAGGTGAACTCACTGCCCTCCCCCCCTGCATGGGACCTGACTCCCAGGGGTGTAAACCTCCCTGGAAATGTGGGACATGACTCCTGGGGATGAGCCTGGACCTGGCATCGTGGGATTGAGAAAGCCTTCTTGACCAAAAGGGGGAAGAGAAATGAAAAAAAGTTTGAGTGGCTGAGAGATTTCAAATAGAGTTGAGAGGTCATTCTGGAGGTTATGCTTGGGCATTATATAGCTATCCCTCTTTAGTTTTTAGTGTATTGGAATAGCTAGAAGGAAGTACCTGCAACTGTTGAACTGCAACCCAGTAGCCTTGATTCTTGAAGATGACTGTATAACTATATAGCTCTTAAGGTGTGGCTGTGTGATCGTGAAAACCTCATGACTGACACTCCCTTTATCCAGTGTAGGGACAGATGAGTAAGAAAATAAAGATAAAAAATAAATAAACAATAAAGGAGGATAAGGGGTCTGGAATGATTTGGGTGTTCTTTTTTATTTTTATTTTTATTCTTATTTTTATTTTTAGGGAGAGTAGTGAAAAGCTTCAGAAGTTGATTGTGGTGACGAATATGCAACTATATGATACTGTGAACAATTGTTTATACACTTTGGATGATTGTATGGCTATGTGAATACATCTCAATAAAATTGCATTAAAAAAAGCCAAAGAATTTTAAAAAAATATCTATTTCTGGACTCTCTACTGTGTTCAAATGATTTATGTGTATATCCCTTCTCTGAAACTAACCTTGATTGCTGTCTTGATCGCTGTAGTCTCTGGTGAGTCTTTAAATTGGGAAGTGTGATTCCTCCAAACTATTTTTCTTTTTCAAAATTGTTTTGGCTCTCCTAGTTCCTCTGCCTTTCCACATAAATCTCAGAGTAAGCGTGTCTGTACCCTGCTGTAGCTTGTCCTCGTGGGGCATTGCAGAGGAAGGAGCAGTGAACCCCCGCTGCTCGGCGGTTCCCTGAACTCCAGCCCTCGCCCCGGCGCACCTCCTGCCGCTTCCTCCCGGGAGCCCTCCGGCATCCGCATCCCGCCCGGGGACCCCGCGGCCGCAGAGGGACAGGCCGGGCAGGCCGCCTGGCCCATCTTGCCTGGAAATGGAGCCTCACTAATTTTTAAGAATAGGATAAGGGTATTGTGGCTCTGCTTTAAAAGTCTCTCTCCTTCAGAGTGATGGAGAGAAATATTTATGGATTAAATGATTTTTTAAAAATCACAATGAGAGACTATTTTGAAAAATATATCAAATTGGCAAAGACAAAAAGAGGAAAACCCGGAGGGACCGTGTCTGCAGCAGACCCCCCGGTGCCAACCCCAGCGCCCCTCCCTGGAGAGACCGCCTCCCTGAGCTGTAAAAAGGGACGAGAATAAACGCGTCACGACGCAGAAGCATTAACCCGGGCGAGCCCCGCACAGGAGCTGCTGGTCCCGGCACTGGGGGCGGCCCGGGCAGCAGGTGCCGGGACGTGGGTGCAGCTCGGCGGGGCCAGTCTCGCTGCTTCACCCGCTAAATGCGTGCACCCTGGGACTCAGCATTTCCCCTTCTGGAGAATGAGCCTGGATGCTCCTACGGTGTGGAATTACCCTTTCTACTGCAGGATTCCTCATAAAAGCAGAAGGCAGGAAACACCCAAACGTTCGTCAGCAGGGACAGGTGCAATCACTGGAGGCAGGCCCTGATTTATTTAGCACAGAATGAAAGGGACGGGCAGCTCCATGTCCTCGGCGGTGGGCCACTCTCCGCACGTTCGGGTGCAGGGCCTCGGGCCAGCAGGCCGTCCTTGGGGTAAGAACCGCAGGCGGCGGGTGCTCAGGTGCGCCGTTCCAATTCCAGGTGTATAAGAACGTGAGACAGTGTGTGCTCAGGTGCGTGGTTCTAGGCGTATGGGAACCAGATGGGGTGGATGCCAGGGCAATTCAGATTTCCCTGAATAGCCCTTCCTACCTTTTTTTTTTTTTTTAAATTTTATTTTGAAATAAATTCAAACTTACAGGAACAGTTGCAAAAACAATACAAACCCCATACACAGAACACCAGCATACCCCGACCCCCCTCCCCTGATACCCCAATCCACCAACTTTAACATCCTGTCACACCACCATTTCTTTCTTTCCCTCCCTCCCTCCCTCCCTATCATCCATCATCTATTGCTCTGTCTTCTGAACATATGAGAGCAAGCTGCACACATCCTGGAGTAAACACTGTAATTCACATATACAATTCCCATGAACAAGAACATTCTTTTATGCAACCCCATTAAGCACAGCTAAGAAGTTCAAGAAATTCAACATTGATACAAAGCTTACATTCTATATTTCCTTTTTTTTTTTCTTATGTCTCAACTGTATCCCTTTGAGCCTCCTGTCCTCCATCCTCAGATCCCATCCAGGATCATCCTTGGCATTTAATTGTCATTATCTATTTAGACTGTCTTTTTTTTTTTCCCAATTGTGGCAACATATATACAGCCTAAATCTTCCCATTTCAACCCCTCCCTAGCATTCCGTTAGTGGGATTAATCACATTTAGAATGTTGCAATGCTATCACCTTCCCACCATCCATTACTAGAAATTTCCCTTCACCTCAAACAGCAACACTACTCTCATTTCTTAACTCCCCATTTCCCCTTCCCCCACTTCTCACAACCCGTACTCTACCCCTCATCTCTATGGTCATATTCTCTGATAATTTCTTTGTGTTTACTGTGGGGCTTAAATTTAACCTCTTAAATCTATAACAGTCTTGTTTTTCTTTGATACCAACTTAACTTCAATAGGACACATAAACTATGTTCCTATACTCCTCCATTCCCCCACCTTTATGTAGTTCTTGTCAAAAATTACATATTTTACATTGAGTCCAAAACCATTGATCTACCATTACAGTTTATGTATTTTAGATCCTGTAGGAAGTAAATAGTGGAGTTACAAATCAAAAATACAGTAGTACTGGTATTTGTATTTACCATGTGATCTTTACTGGAAATCTTTATTTCTTCATGTGGTTTCAGTCAATTGTTTAGTGTCCCTTCCTTTCAGCCTGCTCAATTCCCTTTAGCATTTCTTATAGGACTGATCTACTGGTGATGAAGTCCCTCAGCTTTTGATTATCTGGGAATGTTTTCGTCTCCCCCTCATTTTTACCCTCCAGTTTTTTGTGAATTTTCTAAGTCTCTGATGGTTATTGACTTCTATTTGTATTCCATTGTGGTCAGAGAATGTGCTTTGAATAGATTCAAATTTTTTTTTTAATTTATTGAGGCTTGTTTTATGTGCCAGCATATGGTCTACTCTGGAGAAAGATTTGTGATCACTAGAGAAGAATGTGTGACCTGGTGATTTGGGATGTGATGTTCTATATATGTCTGTTAAATTTCTCTATATCTCTCTCTCCTTTCTTTGTTTCTCTGTTGGTAGGCTACCTTTAGTATCTGAAGTAGGGCAGGTCTTTTATTAGAAAAATTTCTCAGCATTTGTTTGTCTGTGAAAAGCTAAGCTCTCCTTCAAATTTGAAGGAGAGCTTTGCTGGATAAAGTATTCTTGCTTGGAAATTTTTCTCTCAGAATTTTAAATATGTCATGCCACTGCCTTCTCACATCCATGGTGGCCGCTGAGTAGTCACTACTTAGTCTTATGTTGTTTCCTGTGTATGTGGTAAATTGCTTTTCTCTTGCTGCTTTCAGAACTTGCTCCTTCTCTTCAGTATTCAAAGTCTGATCAGAATATGTCTTGGAGTGGGTTTATTTGGATTTATTCTATTATGCTTTGTGTATTTATATTGTGTAGAAGGTTTGGGAAGTTTTCCCCAACAATTCCTTTGAATACTCTTTCTAGACCTTTACCCTTCTCTTCCCCTTCTGGGACACCAATGAGTCTTAAATTTGGACATTTTATTTTATCTATCATATCCCTGAGATCCACTTTGATTTTTTCAATTTTTTCCCCCATTCTTTCTTTTCTTATTTCATTTTCTATTCTGTGGTCCTCAAGGAGGCTGAGTCATTGTTCAACTTCCTCTAATCTTGTATTATGAGTATCCAGAGTCTTTTTAATTTGGCCAACAGTTTCTTTTATTCCCATGAGATCTTCTATTTTATTTACTCTTGCAACTTCTTGATGCTCTTCTAGGGTCTTCTTTATGTCCTTTATATCCTGTGCCATGCTCTCATTTGTCCTTAGTTCTTTGATTAATTGTGCCAAGTGCTGTGTCTCTTCTGATCTTTTGATTTGGGTGTTTGGGTTTGGGTTCTCCATATTGTCTGGTTTGATCATATGCTTTAATATTTTCTGTTCTTTTTGGCCTCTTGGCATTTGCTTTACTCGATCTCTAATATGTCAGATCTACAGCTTGGTGGCATACACTTTCTCTAACTAACCAGAAGATGGTGTCTGCGAGTCACCTATTCACCTCAAGTGAGTTCTCCCCAACTTTGTCTTTGTGGTGTGTGGGGATCTGGTTCTTGTGGGGTTCAATTGGTGCACTGAGTTTCAGTGTGTTGTTGGTGCTGTCCACCCTGAATGTAGGGCGTGTGTCTGAGCGGTTAAGGAGACAGGGCATCTGGCCCACAAGTCCTTGGTATTGGCATAGAGTCCCTGGGGTTTGCGAGCGGGTCCCCCTTCTCAGCCGTGCTCTTCCAGGACCTCTGCTGAGGGAAGGCTGTGCCACGTCACAAGTGCTCGCCGGCCTCCAGGGAAGCCCTGGGCCACCAGGCTGTGCAGGGATGTTCCCAGCCTGCTGTAAAGATGGTTGAATGGGGCGTGTTAATTACCCCCTTTTCACACAGCTCTGAGACAATCAGCCGTGGGTGCACTAAAGGCCACTGTCCACAGCTGATATTGTGGTGTGTGCGTGGTGCTGTGGGAAACACTCCCTGTCACACTCGGTTTCTTGGTGTGGCTCTGGGCTGTGGGACGGGCCCTAGGCAGGAGCATCCCCAGCCTGCTGGGGAGATGGCTGCAAGGGGCGTGGTTTCTTTCTCCTTTTGGCTCCCCTCTGCCCTCCTGGCCCTGAGACAATCAGCAGCAGGTGTGGGAATGGCTATCCTCCACGCCAGACACCGAGATGTTGGCACAGTCCACTCCCGCCATGTTTCATTGCGTGGTTCTCCCTGTTGTAACCGCAGCCATTCCCGGGCTTTTTTTTTTTTTTTTTTAAAGGAACTAGTCTGTCTCTAAACGCCAACCCCTGGTTTCCCCACACCACAGTATGGCTGCTGGTTATTCAGCAGGCTCACTCACTTGTTTCAGAATGCAGACTCCCGCTTTCACCAAGTGCACGGTCCCTGTGGATTTAGCAGACCTTGTCCGGCTGGTGCATCACTGGAACTGGTGTTCTGGGCCACTTTCTGGCTTTTATCTAGTATTTTTCACGGAGGTGTTTTTTTGCCCTCTCTCACCTAGCCGCCATCTTAGGTTCTCTCTTCCTATCTTTCAAGTTTTATAACGTCTATATAGGTTAACTCTTCAAGACAAAAGCCAAAGAGATAGAAAATAGAAGTAATAAATAAATAAGATAAATATTGGGGAAGGTGGTCTGGAGAAAGCATCAGAGCTGAGCAGGGTTTCCTCCACATGCCCTTTCTCAGAGTCAGGCTGATGGAACAGACATTGTGGATGGTGAGATAGGGTGGTGTCCTCCTTATTCAGCACTTACTGAGTTCACTCTCATTATTTCATTGAATTCACACCTCCCACTGCTCCAAATAAACAGAAAACACAGCCTTATTGCTCCCATTTAGAAATGAATTTTTATTCAGAGAGGTTGAGTACTTTGCCCTAGGCCACACAGCTGGTGTCTGCCTGACTCCCAGTCCCACACACCCCTTCTCCCAGGGTGGGCTGTGCGGTTTCGGGTTGGAGCTGGCAGTCTAGCAACTCGGATTCAGACTCTGTGCTGCTGGGGGGCCTGGGACAAGTCACCTGTGTCCCCAAATGGAAGGGTTGGCAGCACACACCTGGGGCTTCTTTAAACTTTACACTGAAATAAGTTCAAATTTTCAGGACAGTTGCAAAATGGAATGTCCATTCCTGCTGTCCTGATAGATGTAGCACCTGCATTTTCTCCCTCACATCTGTGTGAACGTATCTTTGTCAAACAGCTCACAGATGCTCTTCTCACTTCAAAAAAATTATTTTTTCTCTCTGTTTCATTTTGGATATTTCTATTGCTCTGTATTCAAATTCACTAATCTTTTTTTCAGCCATGTCTCATCTGCTGTGAATCCCAACTGCATATCTTTCATCTCACAAATTGTAGCTTCATCTCTAGAAATTAGAGCTGGCTCTTTTTATAGCTTCCATCTTGCTACTTAACATTTTGAAAATACAGAATCAGTTATAATAACTATTTTAATATCTTTGTCAGTTAATTCTAATATCTGTCTTAACTCTGGGCTATTTTTGATTGGTTTGATTTTGATCCTCATTATGGTCCATATTTTCCTGCTTCTCTGCATTCCTGGTAATTTTTTATTGGATGACAGGCATTGTGTAACTTACCTTCTTGGGTGCTGGATATTTTTGTATTCTCTAATATCCCTGATCTTTCTCCAGAGATGCAGTCAAGTTGCTTGTAAGAAGTTTGCTCTTTTTGGGTCTTGCTCTAAGCTTTTTTAGGCAGACCCAGAGCAACAACTAGTTTGGGCTAGTTATTCCAACAAGGGTTGCAGTGCAAAAGACAGGACACCCAGTAAAATTTGAAATTCAGATAAACAACACATAATGTTTTACTGCAAGTATATCCCATGCAATATTTGCAAGCAGAAGTCACTTTTACCTTTTTTAGAACCAAGAAAAGTGAGGTGGTTTTCTTTTTTTATAACAATTTTATTGAGATATAATTCACATACCGAGAAAGTAACCCTTCTCGAGTTATAATGTGGTGGTTTCAATATATTCACAGAGTCATGCGATCACCACCACTATCTGATTTTAGAATATTTTCCTCACCCAGAAAGAAGCCTTGCGCCCATTAGCGTCGCCCCCCTCTCTCCCACCCTCCCGCCCAGTGACCACTGTTTCCTGTCCATAGACTTGCCTGCCCTGCACAGTTCACATAAATGGAATCACACACGGGTGGCACTTTGGGCCTGGCTTCTTTAGCATAATGTTTTCAAGGCTCATCCATGCTGTAACGTATGTCAGCCCTTCATCCTTTTTCCCCTATGACTTTTTAAATTCCATTTTTTCATCAGCTTTATCAAGATATAATTCACATACCATGCAAGTCACCCATTTAAAGTGTACAATTCAATGGTTTTTAGTATACTGACAGATTTGTGCAACCATCACCAAAGTTAATTTTAGAAAAATTTCATCACCTCCCCCAAAAAAAGACTCCATAGGCTTTCGCTATCACCACCCTACTCTCTTGCCAACCCCCACCCCGGCTTCCCAAATCCCTTCCCCAGCCTAAGGCAAATGCTGGTCTATTTTCTGTGTCTATAGATTTCCCTGTTCTGGACACTTCATATGAATGGGATCATTTAATATGTGGTCTCTCATGACTTGCTTCTTTCACTAAGCAAAATGTTTCCAAGGTTTCTCCGTGTTGTTGCATGTATTAATACTTCATTCCATTTTATGGTCAGACAATATTCTACTTTATGGATATGCTACCTTCAGTTTATCCATTTCTCAGTTGGTGGACATGTGGGCTGCTTCCACTTTTTCACTATTATGAATCACACTGCCATAAACATTGGTGTTCAAGTTTCTGTGTGGATGTGTTTTCATTTCTCACTTTGTTCCCCTTTTAAGGTAAATATATTCTACTGTCTGGACAGACCACATTTTGTCTACCCATTCATCAGCTGCTGGACCCTGGGGTTGGCTCCACTTTCTGGGTGTTATAATAATGCTGCTATGAACTTTCATGTTTTTGTGTGGACATATGTTTTCAATTTTCCTGGACATATATGTAAGAGCGGAGTTTCTGGGTCATATGGTAACTTTATGTTTAATATTTTAAGGAACTGCCCAACTTTTCCAAAGTGGCTGCACCACTTACCAGCAGCAGATGAGGTTCCAGTTTCTCTCCATCCTTGTCAGCACACGTAAAGCTCTGTCTTTTTATTATAGCCATCCTACTGGGTGCATAGTGCTATCTCACTGTGGTTATGGTTTGCATTTCCCTGATGACAGTGATATTGAACACCTTTTCATGTGCTTACTGACCACTCATATATCTTCTTTTGAGAAATGTCTATTCATATCCTTTACCATTTAAAAAATTGGTTTATTTATCTTTGAATTATTGAGTTGTATGAGTTCTTTCTATAGTCTGAATAAAAGTTTCTTATTTTATTTTATTTCTGAATAGAAGTTTCTTACTCCCCTGTTCTTTGGGCTGTGATTTCATGTTTTTGATGGTGTCCTTTGAAGCACAAACATTTTAAATTCCGGGTGGGTCTCAATTAATTCACTGGAGCCCTTTAAAAAGAGCCACGCAGGCCCAGACGCTGGCTGCAGCTGAGAGAGACATTTTGGAGACGGCCGTTGAAAGCTGGCTTTTGCTAGCCCAGAGTTTGACGAGGAGAAACTAAGAGAACACCACCAGACACCGAGGGAGGAACGTCCTGGGAGAAAGCCATTTGGAAACCAGAACTCCAGAGCAGACGCCAGCCACGTGCCTTCCCAGCTGACAGAGTTTTTCCGGACGCCAATGGCCATCTCCAGTGAAGGCACCTATTATTGATGCATTACCTTGGACACTTTATGGCCTTAAGACTGTAATTGTGTAACCAAATAAAACCCCTTTTATAAAAGCCAATCCATCTCTGGTGTTTTGCATAAGGGCAGCATTAGGAAACCGGAACAATATTCTTTCCCCAGTGAATTGTCATGTCACCCTTGCTGAAAAATCAGTTGATCATAAGCCCATTTTTGGACTCTCATTTCTATTCCACTCATCTATTTATCTATCCTTATGCCAGTACCACACTGTCTTGATTACTGTAGCTTTGTTGCAAGTTTTGAAATTGAGAATTGGGAAGTGTCCTGTAATTTTGTCCTTCTTTTTAAAGATTATTTTGGCCATGCTGAGTCCCTTGCATTTCCATATGAATTTTAGGATCAACTCGTCAATATCTGCAAAAAAGGCGTCTGGGCCATGTTGAATCTGTAGATCAGTTTGGCGGTGTTGCCACCTTAAGGGTGTTTTTCTTTCATTCCATAACATGAGCTATCTTCCCACCATGTAGGTCTTCTTTCATGTCTTTCAACAATGTTTTGTAGTTTTCAGTATATAGGATTTGCACTTCTCTTGTTAAATTTATCCTAAGCATTTCATTCTTTTTGATGCTATTGTAAATGGAATTGTTTTCTTAATTTCATTTTGGATTGTTCATTACTAGTGTATAACCATACTATTCACTTTTGTATATTGCTCTTTTTATCTGGCAACCTTGCTGAACTCATTTGCTAGTTCTAATATTTTGTCTGTGGATTCCTTAGGATTTCCTATGTACAAGATCATGTCATCTGAAAATTGAGATAGTTTTCTTATTTAGGTTTTCTTATTATTTTAGAGGCTATTGTAAATGGAAATGTTTTCTTGACTTCCTTTTTGGATTGTTCAATTTAATAACTCCATGAAATTTGTTGTGGATTCTTTGAGGTTTTCTACATATAGAAGCCTGTATATATGCAAATGGAGATAGTTTTACTTCTTCCTTTCCAATTTGGATGGCTTTTATTTCTTTATCTTGCCAAATTCTCTGGCTAGAACTTCCTGTACAATGTTGAATAGCAGTTGAATATCCTTGCCTTTTTCCCTACTTTAGGGGGAAAGTACTCAGTCATTCACCACTGAGTGTGATGCTAGCTGCCAGTTGTTCATAAGTGCCTTTATTCTCTTGAGGAGTTTCCCTTCTATGCCTAGTTTTCCTAGTGGTTTTTATCAAGAAAGGATAATAGATTTTGCCACATGCCTTTTCTGCATCAAATCAGATGCCCGCACAGGTGGTTTTCAGTCACGTCTGCCACACTGACTGGTTTTCTTATGTTGAACCGCTCTGGGAATATTTCTGAGGCTGAGTTCTCCCACAGTGAGCATTCCAAATCCGCTTAACATAATTTTAAGACCTGCTGCACCTTTGTTTTCTGCGAGCTTTCCTTGTACTGGGGCTCGCAGTGTTCAGTTATTGTTTTGTCAGTGGGGGCATTATCAACCCTCTGAGGATCTTCCCCTCCACACACTTCATTTTGTTCTTGCTATCCATGAAGAAAGTGCTATTATTACCTCCTTATTCTCAAGGAACCACAGAAAAACTGAGAGTTCTTGGAGAGTATAAATAATACTGTGGGAAAGAAAATTTAAATAGGAAAGTTGGAAGATGAGATTGAAGAATAATGGAAGTGCAGAATGACAATAATAAAGAGACAGAAAATATGAGGAAAAAAGAATGAGAGGCCTCGAAGATCAGTGCAGGAAAAGACTGTGGTCACATTCAAATCAAGATGGTAAAATGACAGCCAGGAAGAGATAACTGCTGTGAGAGGCTCGAGGCTGCCGAGTTCTCTGATCTGACGACGTGAAGACCAGGGATGCGGGAGGCACTTCCTCAGTGAATGCGTGCGCCAGCATCACGGTTCCCTGGGAGGGGCCTCCTGGTCTCCCCTGCCCCTGGCCACCAGTGACATTTTCTATACTTCTGCCTTTTCCAGAATGTCATAGAGTTGGAATTGTATAGTGTTCTAGTTTGCTAATGCTGCCAGAACATAAAACACCAGAGATGGATTGGCTTATACTGAAAGGGGGTTTATTTGGTTACACAGTTACAGTCTTAAGGCCATAAAGTGTCCAAGGTAACACATCAACAATTGGTACCTTCATTGGAGGATGGCCGATGGTGTCTGGAAAACCTCTGTTAGCTGGGAAGGCACGTGGCTGGTGTCTGCTCTGGAGTTCTGGTTTCAAAATAGCTTTCTCCCAGGACATTCCTCTCTAGGCTGCAGTTTGTTGAAAATGTCACTCTTAGTTGCACTTGGGATATTTGTCCTCTCTCAGCTTCTCTGGAGCAAGAGTCTGCTTTCAATGGCCATATCCAAAATGTCTGTCATCTGCAGCTCCTGTGCTTTCTTCAAAGTGTCTCTCTTGGCTGCAGCAGCTTGCTCCTTCTGTCTGATCTTATATAGTGCTCCAGTAATTTAATTCAGACCCACCCAATGGCCGGGTCAACACCTCCATGGAAATTATCCAATCAGAGTCATCACCCACAGTTGGGTGGGGCGCATCTCCATGGAAACACTCAAAGAATTACAATCTAATTAACACGGATAGGTCTGCCCACACAAGACTGCATCAAAGATAATGGCGTTTGGGGGGACATAGTACATTCAAACCAGCATATATAGCATGTAGCTTTTTCGGGCTGGTTGCTTTCACTTAGCAATGTGCATTTAAATTTTTGTAGTTTCTTTTATTCACTGGCTAACACCCTTGTCTGGTTGTCCCCCCGTCTGCTCATCCATTCACCTGTGGAGGACATCTCGGCTGCTTCCAAGTTCTGCCAGTTGTGGACGAATCTGCTGTGCCATCCGCGTGCAGGTTTTTGCGTGGACGCAGGTTTTCAGCTCCCTCGTGTGAAGATGGCGAGGAGCCGGGTCTTGGGGAGAGCCTGGGCCCAGCTTTGCAGAGCCCGCGCGGGGGAGCGCGGGTGCGCAGGTGCACCAGTCGCCCCCCCGCTGGGCAGTTCGGGAGCGGGACCCGGGCTGGGGCCGACTTTGGGAACCGGCGCCAGGACGGACCCCTCGAGCAAGCAGAGGCCCTGCAGGGAGCGCGCGCCCGGGCCAGGGGAGCCGCCCCCCACCCCTGCTCCTCCTCCCACCGCGGGCCGGCCTGGGTCCCGCGCCCCAGCAGCAGCCCCTGCGTCCCACCCGCACACCGGAGGTGGGCACGGGCCAGGCTGGTTCCTAGCGTTCCTTCACTTTAACTGTCCACGTAATGAGCCGTGACCGCCCTTCTTTCATTTCTGCTAGTCTCTCTTCTTTCTTGGTTATCCTGCCCAGAGGTTTACCCATTTTATTGAACTTTTCAAAGAACCAGTTTTGGATTCGTTGATTTTGCCATTAATTCCCTGTTTCCAATTTCAATTATTCTTGCTATAATTTATTATTTCTTTTCTTCTGTTTACTCTTGCGAGAATTAGATTAAGTTTAGCTTTCATGCAGGGTGGGGGCAGCTCAGGGGAATGGCAGAGGGTCAAGAAGCCAAGCTGTAATCGGTGGCCAGTCCTCCTGTTTATCCGCCCACTGTCCTTGCAAGGTGGAGACTGAGGGTAGAGGTTCCTAAAATAGCTTCATAAGTTGTTACCAAATGAGCTCAGACTGGCTCTGAAGTTAAAGAATAAAGGAAAGAGGGGTGGAGCCTTGTTTAAAATATTCCTTGTTTCAAATGTTTCAAGTTGGCACCTGAGACATTTTTCACATGTTTCCAATTTGGGCGTGCTGCATGTTTCAAATCTGCACTTGCTAGTTAGGCTTGTGGAATAGAATGTAACCCCTGAAGTATCAGCCACTGGAGAAACAGTGGAGGGACATGTGGTTAGGCCTAGGGAATAAATACTGCTGGGTCTATTGTTCTGTGCACCAATCCCCTACATTTTGGTTGGGCATCTGTTCTTGCAAGATCATGAATAAATTCTTTTCTTCTCCGTAATCAGGTGAGCGTTTATTCCTTTTTAGGAATAATACTTGTTTCTCACACTCTGGATTTAATGTTCTCTTTTTTTAAAAAATTTTATTTTGAAATAAATTCAATGTTATAGGAACAGTTGCAAAAACAATACAAACCCCATACACAGAACTCCAGCATACCCTGAACCCCCTCCCCCAATACCCCGATCCACCAACTTTAACATGCTGTCACACTGCCATTTCTTTCTTTCCCTCCCTCCCTCCCTCCCTATCATCCATCATCTATTGCTCTGTCTTCTGAGCATATGAGAGCAAGCTGCACACATCGTTGAACAAACACTATACTTCATATATACAATTCCCATGAACAAGAACATTCTTTTATGCAATCCCATTAAGCGCAGCTAAGAAGTTCAAGAAATTCAACATTGATACAAAGTTTACATTCTATATTTCCTTTTTTTTTTCTTATGTCCCAACTGTGTCCCTTTGAGCCTCCTCTCCTTCATCCTCAGATCCCATCCAAGATCATCCTTGGCATTCAATTGTCATCTATTTAGACTGTCTTTTTTTTTTTTTTTTTACAATTGTGGAAACATATATACAGCCTAAATCTTCCCATTCCACCCCCTCCCTAGCATTCCATTAGTGGGATTAATCACATTTAGAATATTGCAATGCTATCACCTTCCCACCATCCATTACTAGTGCGGGACACTGATTACGCGCTTTAACTTGGCGGGCCTGGGCTGGGGGACCGGATCCACCCCTGGGGAGGGTAGTGGGTACGGGTGAGTGCGCCCTCTACAGCCCCCCGGGCCTGGGAAAGTGAGGCCGGAGGCAGGCCCCATTTCCTCACCCAAAAAATACCAATGTTAGGGGAGGCTTGCCGGAGGGAACCGCCTTTTCCCCACCCCCTTATCTTGCCCGGACACTCCCCGTTGCCAGCGCAACTCCCATCACCACCGGTGCGCATACATTGTTGCCAGACACCGTTACGGGAGCAACTCTCGCCCCTTTTCAATCAACCTCCGCGCCCTCTCAGAACCAATCCAAGCCTTTAACCCCTACAGCTACCCCGCCCTCTAAACGCCCGATATAAGCTTGTACTCTCCCCTAATAAACTCTCTTGGTTTTCTTCACCCTAAAAGAAGCGTGTCCCGCCTGTTCCTTTCTCGCCGCCCTCCATACTTTGCGCGCCTCCCGCCGGGGACCTGGCCAAGTCCCCCGCCTCGCCCTCGCCTCCGGGAAAGAGCCCCCGCCGCCGGTACCCTCGGAGTAATCCTGGGAGCCTAGGATTTAGCAACCGGCCGCCACCCTCCCCCAGACGAGTCAACTGCGACCGCAACTAGAAATTTCCCTTCACCTCAAACAGCAGCCCTACACTCATTTCTTAACTCCCCGTTTCCCCTTCCCCCACTTCTCGTAACCCATGCTCTACTCTTCATCTCTATGGTCATATTCTCTGATAATTTCTTTGTGTTTACCATGGGGCTTAAAATTAACCTCTGAAATCCATAACAATCTTGTTTTTCTTTGATACCAACTTAACTTCAATATGACATGTAAACTATGTTCCTATACTCCTCCATTCCCCCACCTTTATATAGTTCTTGTCAAAAATTACATATTTTACATTGAGTCCAAAACCAATGATTTGTCATTAGAGTTTGTGTATTTTATATCCTGTAGGAAGTAAATAGAGGAGTTACAAATAAAAAATTATTGACTTCTATTTGTATTCCATTGTGGTCAGAGAATGTGCTTTGAATATATGCAATGGGTATTGTTTTGTTTTGTTTTTTTATTTATTGAGGCTTGTTTTATGTCCCAGCATATGGTCTATTCTGGCGAAAGATCCATGATCACTAGAGAAAAATATGTGTCCTGGTGATTTGGGATGTAATGTTCTATATATGTCTGTTAAAATTCTCTATATCTCTCTCTTGTTTCTTTGTTTCTCTGTTGGTAGGGCTCCCTTTAGTATCTGAAGTAGGGCAGGTCTTTTATTGGCAAAATCTCTCAGCATTTGTTTGTCTGTGAAAAATTTAAGCTCTCCCTCAAATTTGAAGGAGAGTTTTGCTGGATAAAGTATTCTTGCTTGGAAATTTTTCTCTCTCAGAATTTTAAATATGTCATGCCACTGCCTTCTCACCTCCATGGTGGCCGCTGAGTAGTCACTATGTAGTCTTCTGTTGTTTCCTTTGTATGTGGTGAAATGCTTTTTCTTGCTGCTTTCAGAACTTGCTCCTTCTCTTCAGTATTTGACAGTCTGATCAGAATATGTCTTGGAGTGGGTTTATTTGGATTTATTGTATTTGTAGTTCACTGGGCATTTATGCTTTGTGTATTTATATTGTGTAGAAGGTTTGGGGAGTTTTCCTCAACAATTTCTTTGCATACTCTTTCTAGAGCTTTACCCTTCTCTTCCCCTTCTGGGACACCAATGAGCCTTAAATTTGGACATTTTATTTTATCTATCTTATCCCTGATATCCATTTCAATTTTTTCAATTTTTTCCTCCATTCTTTCTCTTGTTCTTTCATTTTCTGTTCTGTGGCCCTCTAGGACACTGAGTCATTATTCAACTTCCTCTAGTCTTGTATTATGAGTATCCAGAGTCTTTTTAATTTGGCCAACAATTTCTTTTATTTCCATAAGATCTTCTATTTTTTTTATTTACTCTTGCAATTTCTTCTTTATGCTCTTCTAGGGTCTTCTTTATGTCCTTTATATCCTGTGCCATGTTCTTCTTCATGTCCTTTGTTTTTTTCTTGTTTCATTTCTTTTTTTAATCTTCATTTTATTGAGATATATTCACATACCACACAGTCATACAAAACAAATCATACATTCGATTGTTCACAGTACCATTACATAGTTGTACATTCATCACCTAAATCAATCCCTGACACCTTCATTAGCACACACATAAAAATAACAAGAATAATAATTAAAGTGAAAAAGAGCAATTGAAGTAAAAAAGAACACTGGGTACCTTTGTCTGTTTGTTTGTTTGTTTCCTTCCCCTATTTTTCTACTCATCTATCCATAAACTAGACAAAGTGGAGTGTCGTCCTTAAGGCTTCCCCAATCCCACTGTCACCCCTCATAAGCTACATTTTTATACAATTGTCTTCAAGATTCATGGGTTCTGGGTTGTAGTTTGATAGTTTCAGGTATCCACCACCAGCTAACCCAATTCTTTAGAACCTAAAAAGGGTTCTCTAAATTGTGCGTAAGAGTGCCCACCAGAGTGACCTCTCGGCTCCTTTTGGAATCTCTCTACCACTGAAGCTTATTTCATTTCCTTTCACATCCCCCTTTTGGTCAAGAAGATGTTCTCTGTCCCACAATGACGGGTCTACATTCCTCCTTGGGAGTCATATTCCACTTTGCCAGGGAGATTCACTCCCCTGGGTGTCTGATCCCACGTAGGGGGGAGGGCAGTGATTTCACCTTTCAAGTTGGCTTAGCTAGAGAGACAGGGCCACATCTGAGCAACAAAGAGGCATTTGGGAGGAGGCTCTTAGGCACAATTATAGGGAGGCCTAGCCTCTCCTTTGCAGCAACCGTCTTCCCAAGGGTAAAACCTGTGGTAGAGGGCTCAACCCATCAAACCACCAGTCCCCTATGTCTGTGGTCATGTTAGCAACCATCAACGTGGGGTAGGCCAATACCCCTGCATTCTCCACAGGCTCCTCAAGGGGGCACTACATATTTTTTTCCTTGTTTTTTTTTTTTCCTTTTTTTAAATCAACTGTATGAAAAAAAATTTAAAACAAACAAACAAACATACAATAAAAGAGCATTTCAAGGAGACCATAATAAGGGAGTAAGAAAAAGACAACTAACCTAAGATAACTGCTTTACTTCCAACATGTTCCTACTTTACCCCAAGAAAGTTACATAATACAGCAACATTTCTGTGAACTTGTTCCTACTATATCCATCAGAAATTAACAGACCATAGTCATTCCTGGGCATCCCCAGAACATTAAATAGCTTATCTGTTCTTCTTGGATTATTGTTCCCCCTTCCTTAATTGCTCTCTATTGCTAGTTCCCCTACATTCTACATTATAAACCATTTGTTTTACATTTTTCAAAGTTCACATTAGTGGTAGCATATAATATTTCTCTTTTTGTGCCTGGCTTCTTTCGCTCAGCATTATGTCTTCAAGGTTCATCCATGTTGTCATATGTTTCACGAGATCGTTCCTTCTTACTGCCGCGTAGTATTCCATCGTGTGTATATACCACATTTTATTTATCCACTCATCTGTTGAAGGACATTTGGGTTGTTTCCATCTCTTGGCAATTGTGAATAATGCTGCTATGAACATTGGCGTGCAGATATCTGTTTGTGTCACTGCTTTCCGATCTTCCGGGTATATACCGAGAAGTGCAATTGCTGGATCGAATGGTAACTCTATATCTAGTTTTCTAAGGAACTGCCAGACTGACTTCCAGAGTGGCTGAACCATTTTACAGTCCCACCAACAATGAATAAGAGTTCTAATTTCTCCACATCCCCTCCAGCATTTGTAGTTTCCTGTTTGTTTAATGGCAGCCATTCTAATTGGTGTTAGATGGTATCTCATTCTGGTCTTAATTTGCATCTCTCTAATAGCTAGTGAAGCTGAACATTTTTTCATCTGTTTCTTGGCCATTTGTATTTCCTCTTCAGAGAACTGTCTTTTCATATCTTTTGCCCATTTTATAATTGGGCTGTCTGTACTATTGTCATTGAGTTGTAGGATTTCTTTATATATGCAAGATATCAGTCTTTTGTGAGATACATGGTTTCCAAAAATTTTTTCCCAATGGGTTGGCTGCCTCTTTACCTTTTTGAGAAATTCCTTTGAGGTGCAGAAACTTCTAAGCTTGAGGAGTTCCCATTTATCTATTTTTTCTTTTGTTGCTTGTGCTTTGGGTGTAAAGTCTAGGAAGTGGCCACCTAATACAAGGTCTTGAAGATGTTTTCCTACATTATCTTCTAGGAGTTTTATGGTACTTTCTTTTATATTGAGATCTTTCATCCATTTTGAGTTAATTTTTGTGTAGGGTGTTAGGTAGGAGTCCTCTTTCATTCTTTTGGATATGGATATCCAACTCTCCCAGCCCCATTTGTTGAAAAGACCATTATGACCCAGTTCAATGACTTTGGGGGCCTTATCAAAGATCAGTCGGCCATAGATCTGGGGGTCTATCTCCAAATTCTCAGTTCTATTCCATTGATCTATATGTCTATCTTTGTGCCAGTACCATGCTGTTTTGACAACTGTGGCTTTATAATAAGCTTCAAAGTCAGGGAGTGTAAGTCCTCCAACTTCGTTTTTCTTTTTTAGAGTGTCTTTAGCAATTTGAGGCATCTTCCCTTTCCAAATAAATTTGATAACTAGCTTTTCCAAGTCTGCAAAGTAGGTTGTTGGAATTTTGATTGGAATTGTGTTGAATGTGTAGATGAGTTTGGGTAGAATTGACATCTTAATGACATTTAGCCTTCCTATCCATGAACATGGAATATTTTTCCATCTTTTAAGGTCCCCTTCTATTTCTTTTAGTAGAGTTATGTAGTTTTCTTTGTATAGGTCTTTTACATCTTTGGTTAAGTTTATTCCTAGGTACTTGAGTTTTTTAGTTGCTATTGAAAATGGTATCTTTTTCTTGAGTGTTTCTTCAGATTGTTCATTTCTAGCATATAGAAACATTACTGACTTACGTGCATTAATCTTGTATCCCGCTACTTTGCTAAATTTGTTTATTAGCTCTAGTAGCTGTATCGTCGATTTCTCAGGGTTTTCCAGATATAAGATGATATCATCTGCAAACAATGACAGTTTTACTTCTTCTTTTCCAATTTGGATGTCTGTTATTTCTTTGTCTTGCCGGATTGCCCTGGCTAGCACTTCCAGCACAATGTTGAATAACAGTGGTGACAGCGGGCATCCTTGTCTTGTTCCTGATCTTAGGGGGAAGGCTTTCAGTCTCTCACCATTGAGTACTATGCTGGCTGTGGGTTTTTCATATATGCTCTTTATCATATTGAGGAAGTTTCCTTCAATTCCTACCTTTTGAAGTGTTTTTATCAAAAACAGATGTTGGATTTTGTCAAATGCTTTTTCAGCATCTATTGAGATGATCATTTGATTTTTCCCTTTCGAATTTTTAATGTGTTGTAATACATTGATTGATTTTCTTATGTTGAACCATCCTTGCATACCTGGAATGAACCCCACTTGGTCATGGTGTATGATTCTTTAAATGTGTCTTTGGATTCGATTTGCAAGTATTTTGTTGAGGATTTTTGCATCTATATTCATTAGGGAGATTGGCTAATAGTTTTCCTTTCTTGTAGCATCTTTGCCTGGTTTTGGTATTAGATTGATGTTTGCTTCATAAAATGAGTTAGGTAGTGTTCCATTTTCTTCAATGTTTTGAAAGAGTTTGAGTAAGATTGATGTCAGTTCTTTCTGGAAAGTTTGGTAGAATTCCCCTGTGAAGCCATCTGGCCCTGGGCATTTACTTGTGGGAAGATTTTTGATGACTGATTGGATCTCTTTGCTTGTGATGGGTTGGTTGAGGTCTTCTATTTCTTCTCTGGTTAGTCTAGGTTGTTCATATGTTTCCAGGAAATTGTCCATTTCCTCTACATTATCCAGTTTGTTGCCATAATTAGTTCATAGTATCCTCTTATAATTTTTTTAATTTCTTCAGGATCTGCAGTTATGTCACCTTTTTCATTCATTATTTTGTTTATATGGATCTTCTCTCTTTTTGATGTTGTCAGTCTAGCTAGGGGCTTGTCAATCTTGTTGATCTTCTCAGAGAACCAACTTTTGGTGATATTTATCTTCTCTATTGTTTTTTTGTTCTCTATGTCATTTATTTCTACTTTAATCCTTGTTATTTCTTTTCTTCTACTTGGTTTAGGGTTGGTTTGCTGTTCATTTTCTAGCTTCTTCAGTTGATCCATTAGTTCTTCGATTTTAGCTCTTTCTTCCTTTTTAATATATGCGTTTAGTGCTATAAATTTCCCCCTCAGTACTGCTTTTGCTGCATCCCATAGGTTTTGGTATGTTGTGTTCTCATTTTCATTCATCTCTATATATTTAGGAATTTCTTACTATTTCTTCTTTAACCCACTGATTGTTTAGGAGTGTGTTGTTTAACCTCCAGGTATTTGTGAATTTTCTAAGTCTCTGATGGTTATTGACTTCTAATTGTATTCCATTGTGGTCAGAGAATGTGCTTTGAATAATTTCAATCTTTTTAAATTTATTGAGGCTTGTTTTATGTCCCAGCATATGATCTATTCTGGAGAAAGTTCCATGAGCACTATAAAAGTATGTGTATCCTGGTGATTTGGGATATAATGTTCTGTATATGGCTGTTAAATCTAATTCATTTATCAGATTGTTTAGGTTTTCAATTTCTTTATTGGTCTTCTGTCTGGTTGATCTATCTATAGGAGAGAGTGATGTGTTGAAGTCTCCCACAATTATTGTGGAAACATCAATTCCTTCCTTTAGTTTTGCCAGTGTTTCTCTCATGTATTTTGTGGCACCTTGATTGGGCGCATAGACATTTATGATTGTTATTTCTTCTTGTTGAATTGCCCCTTTTATTAGTATGTAGTGTCCTTCTTTGTCTCTCAAAACATCCCTGCATTTAAAGTCTATTTTATCTGAGATTAATATTGCTACACCTGCTTTCTTTTGGCTGTAGCTTGCATGAAATATTTTTTTCCATCCTTTCACTGTCAATTTCTGTGTGTCCCTGTGTCTAAGATGAGTCTCTTGTATGCAACATATTGATGGTTCATTTTTTTTTGATCCATTCTGCCAATCTGTATCTTTTAATTGGGGAGTTTAATCCATTTACATTCAACGTTGTAACTGTGAAGGCATTTCTTGAATCAGCCATCTTATCCTTTGGTTTATGTTTGTCATATATATTTTTCCCCTCTCTCTATTAATATCCTTTATTGTACCCATACCGAATCTCTTTAGTACTGAACCTTTCTCCAAGTCTCTCTGTCCTTTCTTTGTTTGTCTGTAGGGCCCCCTTTAGTATCTCCAATAGGGCAGGTCTCTTGTTAGCAAATTCTCTCAGCATTTGTTTGTCTGTGAAAAATTTAAGCTCTCCCTCAAATTTGAAGGAGAGCTTTGCTGGATAAAGTATTCTTGGTTGGAAATTTTTCTCACTCAGAATTTTAAATATATCGTGCCACTGCCTTCTCGCCTCCATGGTGGCTGCTGAGTAGTCACTACTTAGTCTTATGCTGTTTCCTTTGTATGTGGTGAATTACTTTTCTCTTGCTGCTTTCAGAACTTGCTCCTTCTCTTTCGTGTTTGACAGTGTGATCAGAATATGTCTCGGAGTGGGTTTATTTGGATTTATTCTATTTGAAGTTCACAGAACATTTATGATTTGTGTATTTATGGTGTTTAGAAGATTTGGGAAGTTTTCCCCAACAATTTCTTTGAATACTCTTCCTAGACCTTTACCCTTTTCTTCCCCTTCTGGAACACCAGTGAGTCTTTTATTTGGACGTTTTATATTATCTATCATATCCCTGCGGTCCGTTTTGATTTTTTCAAATTTTTTCCCCATTCTTTCTTTTATGCTTTCATTTTCCATTCTGTCATCTTCCAGGTCACTGATTCGTTGTTCAACTTCCTCTAGTCTTGTACTATGAGTGTCCAGAATCTTTTTAATTTGGTCAACAGTTTCTTTAATTTCCATAAGATCATCTATTTTTTTATTTAGTCTTGCAATGTCTTCTTTATGCTCTTCTAGGGTCTTCTTGATATCCTTTGTATCGCGTACTATGGTCTAATTGTTCATCTTTAGTTCTTTGAGTAGCTGCTCTAGGTGCTGTGTCTCTTCTGATATTTTGATTTGGGTGCTTGGGCTTGGGTTATCCATATCGTCTGATTTTCTCATATGCTTTATAATTTTCTGTTGTTTTTGGCCTCTTGGCATTTGCTTAACTTGATAGGGTTCTTTTAGGATTTGTAGACCAATTGAAGTCCTTATCTCTAATTTATCAGATCTACAGCTTCGTGGAGTACACTTTCTCTAACTAACCAGCAGGTGGCATCCACAAGCCACCTGTTCTCCACAAGGCAGTTCTCCCCTGCTTTGCCTTTGTGGTGAGTGGGGGAGTGAGTCTTGTGGGGTCCAATTGGTGTACCAAGCTTGCGTGTGTAGTTGGTGTTGCCCGCCCTGTATATGGGGGGTGTTTCTGGGCAGTCAGGGAGGGGGGGTGGCTCTAACAATCAAATCTCCCTGGTGATCCTGGAGTTTTAAAGCTGCTGCAATAGTCTAATCCTTCAGTTCAGTCCTGCCACAGTTTGTCTCTGCCACTGACCCACAAGTCCTTGGTATTGGCGTATGGCTCCTGAGACTTGCAAGTGGGTCCCTCTTCCAGGCTGTGCACCCCCTGGTCCTCTGTTGAGGAATGACTGTGCTATGTCACAGGGCAGTTCTGAGCTGCTGGGCTGTGTAGGGAGGCTCCCAGTCTGCTGACATGATGGCTGAATGGGGCTTTGTTAATTCACACTGCTCCACCTTCCCAACTCTGGGACAATCAGCTGAGGGTGCAGGGAAGGCTAATGTCCACATCCAGTTTTGTGGTGTGTGCCTGTTATTTGAAGCACTTCTGTCACACTGGGTTGTCTGGGGCAGCTCTGGGCTATGGGGCTGGCGATGGGCAGTTGTGTTTCCTGTCCACCAGGATGATGGCTGTGAGTGGACACCCCCATTTTCTTGGGAAGTTGTGGTGTTTAGTGAATTTTCTCAGCCACTGGAGTATTGCCTTTTGTCTCAGAGCTCTCTTAGTTCGGCTCTTGTCTTGACCTGCCCAAATTGCAAGTATTTGAAGCTTTCTGTATTGGGCTTCTTAGAGTAATTGTTTTAGAAAAAGAAAAAAGGATTAAAAAAAAACACAAAAGGGCCCTCCTCACAGATCTAATGGGTTATTGAAATGCTAAGAGACAAAGCAATTAGGGCCATTAAGGAAAGGTCCACAGGGCAGAGAGATCAGCTTTTCTTCGGGATTTGCATATGAGCCTCAGGGCCTGAGCTCTGCCCTTCCCCTTTCTATGTTCACCAGAACTCCAAAAATCCTCCGCTTTTATTTTGGAGTTTTTTGTGCTGTTTTTTTTCTATGCCTGTCTCCTCTCTGCTGGGCTGGCTGCTCTCAGATTCTCTGGTGTCTGGTCTCAGCCTATCTATGGTTGGAGTCTGGATCAGTAGAATGAGTTTCCGATAAGGGCTGCCACTGCAGTTCTCCCTTCTCCTTCCTGGAGCTGACAGCCCCTCCTTCCACGGGACTGAGCCTGGCAGGGAGGGGTGCGGGTCCCCTGGCCACAAAAACTTACAGATTTCGCTGATCTCAGCACTTCCACGTTTTCATGAGTGTTGTATGAAGTATGCCCAAAGTCAGATTGCTCTGTGGTGTCCAGTCCACGCAGTTCCTGGCTTTCTACCTACTTTCCTGGAGGAGTAACTAAAACATACAGCTCACCAATCTGCCATCTTACCCCGCCTTCTCCTTCATGTCCTTTATATCCTGTGCCATGCTCTCGTTCTTTGATCGTAGTCCTTTGATTAATTGTGCCAAGTACTGTGTCTCTTCTGATATTTTTATTTGGGTGTTTGGGATTGGGTTCTCAATATTGTCTGGTTTTATCATATGCTTTAAGATTTTCTGTTGTTTTTGGCCTCTTGGCATTTGCTTTGCTTGATAGGTTTCTTTCAAGTTGTAAAAAATATGAATCTAATTTTTCAGATCTACAACTTGGTGGCATACACTTTCTCTAACTAACCAGCAGATGGCATCTGTTAGTCACCTATTCCCCTCGAGTCAGTTCTCCTCAACTTTGTCTTTGTCATGTGTGGGGAAATGATTCTTGTGGGGTTCAATTGGTGCACCAAGTTTGGGTGTGTTGTTGGTGCTGTCCGCCCTGAATGTGGGACGTGTCTGGGTGGTTAGGGAGGCAGGGCAGCTTTAATAATCAAACCTCCCAGGTGTTCCTGGAGATTCAAGGCTGTTGCAAGAATCTGAACTTCATTTTAGTCTCACCACAGATTGTCTGTGCCGCTGACCCACAAGTCCCTGGCACTGGAGTAGGGACCTTGGGTTTTCTGAGCAGGCCTCCCTTCTCAGCTATGATCTACTAGGACCTCTGCTGAGGGAAAGCTGTGCTACATCACAAGTGCGCGCTGTCCCTCCAGGGAAGCCCCGGGCTGCCGGGCCGTGCAGCCTGATGCAAAGATGGCTGAATGGGGTGTCTCAATCCCCGCCCCCCTTTTCGCACAGCTCCGCCTTCCTAGTTCTGGAACAGCTAGCTGTGTATGCACCCAAGGCCTCTGTCCACAGCCAATACTGTGGCGTGTGTGCGGTGCCGTGGGATACACTCCGTCACACTGGGTTTCCTGGCGCGGCTCTGGGCTGTGGGTCCGGCCCCAGGCAGGAGTGTCTCCAGCCCACTGGGGAGCCGGCTGCAAGCAGCATGGTTTCTTTCCCCTTTTGGCCCTCCCCTCTGCCCCCCTGGCCCTGAGGGAATCAGCTGTGGACTATCCTCCAAACTAGACACTGAGCGGTTGCACAGCCCGCTCCTGCTTCACTGCGCGGTTCTCACTGTCATAACTGCAGCTGCTCTCGGGGTTTTTTTTTTTTTAAAGATCTAGTCCTCCTCCAAACGCCAACCCCCAGTTTCTGCAGCATGGCCGTGGGACTTTCAGCTGGTTCACTCACTCATTTCAGAATGCAGACTCCCAGTTTCACCAAGTGCACAGTCCCTGTGGCTTTAGCAGACCTTGTCCGACTAGTGCATCGCTGGGACTGGTGTTCTGGGTCACTTTCTGGTTTTTATCTAGTATTTTTCATGGAGGTGTTTTTTTCCCCTGTCTCACCTAGCCGCCATCTTAGGTTCTCCCCTCTTGTATGTTTTTATTTTCTTAAGATGGAATCTTAGATGAGTGATCTTAGATCTTTCTTCTTTTCTAACAAATTTCCATCTGAACACTTTTTGCAGTATCACACACATTTTGATAAGTTGTATTTTCATTTTCATTTAGTTGAAAATGTATTTTAATTTCTCTTTAGACTTATTTGGCCCATGTGTTATTAAGAAGTATGTTGTTTAATAACCAAATATTTTGGGATTTTCTCTCTCTGTTGTTTTTTTCCTACTTTAATTCCACTGTTGTCTGAGAGCATACTTCATATAATCTATAACTTTTAAATTTTAAGGTGTGCTTTTGACCCAGGATGTGATCCATCTTGGTCAATGTTCCATGTGAACTCAGGAGAATGTATATTCCACTGTTGTCAGAGTAATCTGTAAATTCCATTAGATCCATTTGATTGATGGAGCTGTTTAGTTCAGCTCTGTCCTCACAATTTTCTGCCTATAGGATATTTCAATTGCTGGATGACAGGGATGAAGTCTCCAGCTATAAAGCAGATTTGTCTGTTTCCCCTTAGAGTCTATTAGGTTTTGCCTCATGTATTTCAGTGTTCTCTGGTAGAGCACATACACATTTTGGCTTGTTGTGTTCTTGGAAATTTACCCCTTTATCATTTTGTGATGCCCCTCTATCCCTGATAATTTTCCCTGGTGTGAAATCTGCTTAGTCTGAAACTAATATGGCTAATCCAGCTTTCTCTTCATTAGAGGCTGCTCGGTATGTCTTTCCCCATCCTTTACTTTTAATCTCTCCGTGTTTTTATAGTTGAAGTAGATTTCATGTTGACAACATACAGTTGGGCGGTTTTTTAAATTATCTCCTCTGCTATTCTCTTTTAATTGTATTTAGACAATTTACATTTAAAGTGACTTTATATATATAGTTGGAATAATATCTACTGTATTTGTATTTCTTTTTGTTTCCCTTGTTCTTTGCTTGTGTGTGTGTGTTTTTTTTTCCTTTGCCTCCTCTGGTTTTATTTTTATATGATTCCATTTTCTCTTCTCTCTTAGTGTATCAATTTTACTTCTTCTTAAAATTCTTTTAGTAGTTGCCCTAGGGTTTGCAGTATACACTTACTGCCATTGCAGGCCCACTCTCAGACACTGCTCTCCCACTTCACAGCTAGTGCAGAACTTCTAACAGAGCACCCCCACTTCCACCCTCCAGCCCTTATCACTTTACCGCCCTGCCTTCACTTACCATACACAGCAGTCATCCATATCTTGTCGCCATTATTACTTTGAACAAATTTTTATCTGTTAAGTTAGTTTAAGATATAAAAAATATAAGATTATATCTTATCCCCATCTATTCTTTCTCAAATGCTCTTCCTTTACATAGATCTGAGTTTCTGACCTATATAGTTTTCCTTATCTCTGACGAAGTCTTTTCACATTTCTTGTAAAGCAGGTTTCCTGGAAAAAGCTCCCTCAATTTTTATTTGTCTGAGAATACCTTTTTTCTCCTTCACTTTTTTTTTTATGTTTTAACATATTTATGATAAGTTTGTTTATAGTATGACAGAAATGCCTTCAACTTTCAGACACTGAAAAAACAAAACAAAACACCCTAAGTAAACAAAAGGTATGAAGGGTCGGGTTACTTATTAGTAAAAATGATACATACCTCCATCAATGTTTATACCAAATTCTTAAAAGTATTTAAAAAAATTTGTGTCTTCTAATTGTCAGTGTATTCATGTGATGGAAGAAGATACAAGGCAATTAATAGAAATAAAAAAAACTTAAACTATTCCAATTCCTAAAACAAGAAATAAAGATTATTGTTGTTGCTTGAAAAATATGCTTCACTTTTCATCTCAAATTCACTTTAAATGCTTGACTTATAATTTCATAGCAAAAATATTCTGTTACCTCTCTGGATAGACAGGTTTCACAAAACAGTTATCAATTAAAGTTGAAAAAATTACTTGATAATTTTAATCACAATCAATGACTGACTGATTAGTGAATCAACAATTTATTCAGTGATAGAGACGACATGCAGACCTAAACTGGGAATGATCTGATAATTATTTGCTGTGTAATTCTGCCCATTAGTAATACTTAAGGCAAGAATTTGATATTTGTTTCATTCAGTTGCACTATGTTTCCATGTGATTTGATAAAAAAAATAAATGTACACAATGTCAAGCTTTTCCCCCTTCCTCCCTCCCTCTCTCCCACCCTCTCTCCCTTCCTAGAGCAGCACAATGATTTGGGGGTTGGTTGGTGCATACAGAGAACCTGAGGGGAAAAGTACAAAGTGGCACATACCACCAGTGCCAATCCTCATCTCATATGGTTACAACTAAGGATAAATTACCTTTTGTGTTACTCCCTTTTCTTTAGAATGTAATCAAAGCCATTAATGAACTTGAGGGATAAACACAATACATACACAACCTTATGCAAAATACTTTTCATAATGTGGTATTTTGGAGCTTTATGTACCCCAGAAAAGGCCCTGTTCTTTTAAATCCATTCATGAGGACGCAGACCTGTTATGGGTGTGGCCTTTTGATTAGATTGTTTCAATTGAGATGTGACCCTGCCCATTCATGGTGGGTCTTAATCCCCTTGCTGGGGTCCTTTATGAGAGGATAAAGGACACACAGAAAATGCTGAGAGCTCAGAGAAGCCCCAGAGAAGCTGAGAGATTAGGACACATCCACAGACGCTGAGAAAGGAGCCACTGAAGCCAGAAGCTGGAAGCAGTGAAACCCAGGAGAGAAGGACCCGCAGACACCGGCCATGTGCCTTAGGAAATGTGTGTTACCACTGACCGTCTCCTCTATGTGACTTCCTAGTGTAGGGGATGCACGTAGACCCTCCTTCCTAGGACACTGGCAAAGGATGGACTTGTCCCTGCATTTTCCCGCCCAACAAGGACAGCTTTGGGCTGTGGCTGGCGGGCACGCGGGCCAGTGTCCTCAGGTGGCCGGGCAGCATCTACCACGCGGGCGGCAGGTGCACCTTCACTTTGGAAGGATAATGTCACTGGATACAGAATTGTAGGTTGGTGGGTTTTTTCTTTCAATGCTTTAAATATTCCACTCCACTCACTTTTTGCTTGCATGGTTTCTGAAGAGAAGTGTGATGTGATTTTTATCTTTGTTCCTTTATAGTTACAGGATTTTTCCCTTCTATTTCTTTTTCAAGATTTTCTCTTTGCCTTTGATTTTCTGCAGTTTGAATATGTTAAGCCATATGTGTAGGAATTTTTTTTTTTAATCCTGCTTGGTGTTCTCTGAGCCCCCTGGACTTCATTAATTATTGACAGCCCTCAGTCATTATTACCTCAAATATTTATTATTTCTTTCTTTTCTTCCTCTTGTTATTCTTATTATGTGCATGGAACACCTTTTGTAATTGTCCCCCAGTGTTCCAGCTTTAATTTTTTTTTTCTCTCTTTGCATTTCACGTTTGGAAGTTTCTATAAACAAATCTTTAAACTCAACTGATTTTTTTCTTGGACTTGTCTAGTCTACTGATGAGCTCACCCAAGGCATTCTTCATTTCTGTTATAGTGTTTTTGATTTATAACACTTACATTTTTAAACTTTTTAAAAAAGACTTTTAAAGAAACAGGAAAGTTACAAAAATAATGCAAACATGATACAGAGAACTCCAGCACACACCTCTGCTCCCCCCATTTTGTCATTTGCTCTATCATTCATCTGTCTATCTTTCTACCTGTCTATCCATTTTATTAAAATTGAATGTAGGCTGAATGCATCCTGCTCTCTGAACACTTAATACTGCCAAGGACATTTCCTAAGAACCAGCATGTTCCATATGTAATTACCTTAAATGCAGTCATCAGATTCAAGAAATTTAATGTTCATAGAAAGCTTACAGTGGATATTCCATCTTTTCCATATGTCCCAATAATGTCTTTTTGAGCCTTTTCTCCTTCCTTATTAGATCCTGTCCAGGATCACATATTGCATTTAGTTGTCATTGACTCTTCAGTTGTACTTTTTTTTTAAATTATGGAAACATATTTACAGCATAAGCTTTCCAATGTCAATCCCCCCCAAACACACCATTCAGTGGGATCAATCACGTTCACAATGTGTTATTCCCCTCACCACCCTCCATTACCACAATTTTCTCATCTCCCCAAACAGAATCCCTATAGCTATTTTTCATTAATTTTCCATACTTCCTGCCCCCATCTCTACCAATCTGTACTCTAATTTCTGTCTCTATGAGCTTGCATATTCTATATTTTCTTTGTAGTTTTCATAAGGCTTAAATTTAACACCCTAAATCTATAACAACCTCTTTTGCATTAATACCAACTTAACTTCAGTAGTATACACAAACTATGCTCCTATATTCCTCCATCCCCACCTTTATGTAGTTCTTCTTAAAAATTGCAGGCTTATAAATTATGAGTTAAAAATCACTGATTTATCATCACATTTTATGCGTTCGCCTTTTAGATCCTGTAGGAAGTAAAAAGTGGAGTTACAAACCAAAAATACAATTGCACTGGCATTTACATTTTCCTGTCATTACCCTCACCAGAGATCTTTATCTCTTCATGAGGCCTTTATCTATTGCCTGTTGTCCTTTCCTTTTAACCTGCAGAACTCTCTTTAGCATCTCTTGTAGGGCATGTCTAGAGTCAATGAACTCCCTCAGCTTTTGTTTATCTGAGAATGTCTTTAACCTCTCCCGCATTTTCTGAAAGACAGTTTTGCCAGATACAGATTCCTGGTTGGCAATTTTTTGCCGTCAGCACTTTACACGTCATGCCACTCATCTAGCTGGCCTCTGTGGTTTTAATAAGAAATCAGCACAATCTTATTGAGGCTCCCTCACATGGGGTGCCTTGCTTTTCTTTTGCAGCTTTCAGAATTCTATTTTTGGCATTCAACTGTTTGACTTCAATATGCCATGGTGTGGGTCTATTTGGGTGCATCCTGTTTGGAGTTCACTGAGTGTCTTGGATGTATATGTTCATGTCTTTTGTTAAATTTGGGTATTTTCAACCATTAATTCTTTGAAAATTCTCTCTACTGCTTCCTCTCTTCTCCTTCTCGGACTCCCAAAGTGCGTGTGTTGGCACGCCTGATGGTGTCCCCCAGGTTCCTGGGGCTCTTTCCCTTTTTCTTCATTCTTTCTTCTTTCTGCGCCTCAGATGGAGTGATTTCAATTGTCTTACCTTCAAGTTCATTGATTCTTTCTTCTGCCAGCTCCAATCTGCTGTTGCCCCCCTCTAGGTAGTTTTTAATTTCTGTTCTTGTGGTCTTTAGCTCTGTTTGGTTCTTTTTCATAATTTCTGTTTCTCTACTGATAATTCTCTTTGTGTTCATCTATCATTTTCCTGATTTCCTTTAGTTCTTTCCATTTTTCTTTTAGCTCTTTGAACATACTTAGGATATTTTTTAAAAAGTTTTTGTCTGGAATGTCCCAGGTTTGGCCTCCTCATTGTTGTTCTCTAATGCTTTAATCTTCTTCTTTGCCTGGGCCATTATCTCCTGTTGCTTTGTATGTTTTGTAATCTTTTGTTGAATCTTGACATTGTGATATTTTAATGTGTTACCACTGGAATTAACATTCTGAGGTGACTGTTCCTTAAGCTTGCATGCAGCTAGTGTTACAACAGAGCTTTCCTGGAATGCCAGGAGCTAACAAGACAAAGAAAGAGATAAAGAAAACACCTTTCTGAGTTTTGCAGATTGACGTGCCTGAGTGCTCTCCTTCAGGGCTTATCTGCACAATGTAGTTTGAGGGCAGAGGGTAAGCACCTCCCTGGTCTTTTCAGCGTATGCAGGAGTCCCCCTGTTTACATGGCTAAGAATCTCCCCTTTCTAGGAAACACTTTCCTCACAGTCTGGGCACTGCACTCTATGTCCTTCAGCCAGCATTCCCCTGCCCCTGGCACCACAACTTGACTTTCTCCGACCCCATTCTGTAGGAGAGCTTGGTGAGCTGCTGCGGTCGCGGTTACTACTTCTAGGGGGAGAGGCGGCCGGTAGCCGAGCCCTCAGCTCTCGGGGCTGCTCAAGGGGTACCGGCGGCGGGGGCTCTTTCCCGGAGGCGAGGGCGAGGCGGAGGACGTGGCCAGGGTCCTTGGCGAGAGGCGTGCAAGGAGGGCGGCGATAGGGACAAGACACTCTTCATCCAGTAGGAGTATGCGCCAAAGAGATTTATTCAGGGGTGATT
The DNA here is from genome assembly GCF_015220235.1 of Choloepus didactylus. Lineage (NCBI taxonomy): Eukaryota > Metazoa > Chordata > Mammalia > Pilosa > Megalonychidae > Choloepus > Choloepus didactylus. Next base: position 135,001,810 of record NC_051315.1, on the reverse strand, counting down.
ACAGGTTATATAGGCTGGTAATAAGGGCAGGGCTGGAAAAGAGGTGAAGTAGCCTTAAATGGCAATATTGAAGGGATAGGGGCTAGGATTGGTTCTGAGAGAACGCCGGAACCGTTGCAGCGGGGCGGGGGTGTTCTGGCCACGGGCATGCGCGCTGGCGGTGGCAGGAGTGGCCTTGGCACCAGGGAGTGAGTGGGTAAGATAAGGAAGTGGGGAAAGGGCAGTTGGGAGAAAGGCGGTTTCCTCCGGCAAGCCTCCCCTGCCAGTGGCATTTTGGGTGAGGAAAAGGGAGCTGCCTTGACCTCGCTCCCCAGGCTCGGGGGGGCTGCAGAGGGCACTCACGCCCGTACCTACTACCCTCCCCAGGGGGTGATATCAGGTCCCCTGGCCCAGGCCTGGTAAGTTGAGGTACAAGCTCAGACACCCGCAAGCTGCCTTCTGTATGCAGGGCAGGCTTTAAGACAGTCCCTCAAACCACCACCACACAGACTGGGCCAGGCGTACCTGCTCGCAGTACATGCAGAGGGTCTCTCTTCCTAAGTACATGCAGAGGGTCTCTGTGCTCCATGCTGGGAATGTGGGCCGGCTCTGCACTGAGCTGGTGAGGGGTGGGGGAGGAGCCAGCCAGGGCGCCACAAGATCCTACTGCTTTTAAGATGCCTTTTCCTGATTTGGTGCATGCCGTATTACTGCAGTACTTTAATTGTTTTCTGGTGCTTTGAGAAAGATGTTCCGTCCAGTTCTTCTTGCTGGTTGTTCAAAGCTCCTGTGGCGGCGACGGAGTCCTGACGCTTCTCACTCCAACTAGATCAGGGTGTGGTTCTCTAGCATTTGATTTTGATTCTTTCTTAGTGTTTCCATCTTTCTGCTTACATTACCCATGTGTTCTTGTATGTCATCCATTTTTACATTACAGTCCTTAGCACATTAATTGTAGTTATTTTAAATTCCCAGTTTGATAATTCTGGAATCTCTGCCATATTTGAGTCTCATTCTGATGCTTGTCCTGCTTCTTTAGACTGTGTTTTTTTTTTTGCCTTTTGACATGACTTGTCATTTTCTGTTGGAAGTCAGACATGAGGTATAAGGTAATAGGAACAGAGGGTAAATAGGCCTTTAATGTGGGATTTTCTGTGTATTGGGCTAGGAGTTAGGCTGTGTTTACTGTTTTTTGTTGGCACAGGTGTCAAAGGCTAAAATTTCCTCTAGTGTCCTTGTTTCTGCCTCCCCTGCTGTCTTTGGGTTTCCTGCAGACTTCTTTTTAAATAGGCTCTGAACTTTGCAGTTCTTTTCAGCTGCAATCCCTGTTCTTATCCAGGGGCCTACTGATGTGGGACGAGAAAGGTCCTATGACCTTACAATAAGATCTCCGTGTTTTAGTGAGCCTGGGACCCTGAGTTGGGACCAGTGCTCCTCAGCAGTGTTTTTTTTCACCCCTCAGGTGACGCAGGAAGGCTAAAGGGGGCTGGCGCTGGACATTTCCTTTCCCATTGTGGAAGGCTAGATGGGGCTGGAGTTCGGTGTGTCCACCACGTCTCATCCGGCTCCTGCAACGCTCCTGCCGGTTAGGTGCTGTAAGAGGGTTTCCTGGGGGACAAGCATTGGTGAGGGGGGAGAGAACACTGTTTCACACAGTTGCTTGCGCCCTTCCTGTGCTGGAAGCAGGGGGAGATGTTTCTCTGCTCTTCACAGTGGTGATGGCGGGGGTCTCCCTAAGGCAGGGCCCCCTGGAGACCTCATCTCTCAAGTGCATCCATACCCAGTGGCCAGCAATAAGTCCATGATCCTGAGAGCTTTCCTGCTAATGCTGGCTCCAGCAGCAGTTTCTGCTCTTGATTCGCTGTGCCTCCCGGTTTTTGGGGTAGTGGGTTTTCCGTGACCTCAGTTCTCTGATGGATCTAAGAAGAGTTGTTCCAGGCATGTATTTGTGTATTAAATATGCACTTTACTTCCACGCATTCAGGCATTCGCTCCACAAACGTTCACCGAGCGCCTGCGCCGGGCTGAGGGGTAGGTGCAGCCTGCGGCGGCGCCGACCTTGTCCCGGGGGCCTGCTGCAGGCCGGGAAGCCGGGCCGCGGGGAACTGGGGAGGCCGCTGCGCCCGGAGGGAGGGCAGGAGGGTCCTGCGGGCCCCAGTGGGGGGACACGGCCCCCGGGACGGCGCTGCCGGGCCACGGCGTCGGGCCAGGGGGGCGCACGCGCCCCTCCCCGGTTTCCCGCGCCCCTCGGCGGGGCGGAAACCCCCTTCGCCGCGGGCCCTGTCCCGGCGTCCCGCGCTATCCGGTGGGTCCCTCCAGCACCCTTACGGCCGGGGAATCTGAGGCAGGAGAGCGGGAGCAACCACCGGCCGCAGGGAGGCCTCTCCGAAGCCTGAGGGAGCCCGGCTGTGGGACAACGCCGGAGCCGCCCGGGAAGCGGGGTCCCGGGGCGGGCGAGGGGAGGGTTCCGGTGCGGCGGGTCCGGGGGAAACGCGCTGGGCGGGGCTCCGGCGCCTCACTGGGCGGGGCTAGCCAGGCGCTCGGGGAAGGGCCTCAGCTGCTCCGCGGTAACGACCAAGGTGACGCCCAGACGGCGCCAGCGGACGTCGAACGCCATCGCCGGCCCAGGCCACGCCCCAGCCGTCGTGACGCCGCCGCCAGCCCCGCGGCCTGCCGGGAGACATAGTCCGGAGAGTCTTAGGAAGAGAGACTACAAATCCCAGCGAGCCCCGCGGTGTCCCTACAAGCAGGACGACGCCGCGGACCTTCCCCGCCCCGGCGCCTGCCGGGACTTGCAGTCCAGCTTCTGCGGAGCCCTGGCCCGGGGCGCGCGGCGGGACTCGGTGTCCCAGAGAGCACCGCGGCCGGGCCACGACGCCGCGCTCAGCGCTCGCCGCCGCCAGCCTTTCTCCGGCGCCGCCGCCGCTACCGTTGCTTCGGGGTTGAGGGACCCGGGTTTCCCCAGACTGACCGAGGCTGCGGGTGGGGGCCTCCGCGGGCACTGCGGAGCGGGCCGGGGGAGGCCGGGATGGAGCCCCCCGGAGGTGGGCGCGCCGCCGGGAGAGCTGCACCGGGCGGTTGGGGAAGGGGCCGAGCGCGGGGTGGGGGTCCCGGAGCGGAGGGAGGCCGCGGGGCTGGCCGCGCGGTGGGGGGCGAGTCGGGGGGCGGGCACCCGGGGCGGCCGGCTAGGGAGGACTCCGCGGCGAGGCCGCCCGGGGGCTGGGGTGCCGCGGCCGGCGAGGCTCTCGGGGGGTGCGGGTGTTTTTCCGCGGCCTCCTGGCTGCAGCCCCGCGGCCGGTGGACCTGGGGGGCGCGGCCCGGCGCGGGGGAGCCCCGAGAGCCCCGGACCGGGCTGCGAGCCTGTTCTCCCCGCCACAGCGCACTGAAGCCGAGCGGGCGAGCCGGGTGCCGGAGCGTCAGGGCGGCCTCTGGGGCCTCCTCGCGTTGCAGGCGGATGGTCTGACGGCCGCGGGGGCCATGGCTCACCTCAGGGGATTTGCCAGCCAGGTAAGGGGCGCGCTTCTCGGTGTGTGTGAGTGTGGAGCCCCTGAGACCCCTGGCTGCCGCGGGTCGGGCGGTGCGCCGGCTGGCTCACCGGGGGTGGGAGGTGGCTCCGGCCGGGCGGGGAGAACCCGGCCCCCACGGGCCAGGCGTCCGGAAGGGCGGCCACCGAGGGTCCGGGATCCGAGTAAGCGGTGTCCACGCCTGGGGAAGAGCGCGTGCGGGCGTTCCCAGGCGGCGGGGGTCCTGGAGGGCCCGGCTGCCCTCCTGCTGGGGTCGGCTGCGCCCCGGACCGCCAGGTGCAGCTGCGGGCGCGGCTGGCGCGCTGGGCGACTTGTTTTCTGGGACCCGCCGCCCCAGCTTTTGTTCCTTCAAAGAAAGGTGCGGTTTAAAGGTGACTGAGAGACCGGAGCCCTCGGCCCGCGCGCCTCCCCTCGGCCGGCCGTTTGGTTATGTTGTCGGGAGGTGCTGGGGTCGCCTCTTACAAGGCGGAGTGCGGCCCTCGCAGCACGAGCGCTGGGGCGGGGCCGCGGGGCAGCCCGGGGAGGGGCTTGGGGAACCCCTGGCCTGGCTGCCGGGCGGGCGCTGTGAACCCGCTGGGGTCATGGGTGGGTGGGGGGCTGGGGGTTGCCGATGGGGGCCGAATGAAGCCGACAGGGTTTGGGTTCATTTTTGACGTTTTATGTCTGATGACTGCATGATTAGGATCCCGAGAGAAAGGTCTGCCTCCGGCTTGTTTCCAAGAGCTGCAGGAGTAGCTGCCGGGTCCCTGAGTGAGAAGGGAGAGCTCGGCGCTGCCCTGGGACTGTGGGGCGCAGTCCTCCGTGCTCCTAGCCGGTTCTCGTCCTTGGCCCGGTGGTCTGGTGGACGGAACCTTTCCTGCCTCTGATCAGACCCAGGGAGGGGGCGTGGGGACACGGAGGAGTTGGAGAAGGCCCCAAAGGGAAGAAATGCCCTTTGCCCTTTTCGCGGTAGCCCTAAGCAGGCCCGCTGGCAGGCAGAAGCGTCCCCCCTCCCCCAGCAGCTTTGGGGTGTGTGAGGGCGGGGGGCTTGGTCCTGGGGCATTCTTCTCTTGGTGGGGCTGGGAACGGGCAGTCCCTGGGATGCACTTGTAGGGCCAGGCCCGTCAGCACCTGTGGTGGTGGGACCTGCAGAATGCTGGCCATGTACAGCCCAGAGCTGGGCCCAGGGGTCTCAGCGCCTGTTCTCTCTGAAGCCCCCTGCCCTGCCCAGGGGATTCTCTCTTCCGACTGCCACAGGGGCCCAGCCCTGGCCCCTGCACCCTGCCCGGAAGCCCCGATGGAGAGCAAGCTGTGTCCTCATGGTCAGAGGAGAGCAGGATGGTCACTGACACAGGCCTGAGGAGAGGGACGGGGTCCCTGAGAGTTGGAGGGACGGTGTGCTGGGTGATGCTGCTTGGCCCAGTCCTGCCCCCTCCGGGGCATCTTACAGGAGAAGGAGTGGGCTCAGGCACCCCCAGCCCTCCCTGAGTCTCCTGCCTGCTGTTGGGGCTGAACAGGCTGGGGCTGGGGCTGAGGCTGAGGCTGGGGGCAGTTCTGCTGCTGAGGAGGCATTTTGACAGTGGTGCTGACAGGTGCTGACAGGTGCTGAGCAGGCGGCCAGGTGGAAGGAGGCTGTGACTGGCACAGTCTCGGCCTGATGGAGAGCCATGTGGAGCGGCTGCTTCCCAGGCTGCTCGGTGTCTAGGACAGGGCGGGCAGCTGGGGCACCCCTGCCTGACAGTGCAGAAGGTGCTTTTGGGAACAGAGGTCTCAGGGGCTCCTTGACTGCTCAGTGACCAGCAGCCACGGTGGAATTGCTTCACCTGGCTCTGCTCTCCTCTCAGGTAGGGGCCGGGTCCATGCCCCAGCCTGGAAAAAGCTGAGCAGCTGGGACTGTTATCAGCCACATGCTGACAAGAAAATAGGCGTCCCACTTGATTTCTCACTGCTCCTGGCTTCCCTGTAGAATGTGTGGCAGACAGGGGCAGAACGGCTCGGGCCCTGAGGGCTCTGGGTGGTGGGGTCTTTCCAGGCGATCCGCTCTCTTTCTGTGCACCCGAATCCCTCTTGACCTTTGCTTTGGGGATGCATTGGTCTCCAGCCTCCTTGGCCGCAGGTCGGCTCTAGGTGTTTCCCAGGTGTCCTTTCCTCCACGCTGCAGGCCTTGACCCTGGGCTGCCAGGTCCGCCTGGGCCGCCTTCTGGGGAAGCAGCAGGAAGGCCGCGTGTGGCTCTAGGCCCAGGCCCTGCCGGGCAAGCCTGGGCTGGAAGGACTCTGTGGCCATGGGTAGCTTCTGTGTCCCTCAGCGTCTGTGTTCTGTGAGACTCTCCGGTGCGGCACCCTCCTCTCTGAGGCCCGGGGCGGCAGCTGGGTGGCCATCTGCCGAGCCCCTGCCTGGGGAGGCCTGCAGCGCTTGTCACTTGTTGGAGGGAGGTGCTTTTCTTCTTTTGTCCTTAACTTTTTATTTACATTTCAAACTTACAGGACACTTGTAAAGTAATACAAAATCTCTACAGTGAACTCCAGTGTACCCTGTACCCAGATACCCAGATTTATCAGCTTTTAACTTTTTGCTATTTTTGCTGTAGTATTTTATTTATTTTCTAAATATTAAAATAATTTTTTTGTTAGAGAAGTTTTGGGTTTACAGATAATCATTTGTATACAGGATACTGATATATCAGCCTATTACTAACACATTTCATTGGTGTGGTACATTTGTTACAACTGATGAAAGCAAATTTTTTAATTGTACTATTAACTGCAGTCCATAATTTAGCTTGTGATTCACTCTGTGTTGTGCAGTTTCATGGATTTAAAAAAAAAATTTTATTCTAGTAACATAAACAATCTAAAATTCCCCCTTTTAACTACATTCAAATTTATAACTCAGTGCTCTTAATTTCATTCAGAATGTTGTGCTCTTATTACCACCATCCATTACCAAAGCTTTCCATCATCCCAGACAGAAACTCTGTACATTTTTTTGTGTGTGAAATATAACATACGTTTATCTACAGGTGATAAAATAGTGATAACTTTTAAATTACAATTTAACAAGTAGTTAGGAAATTTCAAAGAATGTTAAGGGTTACAATTCCACAAATTCAGTTATTTCCTTATTGTGAAATATAACGTATGCAGAAAGGTGATAACTTTCAAAGTTTAATTTAACGAGTAGTTATATAGGTAATTTCAAAGAATATTGTGGGTTACAGTTCCATGGTTTTGGTTATTTCCTTATTATGAAATATAACATATACAGAAAGGTGATAACTTTCAAAATACGAGTAACTATAGAGCAAATGTCAAAGAATGTTATGGGTTAGTTCCACCATTTCAGTTATTTCCTTTTACCTATTATAGTACCCTAGCATCTTAAAAATATATACATATTTATGGATAAAGATTCAGTATTCATAATCCTTTGTTAAATCCTATCTTGTCTGTTGCTATCCCTTCCTCTTATTTAATCACTTTCTTGATTTTCAGGGGTGTCTAGGCAGTGGCCACCCTAATATGTTCATATTGAAAATGGGTGTGGACCTCTGGGTTTTAGGACTTCTGTGGCATAGGAACACTCTGGTGGATATAAGTTTCTGAAAAATAAACTTAGTGAGTCAAGCTTTTATAGAATCTCAGATAGGGACCTAGGTATTTCGGGACTACTGTTGTTGGGGCTTGGCATACTGTGGCCATTCGGCATATCTAGCTGGAGCTTGCATAAGAGAAACCTCCAGGATAGCCTCTTGACTCTATTTGAAATCTCTTAGCCACTGTAACCTTATTTTGTTACCTTTCTTTTCCCCCTTTTGGTCAATAAGTCATTCTCAATCCCTTGATGCCCGGGCCAGGCTCATTTCTGGGAGTTGTTCCCAACGTCACCAGGGAGATTCACTCCCCTTTGAGTCATGTCACTTGTAGGGGGGAATTTAATGAATTTATTTGCTGAGTTGGGCTTAGAGAAAGGCCACATCTGAGCAACAGAAGAGGCTCTCTGGAGGTGCCTCTTAGGCATAATTATAGGAAGGCTTAGCCTTCCACTTACAGCCATAAATTTCATAAGAGCAAGCCTCAAGTGGAGGGCTTGACCTATTAAGTAGGGGGTTCCTAATTTCACATAGCATGTATTCTGCCAAGGTAAACAATCAGTATCTCACGTTATCTTCATTTGGTTATACAGTCATCATCACTCTGAATTTTAAACAATTATCATAATATAGAACATCCCAAAGCTCTTATCTGCCCCCAATTATTCATCTCTAGTATTAGTGTAGTACTGGTAAGGTATTCCTAATAAATAGTCTATAGTATGTAACGGGTGGCTCTTCCATGTGCCACTCTGTTGTTAAGTCTTTGCACCAGTGTCATACCTTAGAAGTGTATCATGCAAACATTTATTTATATTTGTAGTGCTAATTTGTGGGTTTCATGCCTTTAAAAAACCACTTTCGATCATGTTTGCCTTCAACGCGGCACTGATACTTATAATCCCGTTAACCAATAATCATCACCCCTGTACATTCCCATACCTTTAAGTTTACCCTCATTAACATATCTGTACATATTAGGTAATCATTCCCCCTTCCCTAACTTCTGTCTTTCTCTAGATCCCCTTATATTTCACATTATAAGACACTGAGTTTACGTTGTTCAGGGAGTTCATCTTAAGTGATAACATACAGTATCTCTCCTTTTGTTTCTGACTTATTTCACTAAGCATTATATCTTCAAGTTTCTTCCATGTTATGTTTTAAAACCTCGTTCCTTCTTACTGCTGTGTAGTATTCCATCTTGTATTTATACCACATTTTGTTTATCCACTTGTCTGTTGAAGGGCACTTAGATAGTTTCCATCTTTTGACAATTGTGAATATTGCTGCTGTGAACATCAGTGTGCAAATGTCTGTTCGTATCATTGCTTTCAGATCTTCTGGGTATATACTGAGAAGTGGAATTGCTGTATTATAGTTTAACTCGATATCTATTTTTTGGAGGAACTGCCAAACTTTCTTCCACAGTGACTGGACCATTATACATTCCCACCAGCAATTAAGAGTTCCAATTTCTCCACATCCTCTCTAGCATTTGTAGTTTCCTGTTTGTTTAATGGCAGTCGTTCTTACTGGTGTGAGATGATATCTCATTGTGGTTTTGATTTGCATTTCCCTGATTGCCATTGAAGATGAGCATTTTTTCATGTGTTTTTTAGCCAGTTGTATTTCCTCTTTGGAAAAATATCTTTTCATATCTTTTGCCCATTTTATAATTGGGCTGTTTTTACTATTGTCATTGAGTTGTAGGATTTCTTCTTATGTGCAGGGTATCAGTCTCTTATCAGATATATGTGTTCTGGTTTGCTAATGCTGCCCTTATGCAAAATACAAGAAATGGATTGGCTTTTATAAAGGGGGTTTATTTGGTTACAAAGTTACAGTCTTAAGGCCATAAAGTGTCCAAGGTAAGGCATCAACAATAGGTACCTTCGCTGGAGAATGGCCATTGGCATCCGGAAAACCTGATAGCTGGGAAGGCATGTGGCTGGTGTCCGCTTGCTCCCATGTTGTATTTCAAAATGGCTTTCTCCAAAATGTTGCACTTGGGGCGTTTTGTCCTCTTTTAGCTGCAGGTCCTCTTCAAAATGTCACTCTCAGTTGCTCTCCAAGATGTTGCTCACAGTAACACCTCCAAAGAAATTATCCAAACGTTTCACTCATAGTTGATTGAGTCACCTCTCCATAGAAACACTCAATCAAAGGATTCCAATCTAATCAACACTATTACATCTGCCCCCACAAGATTGCATCAAAGAATAGGGCTTTTGGCGGGACATAATATATCCAAACTAGTACAGCCATTTTGAAATGTAACCAGGGAGCAGATGCCAGGCACGTGCCTTCTGAGCTAATGTAGGTTTTCTGGACACCATGGCCATCCTCCAATGAAGGTACCCTATGGTTAATGCCTTACCTTGGACATTTTATGGCCTTAAGACTGTAACTTTGTAACCAAATAAACCCCCTTTGTAAAAGCCAATCCATTTCTGGTGTTTTGCAAAACAGCAGCATTAACAAATCGGAACAAAGAGATTGGTCTGTAATTTTCTCTTTTGTAGTATCTTTGTCCGACTTTGGTATTAGGGTGATGTTGGCTTCATAGAATGAGTTAGTAGCTTTCCCTCTTCAGTTTTTTTGAAGAGTTTGAGTAGGATTGGTCTTAATTCTTTCTTGAATGCTTGGTAAAATTCACATGTGAGGCCATCTGGTCCTGGGCTTTTCTTTTTTGGGAGTTTTTTTGGTTATAATTTTTTTTTTTTAATTTTGATTGTTCACATACCATACAATTATCCAAAGATCGAAAATGTATAATCAGTTGTCCCCGGTACCATCATACAGCTGTGCATTAATCACCACAATTAATTTTTTTAGAACATTTTTATTATTCCAGAAAAGAACTAAAGACAAAAAAAAAAGGAAACTCAAATCCTCTCATATCCCTAGCCACCCCCCCCTATTGTTGACTCATAGTGTTGGTAGAGTACCTTTGTTACTGTTTATGAAAGAATGTTAAAATACTACTAACTGTAGTTTATAGTTTGCAATAGGTATATTTTTTTCCCTACATGCCCCTCTATTGTTAACTTCTAGTTATAGTGTCATACATTTGTTCTGGTTCATGAGAGGGATTTCTAATATTTGTACAGTTAACCACAGACATTGCCCACCACAAGGTTCACTGTTTATACCTTCCCATCTTTTAACCTCCAACTTTGCTTCTGGTGACATATGTGACTCTGAGCTTCCCCTTTCTGCCACATTCACGCACCATTCAGCACTGTTAGTTAATTCTCACAAGGTGCTATCATCACCTCTGTTCATTTCCAAACATTTAAGTTCAACAGAGTTAACATTCTGCTCATAATATGCAAACGCTCCCCATTCTTTAGCCTTGTTCTATATCCTGGTAACTTATATTTCATGTCTATGAGTTTACATATTATAATTATTTCCTATCAGTGAGTCCCCAGCAATATTTGTCCTTTTGTGTCTGGCTTATTTCACTCAGCATATTGCCCTCCAGGTTTCTTCATCAACCCAGTTTTTTTTAAGATGGTTTTGTTCACACACTATGCATTCCATGCTAAGTAAACAATCGATGGTTCCTTATATAGTCACATATTTATGTATTCACCACCCTCACCACTATCTATATAAGGGCATCTTCATTTCTTCTGCAAAGCAGGAGGAAGAGTCAAAGAACATAGAGAGGCAAGAGAAAAAGAAAAAAGAAAGAAAACAACAAAAAACAAACAAAAGAAACCAGCATGACAGCTAGGAAGCAGCAAAAGGAAAGATAACCTTAAACTAAAGTAGAATAAAGAGTCAGACAACATTACCAATGCCAAGAGTCCCATACCCCTCCCTTATGCCCCTTATATGCAGTTAGCCTTGGTATATTGCCTTTATTACATTAAAGAAAGCCTAATACAATGTTTCTGTTAATTATAGTCTCTGGTTTGCATTGATTGTATTTTTCCCCCAATACCTCCTTATTTTTAACACCTTGCAAGGTTGACATTCATTTGTTCTCCCTCATGATAAAGCATACTTGTACATTTTATCAAAATTGTTGAACACTCTAGGTTTCATCAAGTTATACAGTCCCAGTCTTTATCTTTTTATCTGGTGTCCCATATGTGCTTAACCTTCCTCTTTCAAACATATTCATAGTTATCTTTGTTCAGTGTACTTACATTTACCATTACCCAAAATTGTGTTCCAAACCTCTCACTCCTGTCTTTTCCTTTCTGTCTGTAGTGCTCCCTTTAGCATTTCCTGTAGAGCAGATATCTTGTTCACAAACTCTGTCATTGTCTGTGTGTCAGAGAATATTTTGAACTCTCCCTCCTATTTGAGGGACAGTTTTGCTGGATATAAGATTCTTGGTTGGCTGTTTTTCTCTTTCAGTATCTTAAATATATCACACCACTTCCTTCTTGCCTCCATGGTTTCTGCTGAGAAATCCACAAGTCTTATCAAGTTTCCTTTGTATGTGATGGATCGCTTTTCTCTTGCTGCTTTCAGGATTCTCTTGTCTTTGACTTTTTTTTTTTTTTTTTTTTTCCATTTTTATTGAGATTGTTCAGATACCATACAATAATCCAAAGATCCAAAGTGTACAATCACTTGCCCCTGGGTACCCTCATACAGCTGTGCATCCATCACACTTAATTTTTGTTCAATTTTTAGAAACTTTTCATTACTCCAGATAAGAAATAAAGTGAAAGATGAAAAAAGAAAAAAAGAAAAGGAAACTCTAAACCTCCCCTATCCCTAACCAACCCCCTCAATTGTTGACTCCTAGTATTGATTTAGTACGTTTGTTACTGTTTATGAAAAAATGTTGAAATACTACTAACTGTAGTATATAGTTTGTAATAGGTATATAGTTCTTCCCTATATGCCCCTCTATTATTAACTTCTAATTGTATTGTCATACATTTGTTCTGGTTCATGAAGTGATTTCTAGTATTTGTACAGTTGATCATGGACATTGCCCACCATAGGATTCAGTTTTATACATTTCCATCTTTTGACCTCCAACTTTCCTTCTGGTGACATATATGACTCTGAGCTTCCACTTTCCACCTCATTCACACACCATTCGGCGCTGTTAGTTATTCTCACATCTTGCTACCAACACCCCTGTTCATTTCCAAACATTTAAATTCATCCTAATTGAACATTCTGCTCATACTAAGCAAGAGCATCTACATTTCTTCCACAAGGCAGGAGGGACAGTCAAAGAAGGTAGAGAGGCAAAAGAAAGAGGAAACAAAAAAAAAATGACAGCTAGGAAGCAGCAAAACGAAAAATAACCTTAAATCAAAGTAGAATAAAGAATCAGACAATACCACCAATGTCAAGTCTCTAACATGCCTCCCCTATCCCCCCCCCTTATCTGCATTCACCTTGGTATATCACCTTTGTTACATTAAAGGAAGCATAATACAATTATTATATTACTTACAGTCTCTAGTTTATGCTGATTGCATCCCTCCCCCAATGCCTCCCCATTTTTAACACCTTGCAAGGTTGACATTTGCTTGTTCTCCCTCGTAAAAGAACATATTTGTACATTTTATCACAATTGTTGAATACTCTAGATTTCACCAAGTTACACAGTCCCAGTCGTTATCTTTCCTCCATTCTTGTGGTGTCTCACATGCTCCCCATCTTCCTCTCTCAACCGCATTCTTAGTTACCTTTGTTCGGTGTACTTACATTGTTGTGCTACCATCTCCCAAAATTGTGTTCCAAACCACACACTCCTGTCTTCTATCACCCTGTAGTGTTCCCTTTAGTATTTCCTGTAGGGCAGATGTCTTGTTCACAAAGTCTCTCATTGTCTGTTTGTCAGAAAATATTTTGAGCTCTCCCTCATATTTGAAGGACAGCTTTGCTGGATACAGGATTCTTGGTTGGTGGTTTTTCTCTTTCAGTATCTTAAATATATCACACCACTTCCTTCTTGTCTCCATGGTTTCTGCTGAGAGATCCGCACATAGTCTTATTAAGCTTCCTTTGTATGTGATGGATTGCTTTTCTCTTGCTGCTTTCAGGATTCTCTCTTTGTCTTTGACATTTGATAATCTGATTATTAAGTGTCTTGGCATAGGCCTATTCATATCTCTTCTGTTTGGAGTACGCTGCGCTTCTTGGATCTGTAATTTTATGTCTTTCATAAGAGATGGGAAATTTTCATTAATTATTTCCTCTATTATTGCTTCTGCCCCCTTTCCCTTCTCTTCTCCTTCTGGGACACCAATGATACGTACATTATTGTACTTTGTTTCATCCTTGAGTTCCCGGAGACATTGCTCATATTTTTTCATTCTTTTCTCCATCTGCTCCTTTGCGTGTAGGCTTTCAGGTGTTTTGTTCTCCAGTTCCTGAGTGTTTTCTTCTGCCTCTTGAGATCTGCTGTTGTATGTTTCCATTGTGTCTTTCATCTCTTGTGTTGTGCCTTTCATTTCCATAGATTCTACTAGTAGGTTTTTGAACTTTTGGTTTCTGCCGTATACATGCCCAGTTCTTCCTTTACAGCCTCTATCTCTTTTGCAATATCTTCTCTAAACTTTTTGAATTGATTTAGCATTGGTTGTTTAAATTCCTGTATCTCAGTTGAAGTGTACGTTTGTTCCTTTGACTGGGCCATAACTTTGTATTTCTTAGTGTAGGTTGTAATTTTCTGTTGTCTAGGCATGGTTTCCTTGGTTATCCAAATCAGGTTTCCCAGACCAGAACAGGCTCAGGTCCCAGAGGGAAGAAATATTCAGTATCTGGTTTCCCTGCAGGTGTGTCTTAGAAAATTGCTCCACCCTTTGATGCCTCGGGTCACTGTGCTTTTCTGCCCAGCAGGTGACGCCTGTTAGCCTATAATTCTTGACTGGTGTGAGGAGGTGTGGCCATGTTCCCCCAGGCTCTGGGGTCTGGTTCTGAATGGAAAGGGCCCCACCCCTTCCCTCCTAGAGAAGACAGACCCCTCAGGTGGAGGTCATTAGCATTTCAATGGTCTCGCTCTCTGCTTGTGCTGTCTCCACCCTTCTCCGCTTCACAGCCCTGGAAACTGAAAATGGCTTTCTCCACTGAGCCGAAAAAGAATCAGATAGCCCCCTTCAGACCCAGTCCAAGGCTCTCCAAGGTCAGTCGTCACCCAAAGCCTCTGTCTGTTTTTTGGGGATGGGTACCTGTAGTGAGCAGTTCACACTCGCTACTTAAAACCCCAGTTGGAGCTCAGCTGAGCTATATTCACTTGCTGGGAGAGAGCTTCTCTCTGGCACCACGAGGCTTTGCAGCTCGGGCTATGGGGGAAGGGGTCTCCCAACCTGGTTCCGCAGGTTTTACTTACAGATTTTATGCTGTGTTCTAGGGCATTCCTTCCAATTCAGGTTGGTGTATGATGAATGGATGGTCTTGTTTGTCCCCCCGCAGTTATTCTGGATTATTTACTAGTTGTTTCTGGTTTTTTGTAGTTGTTCCAGGGGGACTACTTAGCTTCCACTCCTCTCTATGCCGCCATCTTGCCCGACTCCTCCTGTCTTTGACTTTTGATAATCTGATTATTAAATGTCTTGGTATAGGCCTATTCAGATCTATTCTGTTTGGGGTATGCTGTGCTCCTGGATCCGTAATTTTATGTCTTTCGTAAGAGATGGGAAATTGTCATTGATTATTTCCTCTATTATTGCTTCTGCCCTTTTCCCTTCTCTTCTCATTCTGGGACACCCATGACATGTACATTCCTGCATTTCATTTTGTCATTCAATTCCTGGAGACATTGCTCATATTTTTCCATTCTTTTCTCTATCTGTTCTTTTCTGTGTAGGCTTTCAGGTGTCTTGTTCTCCAGTTCCTGAGTGTTTTCTTCTGCCTCTTGAGATCTGCTGTTGTATGTTTCCATTGTATCTTTCATCTCTTGTGTTTTGCCTTTCATTTCCATAGATTCTGCCAGTTGTTTTTTAAAACTTTCGATTTCTATCTTATTTATGCCCAGTGTTTTCATTATACGTGTCATCTCTTTTGCCATATCTTCCCTAATCTTTTTGGATTCATTCAGCATTAGTTATTTCAATTCCTGTATCTCATTTGACATTTAAGTTTGTTCTTTTGACTGGGCCATAACTTCGTTTTTCTTAATATAGGTTGTAGTTTTCTGTTGTCTAGGCATGTGGTTTCTTTGGTTACCCCAATCAGGTTTTCCTAGACCAGAAAGGTCTCAGGTCTAGGAAGGACGGAATAGTATCTGGTTTCCCTGAGGGTGTCTTACAAGATTGATACACCCTGTGAGGCCTCAGGTCACTGTGCTTTTCTGTCCAGCAGGAGGCGCCTGTCAGCTTGTAGCTCCAGACTGTTGTAAGGAGGTGAGGCCGGTGGCTGTTTTCCCCTAGGTTCTGGGATCTGGTTCTTAATGGAAGGTGGGTAGTAGAGCTTGGCGCCACCTTCTTCCTCTTAGGGAAGATACGACCCTTAGGGAGAGGTCATTTGCATATAAATAGATTCTTTGTTTCTCTAACTCTGCTATCTCCACCCTTGTCTGGGTCAGAGTGCTGTGAGTTTAAAATGGCTGAGGCTTTCTCTACTGCAGAGCACTGCAAGCTGAAAATGGCTGAGGCTTTATCCATTGAACTGCCCAGGTTGAAGAGAGAAAAAGGGATAGAAAGCGCCCTAACACAGTCTACAGCCCCCAGATTAACCCATTGGCCACAGATAGCACCCGATCCTTTGGGATCCCCGTCCTGAGACATATACGTCCCCTGGCTCTTCAAGGTCAGTCGTTACTAAAAGCCTCTGTCTGCTTGTTGCAGCTTGCATTGATCAGTTCACGTTTGCCAATTAAAACCCTAGTTGGAGGTGGGCTGAGGTGTATTCTCTTGTTTAGAGAATGCTGCTCTCTAGCACTACGAGGCTTTGCAGTTCAGGCTGCTGTGAGGGAGGGGTTCTCGGCTCAGGTCTGCAGTTTTTACTCGCAGACTTTGTGCTGCCATCTCAGGCATTTCTCCCATTCTAGATTGTTGCACTATGTGTGGACAGTCACG
This sequence comes from Choloepus didactylus, assembly GCF_015220235.1. NCBI lineage: Eukaryota > Metazoa > Chordata > Mammalia > Pilosa > Megalonychidae > Choloepus > Choloepus didactylus. The sequence goes on along the minus strand of NC_051315.1, from coordinate 134,985,730 downwards.
GCCATCCCTCAGCAGTTATTCCAGATCTTTTACTAGTTTTAGTTCCTGGTTGTTTATTAGTCGCTCTGCGGGGACTAACCAACTTCCACTCCTGTCTATGCTGCCATCTTGTGACTCCCTTTTGGGAGCTTTCTGATGACTGACTCAGTTTCTTTGCTTGTGATTGGTTTGCTCAGGTCATCTATTTCTTCTTGAGGCAATGTTTGTTGTTCATGCTTTCTAGGCACTTGTACATTTTGTCTAAGTTGCCTAGTTTGTTAGCATATAATTGCTTGTTGTATCTTCTCATTATTTTCTTTATTTCTCTGGGGTCATTAGTTATGTCTCCCCCCCCCCCCCTTTTTGTTAGCCTAGCTAAGGGTCCATCAATTTTACTGATTTTCTAAAAAAACTGATTTTTTATTTTCTGGTTTGTTGATTCTCTCTATTGTTTTCCTCTTCTCAATTTCATTTATTTGTGCTCTAATCTTTGTTATTTCTTTCCTTCTGTTTGCTTTGGGATTAATTTGCTGTTCTTTTTCTAGTTTCTCCAGGTGAACAGTTAATTCCTCAATTTTTGCTCTCTTTTCTCCTTTAATAGAGGCATTTAGGGCAATAAATTTCCCTCTCAGCACCACCTTTGCTGAATCCCATAAGTTTTGATATGTTGTGTTTTCATTGTCATTTGCCTTGAAGTATTTACTAATTTCTCTTGTAATTTGTTCCTTTACCCACTGGTTTTCTAAGAGTGTGTTGTTTAGCCTCCACATATTTGTGAGTTTTACAACCTTCTGCCTCTTATTTATTTCCAACTTCATTCCATTATGATCCAAGAAAGTGTTTTGTATAATGTCAATATTTTAAAATTTGTTGAGACTTGCTTTGTGACCCAACATATGTTCTATCCTGAAGAATGTTCCATGAGCACTTGAGAAAAATGTGTCTCCTGCTATAGTGGCATGTAGTGTTCTAAAAATATCTGTCAAGTCTAGTTCATTCATTGTGCAAGTCAACATCTCTGTTTCCTTATTGATCCTCTGTCTAGATGTTCTGTCCATTGATGAGAGCGGTATATTGAAGCCTCCAGCTATTATTGTAGAGGTATCTACTTTTCCTTTCAGTGTTCTCACTATTTGCCTCATGTATTTTGAGGCACTCTGGCTTGTTGCATAAATATTTATGATTGTTATATTTTCTTGATGAATTGACCCTTTTATTAATATGTAGTGTCCTTCTTTGTCTCTTTTAATTGTTTTAATTTTTTTTCTTCTTTTTTTATTGAGATTTTTCAGATACCATACAACTATCCAAAGATCCAAAGTGTACAGTCAGTTGCCCACGGCACCACCATACAGCTGTGCATCCATCAACACAATTATTTTTTTTTCAATTTTTAGAATGTTTTCACCACTACAGAAAAGAAACAAAGACAAAAAAAAAAAGGAAACTCACATCCTCCCATACCCCTAACCATGCCTCCCCTCCATTATTGATTCATAGTTTTGAATTGTTTTACTTTTGAAGTCTATTTTGTCTGATATTAAGGTTGCTACTCCCACTTTTTTATGGTTATTGTTTGTGTGAAATATCTTTTTCCAACCTTTCACTTTCAGCCTATTTTTGTCCTTGTGTCTATAGTGAGTTTCTTAGCATATAGATGGGTCTTGTTTTTTAATCCATTCTGTCAGTCTATGTCTTTTTATTGGGGTGTTTAATCCATTAACATTTAGTGTTATTACTGTAAGGGCAGTACTCCTACCATTTTGTGTTTTGGATTTTATATGTCATATCTTATATTTTTCTCTCCTTTTACATGTCCTGTCTTCATTTCTACACTCTTTCTCAAACCTCTCTCTCCTGTCTTTTCCTGTCAGCCTATAGCACTCCCTTTAGTATTTCTTATAGTGCTGTTCTGTTATTCACAAACTCTCTCAGTGTCTGTTTGTCTGAAAATATTTTAATCTCTTCCTCAGTTTGGAAGGACAGCTTTGCTGGATGTAGAATTCTTGGTGGGCAGTTTTTCTCTTTCAATATCTTAAATATATCATACCACTTCCTTCTTGTATTTATGGTTTCTGCAGAGAAATCTGTACGTAGTCTTACTGTGCTTCCCTTGTGATGGATTGCTTTTGTCCTGCTGCTTTCAGAATTCTCAATTTTGTTTGACATTGGACAATCTGATCAGAAAGTGTCTTGGAGTAGGTCTGTTGGGATCTTTTCTGTTTGGGTTACACTGTATTTCTTGAATCTGTAATTTTATGCCTTTCATAAGATTTGGGAAATTTTCAGTGATTATTTCTTCTACTATTCTTTCTCCACCTTTTCCCTTCTCTTCGCCTTCTGGAACACCCTTAACACATATATTTGTGTGCTTTATCTTGTCATTCAGCTCCCTGTGACCCTGCTCATATTTTTCCTTTCTTTTCTGTATCTGTCCTTTTGTGTATATGATTTCAAATGTCCCGTTTTCCAGTTCACTGATCCTTTCTTTTGCCTGTTCACATCTACTGTTGTATGTCTCTGTTGTGTTTTTCATCTCTTCTGCTGTGCCCATCATTCCTATTAGTTCTGCCATTTGTTTTTTCAAGCTTACAGATTTTTCTTCATGGTCATTCAGTGTCTTCTTTATATTCTTCATCTTTTTTGCCACATTTTCCTTCAGCTTGTTGATTTGGTTTAGATTTATTTGAACATCTTTAATTAGTTGTTTCAATTCCTGTATCTCAGTTGAACTGTTAGTTTGTTCCTTTGGCTGATCCATATTTTCATGTTTCTTAGTATGGCTTGTTAATTTTATGTGTCTTGGCATCTGATTTTCTTGAATAGTTTATTCTGGAGCTCATTTTCACTCTTTTACCTAAGATTTTCTTGTTGGTTGGCTTTGTTCTCTATCCTTTGGCATTCAGTTCAACTTATTCTGGACCTCTACCATAGTGTCTGTTTAGTTGATCATAATTTTCCCCTCGTTTTTCTGGTTCTTGCTTTGCCTCTATGTAACCTTTTTGTGAGAGGGTCTCCCCAGATATGATTGACCCCATGCAGAGCTTCCCAGTCCAGACAGGCCCAGGTCTCAGGAGGAGAGTATGGAGTTTCCCTGAGAATAAGAACCACAGGTTGTCAGACCCCCCCCCCCCGTGAGGCCTCTAGACTCTGTGCTTTTCCTGTCCTGCCCAGCAGGTGGTGCTTGTCAGCCCGCAGCTCCCCCCACCAGTAAAGAGGTGCCACAGGTGCCTTTCGTTCTCCTCAGACCCTGTTCCTGCCAGGGCTATGGCTGACTCAAGCTGGTTTCTGTTTTCCAGCCCCTGGGCACTGAGTTCTCTGAGAGAGGGCTATCACCTGAGCTGGGCTCCGCCCTCCCTTTTCTTTGGGAAGTTACGCCCTTCAGGGGATTGTCTCTCCCATCAGGCTCATTGCTTTGTCTCTCAGAGCCCTGTCAGCTCTGCCCTTGCCTGGGTCCAGGGGCTGATTGCAGATATTTGAGGCTTTGTGTTTTGAGTTATTTAAAACAAAAACAAAAATGAAAAACAGAAAAAGAAAAAGAAATTGCTTTTCAAGGCCTTTCCACAGCCTCCCAGTTTTGTCAGTCCCAGTATAGACTATTTAAAGATAAGCCCTTTAGGCTATTATCTCTTTTACCAGAATAGTTACTCTCAGACAACTTGAATTCTGCCCTTGCAGGGAGGCTGGGCTGAGGCAGGAGCTCTGATGGGCTCTTGAAATGCAAAAAGATAGGAGGAAAAAAACCAAAAAACCCGACTTTTCAGAGCAGGAATCCAGCTTCCCGGGTTTGCAAATGGGAGTTGGTACCCGTTTCTAAATGTGCCCCTTTTTGTTGGAGCCCAGCCCTTTTCCAGTATTCTGAACACCTCAAACTCCATAAGCCACTCTCTCTCTTTTTTTTTTTTTCTTTTTTTGCTAATTTTGTTAGCCTTGCTTCCTCTCTGCCAGGCTGATTGCTCCCAGATTCTTTCATGTCTGCTCTCAGCTTATATGTGCTTGGACCTTTTATTCAGCAGTACAAGTTTGTTAATCAGTTCTGCAGTTGGGGCCAGGTTGAGTCCCCCTCACTGCTTCCAGCACAGATTGTTTCTTTTTCCCTCTGGGAACCAGCTCCAGTACAGTCTGCCGTGCCTGGGGCGGGTGCGGCGCCAGCCCCCTAGTTGGGGAAACTTACAGGTTTTGCTGCAATCCCAACTATTTCCCCCATTCCAGACTGTTGTATGATGTGTGACTAATCATAGACTTCCCTTAGATGGCTGTTCAGCACAGTTCCTGGCTATTTACCAGCCGCCCTAGAGGAGTAACTAAATTCCACACCTCACCACTCTGCCTTAAGAATTGACATCTTAACAATATTTAGTCTTCTAATCCATGAACACGAATGTCTTTCTGTTTATTTAAGTCATTTTTTATTTCTTTTAGCAATGTTTTGTACTTTTCTGTGTCCAGGTCCTTTACATCCTTGGTTAGATTTATTCCTAGATATTTGATTCTTTAAACTGCTATTGTAATTGGAATTTTTTTCTTGATTTCTTCTCCCCATTGTTCATTACTAGTGTATAGAAACACTGTTGATTTTTGGGTGTTGATTTTGTATCCTCCCACTTTGCTGAATTCATTTTTTAGCTCTAGGAGCTTTGTTGTGGATTTTTCAGGATTTCCTGTATATATAATCATGTCATGGGGAAATTTTTATTTCTTCTTTTCCAAGTTGGATACTTTGTATTTCTTTTTCTTTTCTAATTGCTCTGGCCAGAACTTCTAGTTCAATGTTGAGTAACAGTGGTAACAGTGGGCATCCTTGTCTTGTTCCTGATGTTAGAGGGAAGGCTTTCAGTCTCATTGAGTTTGTTGTTAGCTGTGGGTTTCTCATATATGCTCTATTCCTAGTTTTCTAAGTGGCTTTTTTTTTTAATCAAGAAGGGGTGCTCAATTTTATCAAATACCTTTTCTGCATCAATTGAGATGATCATGTTCTTTTTTTCCCTTCATTTGTTTAATGTGGTTTGTTACATTCATTGATTTTATGTCGAACCACCTTTATATACCTGGGATAAATCCCACCTGATCCTGGTGTATAATTCTTTTAATGGACGGTTGGATCTGGTTTGCTAGTATTTTGTTGAGGATTTTTGCATCCATAGTCATAAGAGAAATTTGGTCTGTGATTTTCTTTCCTTTCTTATCTTTATCTGGGTTGGGTACGAAGGTGGTGTTGGCCTTGAAGCAGGAATTAGGGAGTGTTCCCTCTTCAGTTTTTTTTGGAAGAGTTTGAGCAGGATTGGTGTTAATTCTTCTTGGAATGTTGGGTAAAATTCCCCTGTGAAGCTGTCTGGTCCTGGGTTTTTCTTTGTTGGAAGGTTTTTGATAACTGATTCTCTCTCTTTGCTAATTATTGGTTTGTTGAGCTCTTCTATTCCTTCTTGAGTCAGTGTAGGTAGTTTGTGTGCCTCTAGGAATTTGTCTGTTTCTTCCATGTTATTTAATTTGTTGGCATACAGTTGTTCATAGAATCCTCTGTTGTCCTTTTTATTTCCAGGGGTTGGTAGTTATGTCCCCCTTGTCAGTTCTGATTTTAGTCATCTGTGCTCATCCTCATTTTTTCTTTTTAATCTAGCTAAACATTTGTCAATTTTTTTGATCTTTCCAACTAACCAGCTTTTGGTTTTGTTGATTTTCTCTATTGTTTCATTATTCTCTATTTCATTTATCTCTGCTTGGATCTTTCATTCATTTTGCTTGCTTCGGTTTACTTTGCTCTTCTTTTTTCTAGTTCTTCCAGTTTTGAGGTTAGTTCTCTGATTTGAAGTCTTTCTTCTTTTCTAATACAAGCATTTAGAGCTATAAATTTCCCTCTCAGCACTGCCTTTGCTGCATCCCATGAATTTTGGTTTGTTATAGTTTCATTTTCATTTGCCTTAAGATATTTCCTAATTTCTCTTTTGATTTCCTCTTTAACCTATTGGTTGTTTAGGAGTGTGTTTCTTAATTTTCACACAGTTGTGAATTCTCCATTTCTACCTCTGTTATTCATTTCTAGCTTCATTCCATTGTGGTTGGAAAAGATACACTGTATGACTTAAGTATTTTTGAATTCTGTGAGACTTGTTTGATGACTTACACTGAGGTCTGTCCTGGGTGGTGAAGAGTGTGTATTCTGTTGTTGCTGGGTGAAGGGTTCTGTATGTGTGTACTAGGTCTGGTTGGCTTTTTATTTCCTTCTTGATCTGCCTGGATGTTGTATCCATTATTGACAGGGATGCATTGAAGTCTCCTGTTGATGTGGAGCTTTCAGTTTCTCCCTTCACATCTGCCTGTGTTCTCTCCATATGTCTCAGGGCTCTGCTGCTGGGTGCGTGCATACTTAGAATTGTCACACCGTCTTGTTGAGGTGACCCCTTATCAGGATGTGATGATGTCTTTGCTCTTACAACTGTTTCTGACTTACTCTGATTTCCTTGATATTAGTACAGCTACTTCAGCTCTCTGTTGGTTACTACTTGCATGGTATGGTTTGTTTTTTGTTTTTTTTTACACCCTTTCATTTTCAACCTACTTATGTCTTTGAATTTAAGGTGAGTGTCTTATAGACAGCATATAGTTGGATCATGCTTTTTTATCCATTGTATCAGTCTCTACCTTTTGACTGGAGAGTTTATCCATTTGCATTTTAGGTTGCTGTTGATAATGCAGGACTTCTGCCATTTTGCTCTTTAGTCTTAGACCTTCTTTGTACCTCAATTCTTCCATTAATACCTACTTTCATCTTTATGTGATGTTTTATATTGTACCATATTAATTTAAGTACTTTCTCATTTCTAGGTGGATGTATGTTTTCATACATTTTCCTTGTGGTTACCATGGGGTTAAATTTTAGCATCCTAAATATATACCAATCATATTTGATTTGATACCGGCTTGACTTAAATAGCTTACACATACACTGATCCTCTGCCAGTTTGTCCCCCCAACTTTTTTTGGTACTTGTTACAAATTATATCTTTTTACATTTTATGTCCAAAACCATAGATTTTTCATTACTTTTTAATGCATTTGCACTTTAGTACCTGTCGGGGGTAAGAAGTGCAGTTACATAACAAAAAATAGAAGATGGTAGTACTGGCGTTTCAGATTACGCCAGTGGTTACCTTCTGGAGGCCTTTATTTCTTTTTGCTGCTTTGATCCACTGTCTAGTGACCTTTCCTTTCAGTCTGAAGAGCCCCCTTTGGCATCGCTTGTAGGGCAGGGCTAGTGGTGAGGAACTCCCTCAGCTTTTGTTTATCTGGGGATGTCATTTTTGAAAATATTGCTGGATGTAAAATTCTTGGTTGGCAAATGTTTCCTTCCAGCACTTTATTTTGTCCCATTGCCCCCTGGCCTTTACGGCTCTAATGACAGTCAGCACTCAGTCTAATTGGGACCCCCTTGGACGTAACAGTTGTTTTTCTCTTGCAGCTTTCAGAAGGCTCTTTGTCCTTGCGTTTGACAGTTTGATCAGTATGCGATTGGGTGTATTTCCCTTCAAGTTTATCCTGCTTGGTGCTCAGTGGGGCTGCTTAGATGTGCATATTTATGTCTTTTGCTGAGTTTGAGAAGTTCTCTGTCATTATTTCTTTAATATTTCTTCTGCCCTTTTCTCTCTCCTTCTGGGACTCCATTAATGGGTATGTTTGTGCACTTGATGGTGTCCCAGAAGTTTCTTAGGCTATTTTGCCTTTTATAATTCTTTTGTCTTTCTGTTCCTCAGCCTGATTCATTTCAATTGTCATGTTTTCAAGTTCACTGATTCTTTCCTCTGCCAGCTCTAGTCTGGCATTTTTTTTAAATCATATTTTTTGTTGTGGAATATAACATATTTACATAGAAGTGATAACTTTCCAGGTGCAATTTAACAAATAGAGAGCAAATTTCAAAGAATATTGTTGGTTACAGTTCCACAGTTTCAGTTATTTCCTTACTGTGAAATATATATGCAAAAAGGTAATAACTTTCAAAGTACGAATTAACAAGTAGTTATTTAGGAAATTTCCAAAAACTGGGAGTTACAGTACCATAGTTTCAGTTATTTCCTTATTGTAAAATATATATATATATAAAAAGGTGATAACTTTCGGATTACAATTTAACAAGTAGCTATAGAGCAAATTTCAATGAATTCTATGGGTTACAGCTCCACCATTTCAGTTTTTTCCTTCTAGCTATTCTAATACCTTAACAATTAAGAAAAGAAAATTATATACAAATTCAGTATTCATTTTTAATTTCAGTTTTTGTGGTCTTCAACTCCAGTAGTTCTGTTTCCTTTAAAAATTTTCTATCTCTTTATTGAGATTCTCTCCTATTGTTTGTTGATTGTTTCCCTGATATTCTTTAGTTTTTTGTCTGTATTTTCCTTCATCTCCTGTGATATCTTAGCTCATTTTTTTTTTTTTAATATCAGAATATATTTTATTCTGGACACGTTTCAGATCTGGTTCATATTACAGTTGTCAAAGCAATATAACGAAAAGGGAAACTGCAACAACAAAAACTGTGCCTAAGAAGGATAAAAGGGTCACTGGGGACAAATCACTGTGACGCGGAACCAAAATGCGTTGTAGGTGTGATTAACGTGGTCCAGGGCAGCCTCTGTATCAGCTTTCCTTACATAGTCATCATGGAAACTGAGCGGTAAACGTTCTCTAACATGTAGCTCATTCTTTAAAAAGGCTCTATTTGCCACGTCCACAGTCTGGTCTACTTTGTTGGTCTTGTTAGGATTTCTATCCTTTTCTTTGGATGGGCCATCTTTTCCTGTTTCTTTGCCCTGTAATCTTATGCTGTGCTCTGTGAATTTAAACATTTGAAAATGCTAACCCTGGGGTTCATTCCCTGCGGTGTGCACTTCTTGAGTTTAGCCAGCTGGGGAGGAGACAGGTGTTCTCGGGCGCCAGCCCCCTGGAGGACGGTCCCGCGCGAATGGCCTGGGCCTGGGCCTGCTGGTGGCTGGGGTTCCCTGTTGACAGGAGTTTGGGTGCCCCCTCTGCTCCCATTGGACAGGTTTCCCTCTCTCCTGGGTGTTCCATTGCTGGACCTGAAGCAGGGGAGCCTTTGCCCCAGGCCGTCTGCCTCAGTCATTTCTTACGCTGCGTTCCTCATCGGAAGCTGCGTTTGCCTGGAGGGCAAGTTCTGGGCGTGGGGAGCACACTGGAAAGGCATCCCCTGTCCGTCTGTCCCAGGAAGGGAGTGCTGGCCAGCTCTGCCCTGCCCTGGAGAGGGAGAGGGGGGCCAGGAAGGGGGCCAGGAGCCTCCCCCCCCAGAGTGCTGTCTTGCCCTGCCCGTGAAGGCAGCCCCCCACTGCCCCCTCCGGCTTGGAGGAAACGCGATGCCTCTAAGTCTCCTCCGCCACCTTTGTCTGGGGCGCGGTGGACGGCGGCCACCCTTAAAGCCAGGCCCCCGGCGATCGGAAGTAGCCGACCACAAGCCACGATCAGCGCTCGGCCCGTGCCCATCCCGATCTTGGGGAAGTGGGTTTTGGGGCCCTGTCAGGCACCGTAAGCTATGCCAGGGGCCAGGCCTCACAGCTGCCTTGAGAGTGGGGGTGGGTGCAGGTAGCCGCCACACAGGTGATTCTGCAGCCCCTCCCTCCCACTCCCCTTTGGGTGTTGCCCGTAGTCTTCGGGCCTCTGGGGTTCCCAAACAGTTGATGAGACCGTTCCCGCCTGTGTGGTAACCGTCCTGGTGGGGGCTGAGGCCACCTTTGTTCTAAGCATTTGAGAGCAGGTTGCACACATCGTGCTCCTTGGGCACCTGCTGCCGCCCCGTGTGTTTCCTGAAGAGGAGGCCTTGCAGTTGTTGAGTTCAAGAAATGTATCCTTGGTGTAAAGCTTCCAGTGTGCATTCCGGCCTTTTCACCCATCCCAGTATTTCCCTTGGGGCGTGCTTGGGAGGACGCTTTCCTTCTGTGATGTCTGAGACGTGATCCCCTCAGCAGAAGGCCAGGTGTTAAATGGCGGGAGAAGTTGTGGTTTCCGTTTTTGTGGGACCCTTTCAGTGGGTGTGACAACGCCACTTGTTACATGTGCTTCCGGGGGGCGTGGGGGCGTGCCCCTGTGGGGTGAGGCCTGAGGCCTTGGGACCCGGGGGGATCTGGGCCTGTGTGGGCCTCCCCGCACGTGGGAGGACACGGTCAGGAGCTTGGTGGGGGCAGCAGTCGGGTCGCTGCGGCCTGGTGGGTCCCGGATGTCTGAGGGGCAGGCAGGGGGGCTGCTGGAGACGAGCACCCTGGGCCTGCGGCTGGCCCCTGTGAGCAGTGTCTTTCGGGCCTTGCTGTGTTTTGGTAGCAGGGCCGGGGGCTGGCCTGGGCACGGGACAGGGCAGGTTTTCAGTGGAGTCTGGATGCTCAGGATCAAGTATCCAAAACCACAGTGTGTCCACGTTCAGAGTAGAAAGCTGGAGGGGTCGGAGTGGGGGTGTGGCTGAGCCGAGGACTGACTTGGGGGTGGGGTGAGCCTTTCTCAGGGGTGCGGCTTCTGTCCTGCACAAGCTGGGCTGTGGGCCGGATAGCAGAGAATGCGTTTGGTGCCGGCTTTGTTTCTGGAACATCCTTGTACCCTTTCCTCGGTGGTCCTCCCCGCGAGAGCCTTGGCGTGATCTGAGCTGGCGTGACCCACGGGGCCGGCCCGGGTGCTGCGGGGCCCAGCATGGGCCCTAGGGACCCCTGTGTGGAGGGGACAGAGGCAGAACGCCAGTGTTCCTGCCTGCAGCACCCCCGCGTGGACCCCGAGGAGCTCTTCACCAAGCTGGACCGCATCGGGAAGGGCTCCTTCGGGGAGGTGTACAAAGGCATCGACAACCGCACCAAGGAGGTGGTGGCCATCAAGATCATCGACCTGGAGGAGGCCGAGGATGAGATCGAGGACATCCAGCAGGAGATCACCGTGCTCAGCCAGTGTGACAGCCCCTACATCACCCGCTACTTCGGCTCCTACCTGAAGGTGCCGTGGCGGGTGGGGGCTGCGGGGGTACGGGGAACTCTGCCAGGTCTGCTGCCGTTGGGCCCCCTTCTTGGCCTGAGCTCAGGAGGGGCCTGGGCTGTCCCTGCGCCTCCTCACAGGGTCCCAGCAGCCACAGACCCAGGCTCACAAAGTGGCCCCTGTGGAAGGGATGATGGCGCAGGGGACCAGGGGACAGGGAGGTCCCCAGCCTTGCCCTGGGGAGTTCCAAGGGGGCTGAAAGGCTGCAGCAGCCCACCTGAGGGCAACTGAGGGTGCCTGAGGGAACGAGAGACTGAGGGAGGATCTGCCTTGGGGGCCTTCTGGCCAGCAAGCACATCACGGCCATGGCCCGTGCTTCCAGGGCTTGCCGTCTTCGGGCCTCTGTGGGGCTGGTGGCAGCCTGGGCTGGAGCAGGGCGGGGATGGCTGGGTCTGGACAAGGCTGGCCCCTTCCTTCCCTGCTGACGCTCCCCCGCCTGCCTGCAGAGCACCAAGCTGTGGATTATCATGGAGTACCTGGGCGGCGGCTCGGCCCTGGACCTGGTGAGCACTGGGCACGTGTCCCGGGGGCGTCCCACTCGGGCTCCTGGGCCCCCTCTCGTCCCCCCTGGCTGGGAATCGTGTAACCCGAAGCGAGCTGCCTCGTGCAGTTGTCCTGCTCCTGGGCGGGGGCCCCTGGGCCTTTGGCTGCGCCCAGGCTGCCCGTAGACAGCTCTGGGGGGCCTCCTTGCTGGCCTCGTGCTGCCCAGGCCTGGCTTTGATCTCCCGAGGACGAGGACGGAGGGGTGTCGCTGGGAAGGCTCCCCACCCCTGCCCGGCCCTGAAGCTGCGTTGTTTGAAGTCCGAGGGGTGCAAGGACCACCCCCTCCCTGCTGCGGCCTGGCTGAGTAGGGCGTGTCGGCCATGCAGGTGGGGTCTGGGGGTGCTGCCGCCTCCCTGCTGGGCCTTGGTGATGGTCTGGCGGGGTGGCCTGGGGCTGGGGTGGCGCGAGCCCCGTGTGGCGTTGTGTGCACAGCTGAAGCCGGGGCCCCTGGAGGAGACGTCCATCGCCACCATCCTGCGGGAGATCCTGAAGGGCCTGGAGTACCTGCACTCGGAGCGCAAGATCCACCGTGACATCAAAGGTCCTGCGGGGCGCGGGCCCCAGGGCGGGGTGGGGTGTCTCGCTCCCCGTGGCTTCCAGAAGTTGAGCAGCTCGGTCTCCCTGCGTTTCCAAAAGCCGCATCCGCAGTGGAAACAGCTTCAGTAGCCCCCGTCTCCCCAGCCCCGCACCTTGTGTGCAACTAGTGCGAGAAGGTACTGGATTTAGCCAAGCTGAGAGTTCCTGTTTGTGGTCTTTCCGTGTTGGGGAGCCCCTATGGGGCCCGATGCGCGGGGCCTGTGGATGAGGTGGGCCTCACCCAGACAGGCTGCACCCTCAGCATCCCGTGGGGGCCCTGGGGAGGGGTGAGGGCGGAGTTCCACTGCTGGGTGCCCCTCCGCTCCTCTCCCCGACACGACACGGGGTCCTGGGCCCCGCCGCACCCACTGGGCTCTGTGCACGGAGAGGAAGGCCCGTGGGTCCCTGTGGACAGCCGGGGTGACGCCGCATGTCTGTGCTGAGCAGCCGCCAACGTGCTGCTGTCGGAGCAGGGGGACGTGAAGCTGGCGGACTTTGGGGTGGCCGGGCAGCTCACCGACACGCAGATCAAAAGGAACACCTTTGTGGGCACGCCCTTCTGGATGGCGCCCGAGGTCATCAAGCAGTCGGCCTATGACTTCAAGGTGGGGCGGCCGGGCCAGGGCGCGGGGGCGGGCAGGGTGGGTGCCACCGTGTCGACTCGGGGCCTCTGTGTCCAGGCCGACATCTGGTCCCTGGGGATCACGGCCATCGAGCTGGCCAAGGGGGAGCCCCCCAACTCCGACCTCCACCCCATGCGCGTCCTGTTCCTGATCCCGAAGAACAGCCCGCCCACGCTGGAGGGCCACCACAGCAGGCCCTTCAGAGAGTTTGTGGAGGCCTGCCTCAACAAGGACCCCCGATTCGTAAGCCCTGCCTCCGGGTTCGGGGTCCACCCTGCCTGGGCCAGGCCCGCCCTGAGCCCCACTCCTCATCCAGGGTGGGTCCACCGTGGCCTTGGGTCTGGGGTTGTGAGGACTGCGTGGCCCTGGGAGGTGCACCCACTCTCAAGGGCCCCTCCAAATGCTCCCCAAGCGGCGATGGGGCTCCCCGCCAAGGCCGGGCTGCCCTGCAGTCCGAGCACTGCACACCGGGAAGGGAGTCCCGTCGGCTTGAGGGCGGCTCTCCCTGCCTCACCCTCCCGGCTGCCCCCCACCTGGGACCCCTCCCGGCCTCGCCCTCCGCCCCCACCCCTGTGCCTGCCCCTCCCAGGCCGCGTGTGATGCGCCCGTCCCCCGCAGAGGCCCACCGCCAAAGAGCTCCTGAAGCACAAGTTCATCGCCCGCTACACCAAGAAAACCTCCTTCCTCACCGAGCTCATCGACCGCTACAAGCGCTGGAAGTCGGAGGGCCACGGCGAGGAGTCCAGCTCCGAGGACTCGGACATGTAGGGGCCGTGTGTGTCCTCGGGGGCCCGGGGGACCTGGGGCTATTCCTGCTGCCCACTGGAGGCACCCTCCTGGCCGGGGGGCCGGGCCCCTCGTCGCTGCCTGCTCCTGCGAGGCCCTCCTGTCCCCTGCCCCTGCCCTCGCGCACGTAACTCGTCTTCCTCAGCGACGGTGACGCCGAGGATGGCGACCAGGGCCCCATCTGGACTTTCCCCCCCACCATCCGGCCGAGCCCGCACAGCAAGCTGCACAAGGGGACAGCTCTGCTCGGCTCACAGAAGGTCAGCCCTGGGCGTCCCTGGGTGGACACTGCCGGGTGGCCGGGTGGGCAGGGCCCTTCCGGGGCTGAGGGCAGGGGAGGCCGGGCTGTCCCGGGTGCGGCTGGAGCCTGTGTCCGAGCTGCCCACGTGAGGAAGCCGGGTCTGGGGTCCGCCCTTGTGGCTGCTCCCAACAGATGGCCCCCAGCACCTTCCCAGGGAGGTCAGTGTCGGGCTGGGGACTGGGAGCCGCCTGGCGCCCCATCCCCTGTCGGCTCTGCCCACCCTGCGCCTGTCTCTGCAGTCCGCGGAGCCCGTCAAGAGGCAGCCGCGCTCCCAGTGTCTGTCCACGCTGGTCCGGCCCGTCTTCGGAGAGGTGAGGGGGCTGGGCCAGGCAGCCTCCCACGAAGACGCCCCAGCCCCAGCTCCCCGTGGTTTCATGGTCTCCCCTCTGGCTTCCTGGCCCAGAGTAGTGGGGGGTGAGGTCAGGTGGTATGTGGGTGCCCAGGAGCGTCTCATCAGGTGAGAGCAGGTGTGCTGGGGCGTGGATAGCTGCAGGAGGGACAGGTGTGAGTGCCCTGCCCTGCCGCGGGGAGGAGCCCGGGAGGCCACGTCCCTGCCCGCAGGGGTCTCGAGCACTGGGTCAGGGTCTGGACGGGGCAGAGAACGGTGACAAGGCCCTGGCCTGGGGGCCCTGTGGGCAGCTGGGCAGGGCAGCCTGAGCCGGGCCCCAAGTGGCCTGGGGACTCACGGGGCAGGAGAGGGGGTGGGCCTGGGTGGTCTTGGGCTGACGGCTGCCGCAGGTGCAGGCAGACATGGCGGCGGGATGGGGGTGCTGTGCTGGGCGGGACGGAGGGCAGGCCCGGCTGGGGTGCCCCTCGGGTCGGGTTGGGCCCCTGGCGAGGTGTCTGTCCCTGCTGTGCCCTCTTGTGTGACTGACTGGCTGTGAGCCCCCTGCCCCCGCGGGCCCATGCTGGGATTTGCACCATGGGGTCGATGGGGCAGCATAGGGCCCTCCTCAGTACCCCTGCCATGTCCCTCGGGGGCCCTGATTGTGGGGCCTGAGGTCCTTGGTGACTCCTAAGGGATAGCTCTGGGGAGAAGGAGGTACCCCAAGCGGGACAGGGCCTCCATTAGCTTGGGTGAGGGGTGTTGGGGGCCCTCGGCAGCACCGCAGGCTCTCCCAGGCATGTGGAGGCGTCCGGCCAGCGGTCCTGAGCTTGACCCCCGCTCTGGTCCATGCCAGCCCATGCATGTGCCCCGGGGGCTCCTCAGGATGGAAGGGGCTGTTCTGTCTGGCCCAGTGTCAGCAGGGGAAGGGGGTGGGCTGGAGCCTCCCCTGGAGTGAGATGTCCTGGGGCGGCCCAGGCACTGCTCCCTCGGGCTTCTGGGTGGTCATGGGGTTCTGCTGCAGGGATAGCCCTAGAGGCAGGTGGGAGCTTCCCCTGTGGCGTCTTTCCTGCTTGCTCCCATGAGAGTGGGGGCTGCATGTGCCCGTGCACCCCCGGCCCACCCCGCGTCTCTCCCGCAGCTCAAGGAGAAGCACAGGCAGGGGGGCGGGAGTGTGGGTGCCCTGGAGGAGCTGGAGAACGCCTTCAGCCTGGCCGAGGAGTCCTGCCCGGGCATCTCGGACAAGCTCATCGCACGCCTGGTGGGGCGGGTGCAGAGGTGAGGGCCGGGCGCAGGGGTCCTGGGCCACCCTGGGCAGTGCCAGGACCTGACCCGTGCCTCGCCTCTCCCTGCAGGTTTTCACACAACAGAAACCACCTGACCTCGGCCCGCTGAGGCTGCTGTGGGGGTGGGGGTCACCTTGGGCTTCGGCTCTGTGGGGGGCACTGGCTCGGGCCTTCTTGCTGGGCCATGCGGTGGTCATCCAACACTGGACCCAGAAGCCCGAGACGACCCTAGCGGGCACCCACACACCTCCTCAATGGCCAGGACGCCGTCCCCAGCCAGCCTGGGCCACACCCGGAAGCACAAACAGCATCGCCAGCCAGGACTGCGCTGTTTCCTGTTCCCGGGCACCCAGAGGGTGGTTTTTTTTTTTTTTTTTTTAAAGAAAACTGAACTTTCTTGTTTTCCTAAGTATTCTGAGACCAAGATGTTTTTGTAGAAGGTTGAAAGGGTTTTGCCACTTTCAATAAAGACGTGAAGCGGAGCTGTGGTGGTGCCGTGTGGAGCCCCGGGCCTCGGCCCCCTCCTGCACCGTCCCCATCGTCGGGACGTGCCCCGGAAGGAGCAGACGGGGCTGTGGGTGATGCCATTTATTTTTAACCACATGTGCATATGAGCTCGAGCAGCTTGTCCATCTGCTTCCATTTGTTACAAAACATTAGGGGCACTAATAAATTATTGGACAACTCCCTTGTGGGTGAGAACTTTGATTTCCGTGCAAGGAGGGCCAGCCTGGTGCTGAGATCCAGGCCCCTTGGGAGGTGGGGGCTGCCAGGGGAGACGAGCCCCCCAGCGTCGGGGCAGGCTGCCAGTCCTCCCAGCAGGCCAGCAGGCCACGGCACACGCTGCTCCGCCGTCCCTGCCGCTGCCTCTGCACCCACACGGCTCGCGGCGGGTCTGTGTCCCTGCGGCTGCTGCCCTTCCTTGCTGCCAGGATCACGGATGCCCACGGTTCAGGGCAGGGCCCGGTGACCCTCGGGGGGCCCTGTTGCAGCTCCCAGGCGGGCTGCTGGCCCCTGCGATCACCTCCATCCACCTGGGAAAGAGGACGGCTCTCAGGACCCGAGGGTACAAAACGTGAGGCCAGTGGGCTTGAGCACCGTCTTCTTGAGGACACAAACGCGGGGTGGCCGGGGAGGCAGCGGTCACGGGAGTCCCTGGGGCGCCCCTTGGAAGTGAGAAGAGGAGAACTTGCGGGAGTTTCTTGGGACAACAGGCCCACAGGCTGAGCAGGATGCACCACCACGTCACCTCTCAAACGTGTACTTGCTCTTGGCCCGGGAGAAGTAGACGTGGGATTTGAACTGGAGCTTAAAGACCAGGTCCTTGTGGACGCCGTTGGCTTCCCCTGGGACGCTCAAGCAGTAGCCCAGCAGCGGGAGGCTGGCCAGCGGGTGGGCATCCTGGAAGACGGTGCCACGGGGGTGTCGGGAGGGACACGGCCCCTTGCCCCCCACCACGTCTGCAGGCTCACCTCCCACAGAGGGAGGCGGGTGGGGTGCCCCGGGCCCAGCGAGCCCCTACCTGGTGAGCCTTGCAGAAAAACAGACAGAAATGGGTGAAGACCGCCCAGAGCTTCTGCCAGCCGTTGCTGTTTTTGAACTTTCTCAGCAGATACCCCGAGAGCTGGTTCTGTCCGCGAGACAAGCGAAAGCACACGTGCGTCAGCCGCGCCCAGCTTGCCCTCTGCCCCCAGGATGGCGGGGCGCCACCAGTGCTCTCTGGCTGAGCCCCCCAGCCGGCCCTCCCCTCGCTGCGTCTCCACGGCAGCTCTCCGTCCGTCAGTGTGGCCGTCTCACAGGGACGCTGCGGTCTGGGGTGAGGCTCCGGCTCCAAGTGAAATAACGCTGCATCCCTTTTCCCTCCGCCCACCAAGCAAAATGAAGAGAAGGCTGGTTTCCTGCCCAGCAGCCAGGGGCGTGAAGCCGCCTCACGGACAGCAGAGCCATGTCTGCGAAGTTCTTTCAGTGGTGGGTGGGGAGAGGATGGAAACAGGAGGGCCAAGCAAGGGGCCCCCACCCCAGCCTGGGTCCAGTGGGCTCTGGAGTGTGGCTCCAGGGTGGGCAGCTGCTGTGCCCGTGGCCCAAACTGCCAAGCATGGGACCCCCCCGGACTTCAGGGGTGCAGGCCAGTCAGCGGGCCCCCGCTCTGATTCGCCAGGACCCAGAAGCAGTGGGCACCACTGGACCAAGGGCAGTGGACATGTGCCAGGGGCCTCCTGCCCTCCACAAGGGCGTCCCCTAACTTGTGACAGGTAGTGAGGAGAGGCCCATGCAGTGGCTGAGCCAGGGGAGCCGGGAGGACGCTCCAAGAAACAGTTAGAGGATGGAGAACTGAGTGGGGTGAGGGGGTGGGAAAGGCTTAGGGGTGAAGGAAACAAGGGGTCTGGGGCTCAAGCCATTGAGGCCATGAAGGAAAACCAGGGCTGCAGGGGCAGCCAGACGGATGGGGGCCATGAGGGGACCTGCGGGAGGCGCAACCCTGAGGCTCGGGGGGTGTGGGTGGGGCAGAAGGCAGCAGGGTCAAGAGCTCTGGGGTCGAAAGCCCACCAGTGAGGAGATGCCGATGGCCCAGGAGCCCCCATGCAGCACCCCTTGGGTGAGGGGGGCTGAGAGAAATCGCGGGGCAGGGCCAAGGCCGCCTCTGCGCTCCCGCGTGCCCAGCCGGCCCTGCTGTCCTTGTCTCGGTCACTCCCCTCCGCTGGCACCCAGGCTGCCCCTCCCTCCCCAGCCCAGGGGAGGCTCTACCCAGTAATGGGGCCCAAGCAGGTTCGGTCCCCCCGAGGACCCTTGGAAGGGTGCCTGCAGCCACCCGTTCAACAGGAGGGGTCCTGGGGAGCCCCCGGGCATGGCCATTGCTGATTTGGCAGCAGGTACCTCAACGGCCGCGCGGTGGTCAGCCCGGGAGAGGCTCGTGTTCCGGAACCAGCACACGTGCAGTGTGGTGTTGATCTGCTGCTGGCCCAGCCCCTCGCAGGCACCCCCAGCCTCCGTTCCCGACTCTTGCCTCTCAGGAGACCCTGGGGGAAGGAGTTGCAGCCACTGACCAGGCCCTGGGGGCGGCCAGCTCCTCAGTGGAGAGGCGGACACAGCGCTCGTGCCAGGTGGCCCAGGCACCTCCTCCCTGCCCAGGGGTGGGACTCACAGGTGACGGGAGCCGGGGCGGGGCTGCGGCCGCTGCTGGCTGCTTCGATGGCCATGCTCAGGTCACCCATCTACTACTTCATCTCCAGCCGGGTGCTGCAGGGACTGGGGCTTGGGGTCTGCTCGGCAGGACCTGCCTGTGGGGCGAGGCCTCCACCCCAAGGGCTGCAGGGCAGTGCCCCAACCTGGGATTGGCTTCCTGGGGCCTGGGGAGCCAGCTGGTCTCAGGAAGGGGAGGGGGAGCAGGCGCCGTGTGCCCCTCGCATCGTGGGCCCTGGGGCCTGGCTGGAGCGTGCGCCCCGAGCCTACAGACCCAGCAGGGACACGCGGCTGTGGAGTGGCCCAGGAGGGTGGGTGGGGCCCGCTGTGCACCCCTCCGAGTCCCACATCGGCTGTGTCTCTGACGACTCCGGGTTGGGGACTCAGCGCCCTGCAGCCCTGAGACGGCCGGGCCGGGGTCAGGGGCTTCCCGCCAGTGTCCTCAGAAGGCAAGTGTGGCTGCCGTGCTGCCCAAGCTCTGCTCTCCACAGGCAGGGGTGTGCCCCTCGGGTGCTGCGTCTGGCCCAGATGCGCTCTCGTCCCTTGGTGAGGGCACCCTAGGACCAGGCCAGCCCACCGAGCCCCAGGGGACGTTCCGCAAGCTTCTGCGGGAGGAGCTGTCCCTCCGGCCTTGTGGCTTTGGGGTCGTGCTCACGGGGAGGTGGGATGGGGTTCACGGACACCTCACCTGGCTGCCACCACAACTGTCTTCTGGGCAGAGCAGATGGCGAAGCAGTGCGGGGCCGGCCACGCGCCCTCTGCTTCTTCAACCTGTGGGTGGAAGCAGAGCTGGGCACGGCTACGCCCACGCCTGGGCCCAGCCGAGGGGCGGCCAGCGAGGGCCGGGGCGGCTGGCTCAGAAGCCGGGGCTGTCCAAGGCACACAGCTGGGAGGGAGCACTGTGGCGGGCGAGCTGTGGGTAGGGGGCACCGGCTACTCACCGGCGGGTCCAGCACTAGCAGCTGGAAACCAAGCACAGAAGAGATGGCGAGTGATTTCAGTACTAGAAAGGGAGGCGGGTGGTTCCTGGTTTACAGCTGGCACCGAAACCACAGTTTACGGGGAGGCCTTGACAGACGAGGGAGCAGACGAAATAATTCAAAAATAAAATCCTATCAAGTCAAACCTAAACCAGTATCCAGGAGAGTTTTCCCTGACAAAGAAAGACATTCGAGGAATGCAATGACAGTTCATCAGGGTGTGGGTGCAGGCACACACCTCCCTGCGGGAGAAAACCCTTCGGTAACAGCCACAGCACAGGGTTTCTGATAAAACCTCTTAGAAACAAAAGGATACCGTCCTAAACACGGCAGATTCTCCTTCAGCACGAGCCGCTGCCTCCCCTCTGGAGCCAGGTGCGAGGCCCGGAAGCTTCCCCGGGCAGGACCCGCGGCTCACGGGGGGCCTCGCAAGAGAAGACTTTCAAGGTGTTCATCTCCCCACAAAGAACATACCAGCTCAGCGAGCTTCAATCAGGATCAGTCGTCCCGCTAGAACCACGTGCCCAGAGGGCCTGGGGCCGGGCGGGCCGGGGGGGACGGCACACGCCAGAGGACCCCAAGGCGCCTTGGGATCGGGAGGAGACCCGGGGTTCAGCGACTGTCGGAAACCAACTATTGATGAAAAAAGTTAACTCCCAATCGAGTAACATCCATCAAAATAACTTACAGGCAACCAATTAACTGAGAAAGAGGAAACCCCGGTGGCCTGGGGGAAGGTGCCCGTTCCGTTCCGCCGCGTGGAGGAGGAGGACGAGCCGAGGAGGGGCCCGGGCGTGCGAGGGGCAGGCGCTGGGCCGGGTCAGGCCAGCAGGGCCCCTGCCGAGGGGCTCGGTCCTACGGGGTAAACGGACTGCAGGCGAGGCCAGCGGGGGAGCGTCCCGACCTACAGCGAGACACCTAAGCAAGGCCCGGGACGGGCGCTCGGCGGCCACACTGGCAGCCAGAGCAGCGGCAGGTAAGATGGCGGACGGTTCTCGCTCGCCAAACTGGGAAACAGGAAAGAGCTAACACCGCTGTTTTCCAGGGCTCTGGGAAAGGCACCATCGGATGGGGCCCGCGGGCAGGTGCCGGCGACTCAGCAGGGACGAGCCGAGCCCGACGCCAGGGCCCTGCGCCCGGCACGGCGCACCCACAGGCACAGCTCTCTACTGGGGGTCGGGGTCGAGCTAGCAGCGACTTTCTATGTTTCCAGCTAATTTTTCTGTAACAAAAGTACAATTTGAAAAGTATAGTTTAAAACAGATTTTCACTTCCAATGACGGGAGATGAGGTCATTCAAACTGGCCTCCTCTTGCGAGAAAACAAGAAGCTGAACTGAACGTTAAAATCGCCTGCTGGAAGGCTGTGGCAGTCCCACTGCAGGAGACACCAGGCGGGACGGGCACCTCAGAGCCACGCCCACGGGCCAGAGGAGCAGAGCAGGGACACCGCGCACGGACACGGGGACAGGGACACGGGGACGGGGGCGCCGCGCACGGACACGGGGACAGGGACACGGGGACAGGGACGCTGCGCACAGACACGGGGACAGGGACATGGGGACAGGGACACCGCGCACGGACACGGGGATGGGGATACGGGGACGGGAGCTGCACACGGACACGGGGACAGGGACACGGGGACAGGGACACGGGGACAGGGACACGGGGACGGGGACACGGGGACAGGGACACGGGGACGGGGGCGCCGCGCACGCACACGGGGACAGGGACACGGGGACGGGGACGCCGCGCACAGACACGGGGATGGGGATATGGGGACAGGGGAGCCGCGCACGCACACGGGGACAGGGACACGGGGACGGACACGGGGACAGGGACATGGGGACAGGGGAGCTGCGCACGGACACGGGGACAGGGACACGGGGACAGGGACATGGGGACAGGGACACGGGGACAGGGACACGGGGACAGGGACATGGGGACAGGGGAGCCGCGCACGGACACGGGGACAGGGATACGGGGACAGGGACATGGGGACAGGGACACTGTGCACAGACACGGGGACAGGGACACGGGGACAGGGACACGGGGACAGGGACATGGGGACGGACACGGGGACAGAGACATGGGGACAGGGGAGCTGCGCACGGACACGGGGACAGGGACACGGGGACAGGGACACGGGGACAGGGACATGGGGACAGGGGAGCCGCGCACGGACACGGGGACAGGGATACGGGGACAGGGACATGGGGACAGGGACACTGTGCACAGACACGGGGACAGGGACACGGGGACAGGGACACGGGGACAGGGACATGGGGACGGACACGGGGACAGAGACATGGGGACAGGGGAGCTGCGCACGGACACGGGGACAGGGACACGGGGACAGGGACACGGGGACAGGGACATGGGGACAGGGGAGCCGCGCACGGACACAGGGACAGGGATACGGGGACGGACACGGGGACAGGGACACTGTGCACAGACACGGGGACAGGGACACGGGGACAGGGACGCTGCGCACAGACACGGGGACAGGGACACGGGGACAGGGACATGGGGACAGGGACATGGGGACAGGGATGCTGCACACAGGGACAGGGACACGGGGACAGGGACACGGGGACAGGGACATGGGGA
Organism: Choloepus didactylus; assembly: GCF_015220235.1. Classification (NCBI taxonomy): domain Eukaryota; kingdom Metazoa; phylum Chordata; class Mammalia; order Pilosa; family Megalonychidae; genus Choloepus; species Choloepus didactylus. The sequence goes on along the minus strand of NC_051315.1, from coordinate 134,963,526 downwards.
CAGGGACGCTGCACACAGGGACAGGGACACGGGGACAGGGACATGGGGACAGGGACATGGGGACAGGGATGCTGCACACAGGGACAGGGACACGGGGACAGGGACATGGGGACAGGGACATGGGGACAGGGATGCTGCACACAGGGACAGGGACACGGGGACAGGGACATGGGGACAGGGACGCTGCGCACAGACACGGGGACAGGGACACGGGGACAGGGACATGGGGACAGGGGAGCTGCGCACGGACACGGGGACAGGGACACGGGGACAGGGACACGGGGACAGGGACATGGGGACAGGGATGCTGCACACAGGGACAGGGACACGGGGACAGGGACATGGGGACAGGGATGCTGCACACAGGGACAGGGACACGGGGACAGGGACATGGGGACGGACACGGGGACAGGGACATGGGGACAGGGACGCTGCGCACAGACACGGGGACAGGGACATGGGGACAGGGACATGGGGACAGGGATGCTGCACACAGGGACAGGGACAAGGGGACAGGGACATGGGGACAGGGATGCTGCACACAGGGACAGGGACACGGGGACAGGGACATGGGGACGGACACGGGGACAGGGACATGGGGACAGGGGAGCTGCGCACGGACACGGGGACAGGGACACGGGGACAGGGACATGGGGACAAGGACATGGGGACAGGGATGCTGCACACAGGGACAGGGACACGGGGACGGACATGGGGACAGGGGAGCCGCGCACGGACACAGGGACAGGGATACGGGGACGGACACGGGGACAGGGACATGGGGACAGGGGAGCTGCGCACGGACACGGGGACAGGGATACGGGGACAGGGACACGGGGACACGGACATGGGGACAGGGACATGGGGATGGACACGGGGACAGGGACATGGGGACAGGGACGCTGCGAACGGACACGGGGACAGGGACACGGGGACAGGGACATGGGGACAGGGACATGGGGACAGGGATGCTGCACACAGGGACAGGGACACGGGGACAGGGACATGGGGACAGGGGAGCTGCGCACGGACACGGGGACAGGGACACGGGGACAGGGACACGGGGACAGGGACATGGGGACGGACACGGGGACAGGGACACGGGGACAGGGGAGCTGCGCACGGACACGGGGACAGGGACACGGGGACAGGGACATGGGGACAGGGACATGGGGACAGGGATGCTGCACACAGGGACAGGGACACGGGGACAGGGACATGGGGACAGGGATGCTGCACACAGGGACAGGGACACGGGGACAGGGACATGGGGACGGACATGGGGACAGGGACATGGGGACAGGGACGCTGCGCACAGACACGGGGACAGGGACATGGGGACAGGGACATGGGGACAGGGATGCTGCACACAGGGACAGGGACACGGGGACAGGGACATGGGGACAGGGATGCTGCACATAGGGACAGGGACACGGGGACAGGGACATGGGGACAGACACGGGGACAGGGACACGGGGACAGGGGAGCTGCGCACGGACACGGGGACAGGGACACGGGGACAGGGACATGGGGACAGGGACATGGGGACAGGGATGCTGCACACAGGGACAGGGACACGGGGACAGGGACATGGGGACAGGGGAGCCGCGCACGGACACAGGGACAGGGATACGGGGACGGACACGGGGACAGGGACATGGGGACAGGGGAGCTGCGCACGGACACGGGGACAGGGACACGGGGACAGGGACATGGGGACAGGGACATGGGGATGGACACGGGGACAGGGACATGGGGACAGGGACGCTGCGAACGGACACGGGGACAGGGACACGGGGACAGGGACATGGGGACAGGGACATGGGGACAGGGATGCTGCACACAGGGACAGGGACACGGGGACAGGGACATGGGGACAGGGGAGCTGCGCACGGACACGGGGACAGGGACATGGGGACAGGGACACGGGGACAGGGACATGGGGACAGGGACATGGGGACAGGGATGCTGCACACAGGGACAGGGACACGGGGACAGGGACATGGGGACAGGGGAGCTGCGCACGGACACGGGGACAGGGACACGGGGACAGGGACACGGGGACAGGGACATGGGGACAGGGACATGGGGACAGGGATGCTGCACACAGGGACAGGGACACGGGGACAGGGACATGGGGACAGGGGAGCTGCGCACGGACACGGGGACAGGGACACGGGGACAGGGACATGGGGACAGGGACATGGGGACAGGGACATGGGGACAGGGATGCTGCACACAGGGACAGGGACACGGGGACAGGGACATGGGGACAGGGGAGCCGCGCACGGACACAGGGACAGGGATACGGGGACAGGGACACGGGGACAGGGACATGGGGACAGGGGAGCCGCGCACGGACACAGGGACAGGGATACGGGGACGGACACGGGGACAGGGACATGGGGACAGGGGAGCTGCGCACGGACACGGGGACAGGGACACGGGGACAGGGACATGGGGACAGGGATGCTGCACACAGGGACAGGGACACGGGGACAGGGACACGGGGACAGGGACATGGGGACAGGGATGCTGCACACAGGGACAGGGACACGGGGACAGGGACACGGGGACGGGGGAGCCGCACGCGGACACGGGGACAGGGACACGGGGATGCGGACACCGCGCACGGATATGGGGACAGGGACATCACGGACATGGGGACGGGGACGTCGCGCACGGACATGGGGACAGGGATACGGGGACAAGGGAGCTGCGCACGGACACGGGGACGTCGCGCACGGACATGGGACCGGTGCGCAGGATCAGCTGCGTCCTGTGCTCTCCCGTCTGTCGCGTCCCCAGGTAGATCCCGGGTAGAACAGGTGAGCCCACAGTGGGACCTGGCAGAGTGGGAGCTACGAGAAAGGCTCTCCATGACCTTAAAACGTCTTCATCAGTTTACAGAAAGCACCGATCACGAGTGACACGGTGATGAATGAGAGACAATGTGGGCACCGGCTGGTGAACTGCGCTGGCCCCACCTGGCGCAGAGCCTCCGCCCGCCCGAGTGGATGCAGGTGGCACCGGCCACGAGGGGGACGTGGGCAGCAGTGAGGCTTGTGCCCGGGACCCCCACGTGCAGCCACAGCTGGGCAGCAGGGGCGCATCTGACAGGGGTGAGCGGGAGGCCACACCCCACACGTCCGTCAGCGGGAACATACATGGCTTTAGAACTACACGCGAGTGCGTCACGTAACTAATTACAACGTCCCTAAGAACCAAAATTTCCAGTGAAAAGACACAAGTATAAAATCGAAGCACAGACACTATCATCTTAAGAATCTGTGGCTCACTGTTTTCTCCTTCAGAGAGAGGTGGCCGCCAGCTGTGGCCTCGGGGATGACCCGGCGAGGGCAGTGGGCAAGGCCCCAGACGCACTTCCTGCCGCAGGACACGCTCCGCGGAGGCCCCAGGGCCCGGGGCCCACCCAGAGGGGCCCCTGAAGGGACAGCAGCCGCCACTGACCGAGAGACGGAAACCGGGCCGGGCTGGGCCACTCACCAGCAGGCCGCGGACAGGTAGGAGGCCCTGGATCCGGAAGCAGCTGGTGCCCGCGGTGGCTTTGCTCGTGTGCAGCAGCATGTCCGACAACTGTGCAGGAAGGTGGGGTGGACGGGTTTGATCGCAGTGACAAAGTTTCAATCCCGTGGAAGCAGACGGGATGGCAGAGGCCCAGCGCGGCAGCAGGACAGGGCCCGGCTGGCCCGAGCCTCAGGAGGGCCCTGATCCCCCGTCGTCCCCATGACCGGGAGCTGCCACCAACCTGGGCATCGCCACGCTGCCGGGACCTGGCCTGGGGCTGTTTTCAGTCCTGCAGCCACAGGCGCTCGGACTCTTCTCTCGACGTCTGTTCCCCCCGGAGCCCGGAGCCCGGCCGTCCCCAGGGAGCGCCTGCTCCGACCCAGGAGTGAGGGTCCCGCCCGGGCGTGGGGAGGGGCTCACCAGGAGGAAGAGCCTCCGCTGCAGGCCCGTCCTCGTGAGCTCGCAGAGGAGCTCCTGGAAGACAGCAGTGCAGCCCCAGGGCAGGCGCAGGGGCCCGGGCGTGTCGGGGTGCTCCGTGGGGGGACGCCCCCATCTGATTCCCCGTCTGCGGCCCCATCCGAGACCCCCGCCCGGCACAGGGGTGCTCAGCCGCGAACCCGCCTCTGGGCTGGGCTTTGGGGAGCCGCTGGCCGCGGCTGGCGCAGGGCGGGGGCCTCCCACTGCTGTTAGCAGGTACCTGGCATCTGCGCTGAATTTTGGATTCCTAAGGTCACAAGCTTTTAACCCGAAGGGATGAGACCCTGAAGGAGGAGCCTGTGGGGCGGCCCAGGAAGCGGGAAGAGCAGTTCTGTGTGGCCCTGGACCCTGCACGCGTCCGAGGGCGGCACCCCCTCTCAGGCACGATTCCCTCAGGCCCTGGGAGAAGACGCGAGCAGCCCCAGGGCAGGCCCAAGGAGCACCAGCCGCAGTGGTCTCGAGTGGGCTGAGCTCAGAGGGGCCCACCAGGGACACAGACGGGGGGCGAGTCCACGGCCGGGCACAGGAGCCCAGGGAGCGGGGGGAGGCAGGACCGCCCCCCACGGCTTTGGCGCCCACTTGCAGCTTCAACTGCACTGGGCCGGGCCCCTCCAGCAGCACCTGCAGAGGCGGAGCCCCCGTTATAGAGACAACCGGGCCCTGGCGCCTGGCAGTGGGTACAGCAGCAGGTGGCGATTTCAGTCCTGGCCCCAGAGCCCACAACCACGGCCCAGGAGGCTGTGCTTGCTTATTTGTCCCCTCAGTGACAATTCCTCAGGAGAAGGAACCGAGAGCTCCCAGCCAGCAGCGGCCCTCGGAGGCCAAGGAGACAGACGCCGTCCTCAGCGCTCTGCAGGGCACCACGAGGACAAGGCCAACAACATGCACCCGCTCCACACACACTGGGACATGTGGAGGCCAAAAGGCACTGGTGACGGGAAGCAACCAGCTCAGCCGACACAGTAACCAAAACAGCAAGGCATGGGCACAAGGACAGACACACAGACCGACAGAATCAAAGTGAGGGTCCAGAAGTCAACCCTCACATCTGCGGCCACCTGATTTCTGATGAGGGCCCAGGTCCATCAATGGGGAAAGATGCGTCTCTACAGCTGGATGTTCACCCGCGGAAGCACGCTTGTGGACTTCTGCCTCACACTCACAGTTACCTCAAAACGGATCAGAGACCTGAGCATAAGAACTAAAGCAGATAGAAGTCCTAGAAGAAAACACAGGGGAAAAGCTGCATGACCTCAATTTAGGCTATGGATTCTTAGAATCACAATAGCTCAAGTGAACACAAAAAGTAAAGAGGATGTCGTCAAAACTAAAAACTTTTGTGCCTCAAAAGACACTGTGAGGAAACTGAAAAGGCAATCCACAAAATGGGAGAAAATATTTGCAGACCAAAGATCTGGTAAGAGTCTGGCATCCAGAATATAAAATAACTCTTACAATTCAACAATAAAAAGACAAATAACTCAAATATGGGCAAAGCATTTGAATAGATGCTTTTCCAAGAAACAGATACAACACCCAATGGGCACACGAAGAGGGGCCTGATATCACTCGCCGTCCGGAACCGCAAGCAAAGCCACGATGACCTCCGCGCTCCCGCTGGCCAGGATGGCGCCAATGGAAAGATGATGAAAGCCGGTCAAAGATGGGGACAGACTGGAGCCCTCGGGCATTGCCAGTGGGCGTGTAAAATGGGGCAGCCACTTGGCAAAATGGTTTGCTGTTTAAAACCACTCTGGACTCAGTTCCCAGGAGAACTGAAAATGCACCTTCACACACAAACGTGCACACGAGTGTTCAGAGCAGCACGAGCCACTGAGGACGGATGAGCAAGATGCCGTGACGGCACTCAGCCACCCTGACAGCGACGCGCTGATTGGGCCGCGCGCCAGGAGGCTGGAGCTTGGAGACGCAGTGCTGGGCAGAGCGGCCGGTCACGGTCCCCGGAGGCGGAGAGCGGACGGGTGGCTGCCGGGGCTGGGTGACCCCAAATAGGCTTGGGGACGAGACGGTGTGACGGACGCACAATACGGTGAACAGACTAGCAAACGCTGTTTGTCTTGTGTGCTTTCAAGTGTGTGTTTCATGGGTGTGAGCGCCAACTCGACGGGGACAGCTGCCCGCAGCACTCACCCTGCCGGGCGCGACCAGGCTCTCCACGCCGCCCAGGGCCTGCTGCAGCTCCGTCAGCTTCTGGAGGTTCTCCAGCCGGTCGAGGCTGCGCTGCAGCGCGGACACCACCGCGGTGACGGCTCTCAGGGCCTCTGCGGGGCGGGGGACAAGGCTCACCACTTTGTGACAGGAGCTGCATTAGGAGACGGTTTTCACTCGAGGAGCCCGTCTGAACCCCTGCTGGCCACTGCCCGTCCTCAGCTCCTGGGGGACTCGGAGTCCACTTTGTTCAACCCAAACTGCCTGCCCGCGGCCAGCTCTCTCACTCGGAAGAGAGAAAGAACGGTCTTTGTGGATGACAATTTAATTTGCAGATAAAGCAGTATTTGTTCTTCAAAATTGTGTTTTTAAGACTGAATGATGGGCAACTTCAGAGCAACTGTGATTCTCCCTCTGGGTGGCGGAGCGGGTGCCAGCCTCACAGTCTGAGTAAGGACCGCAGGCTCAGGAGGAGGCGGGAGGCTTGCGAGGACGAGCACGTCCGGACCCACCACCCCTGCTGCAGGTCACACCGTCCCCCAGGCACAGCGAGGCGGGACAGTGAGGTCGGGGTGGCACGTGGGGGGCGTCTCTAGCCAACGATGGAACTACAGATCTGCTCCGTGGGGGTCCCTGTGCCCCGACCACCTGCCCTGCTCGTTCGCTCCGTCCCCCCAGCTCTCCCTCCACCCCAGCCCTGCCACCCCCAAGGACCGCTGGAGCCAGGCCCCGCCTCGCGCTGCCCCTTTGCTGCGTGGCTGCCTGTGGTCACCCTGTTCTCTGCGCACAACCCGGGGCTGGAGGGCTGTCGCCTCACGGCCCTGCGGTGCCCTGGGTGTAGCTCTGGAAGCTGCCGGAAGCCCAGGGCCCTTTCTGATCTGACCCCAGAGCAGCAAGCGGCAAGTGGAGCAGAAGCCAGTCCTGATAATAATGGCCGTCCACAAGCACTTGTGCCCGAGCACAGCTGCTGCTCCAGGGGGTCCTTGTTGGCGAGAAGGATGGCAGTGCCCGGGGGTCTCCTCTGTCCCCAGGGCCACCCGCTGAGGACACGCTTGTGGGTCGGCAGCAGACGCGCCCTGTGCACCCGCCGTGCCCCGTCCCCAGTCACACACCTGCCAGCCGGGTCCCCGTGTCTGTCGGCCATGGCTGGTGAGAGACATTTAAATGTGCTGTAATAACCTCGTGTTTCCCTAAAATGTCTGGAAATGGTCTGGGTGATTTTGTGTTGGCCTCTTTGGCAAACGTGCAACATGCTCGCTGTAGGATGAACAAGGCCAGCTTCGCGAGGGGACCCTGTTCCCTGCGTGTTGAAAGGGTCCTTACTCACACCGTCTGTGGTGGTGGCAGGAAAGCAGGAGGCGCTGGGCCGGCCTCGCTGCCCACTGGCCCCAGGCACCCGGCCAGCCCCTCAGGCCTCCCCGCTGCTGCCCTGGGGAGCAGAGAAGGGCTGGGCTGGGGGTGCCTTGCTGCCCCGTCCCCATGGGTCCCCACCTGCTGCGGCGGCCACCCCTGCCCTGTCGGGACCCCTTCCCCTGCAGCTGCACGCACCACGCTCACTGCAGCAGTTGGGGAGGTCGGGGTGCCCGGGCGCCAAGTGCCGGCACAGCTGGGCCAGCAGGTGCTGGTAGTGGCCCAGCCGCTGGGTGGGCTTGAGCAGGAAGGCGCTCGGGCAGGTGGCAGACCTTCCGCAGCTCAAATGCTCTGTAGGCTGCGTCCAGCGCCTCGGAGCGCCCGGCAGCTTTTCCCAGCTCCACCAGCAGCTCCTCGTGCCTCTGCAAGGAGCCAGCAAACCCCTGCGGAGGTGCGGGGGGCTCAGGCAGCCGTGGGCGGGGGTCTGCCACCAACCCAGCTCCCAGCTAGTGCCCGCGGTCCTGGGTGGGGACAAGGATGCGGCCGTGGCAGGCTTGTGGGCTTTCAGGGCTCCTGGGAGTGTGGGGTCTCGGCCCAGACTCCTCTCCCAGACACAAGGGCAGTCCCCAAGGCCACCCAGGTCCCATGGGGAGCAGCTCCTGGGGGAGACACGGCCCCCACTGCAGACCGTTTCCTCGGCTGCCCGGGTCCCACCTGGAGCTGCCGCAGGTTCCTGAGCAGGATGTCTCCGAGGCGTGGGGGGCCACCCCTGGCCCAGGCGTCCCAGGGCCCCTCCCTGCAGGGAAGGAGATGCGGAGGGTCCAGGCTCAGGGGTGTGGGACGGATGCCCCCCAACGCCCCCAGGCGTGACACTGAGTGCACACAGCGCCAGGGGCTCAGGGTCTGGCCCTGCCAGGGGACCCCCTTTGCCCTTCTCCTGGGCAGGCTGGACAGGGGTCCTGGTGCGTCGAGCCTCCTCTGGGGCTCACCCCAATGCAGGGTTGTTTCAAGATCTGCTTCCCAAGCCCAGAGGTCCCTGGGCACAGTGGGCACACACGGCCAGCCTCGAACCCAGGAATGAGGCACTGCCCCCGCGCACTGGGGCTCAGGCTGTGTGCACGGGGGGCTCAGGATGCGGGGCCGTGGCCCGGCCTCACCAGTGCGCCAGCCGCTGCTCCAGCTCCCGCAGGAAGCGCCAGTGGAGCTCGTGGAGGGGTCGGAGCTGGAGAAGAGCAGGTGTGCCAGGGCAGCGGGCACGGCATCCCCCGGAGCACGGTGCTGCGGAACCACTGCGGGGAGAGCGGCCCCCCAGGGCCGGGGGCCGGGTGAGCGCGACGGCTGCCCCTCACTGACCACCCAGTCCCGACGCTCTTAGGAAACAATCCCGGGCAAAGTTCCCAAGGGCCCCGTTCCCAGCGCGCGAGAAGCCGCAGCCGAGTCTCAGGCTGGCCGGACACAAACGCACCTTAAGGTGGCAGAGAACGTGTGGCCAGGAGACCGTCTGGGGACGGAGCTTCAGGTTTGGGTTTAACGTTAATAGAAACATGAAGACAATCACGGGAACGCAGTGCTTAGGTTTCCTACCACAGCGACAACCTCCAAGTCCTTGAGATGCGTCCGCTCCGTGGCGAGCAGCTCCTTTGCGATGAAACACGCCGCGTCTGCCGGGCCGCGCTGGGGGTCGCGGGTTGTGGTGGGTGCGCGGCCGCCGGCCCAGGCCCACCCCGCGGGGTCGCCAAGCATGAGGTGACCGGGCCGAGCTCTGGGGACCGCGGTGCCCGGCAGTGACCCCAGCGCCCCTTCACTCTCGAGAGGATCCGACTGGACAACGTGCCGCGTGACCGCGCTCTGACCCCCGTACGGCCACCGCGAGAGGCCCCCAGGGGCAAACCTGAACTTAGGGCTTTAAGGACTTTCCTGCCTCTGAGGAATTTGTCTTCGTGCAAAATGAACAGGGGGCCGGACAACCCGCCTTCGAGTTCAAAACAAAAAGCCACGAGCCAGCAGACCCCAGCCACGCGAGACCCCCACTCCAGTCCAGCCGACAACTCCCCCGGAAGACGGACGGCACGGCTGAGACCTGGCGAGGGGGTGTACGGCCCCAAGTGCCCCCCACCGCCCCCACCACGGCTCCCTGCTGCTCTCCTGAGGGGTCGCAGCTGCCACTGGGGAAGCAGCTCGGACAGGACCTTCTCTGGCTGATTCAGGGCAAACTACACAAGTGCTTGTGCCTCATGGCAGTGGGGGGAGAGCATGGGGGAGGGGGAGGATGGGGGAGGGGAGGATGGGGGAGGGGAGGATGGGGGAGGGGAAGGGAAGACGGGACGTGGGGGGGCAGTGGAGGGAGGGAGGGCATGGGGGAGGGAAGGGGGAGGAGAATGGGGAGCAGAAAGGGGGGGCACGGCAGGCGGGCAGCTGCCCCCCCAGTGGCCACTGACTGACCAGGTGACCTTGTGTCCTCCCCCCTTCTCCCTGGGGCCGCGGCTCCCCAGGGCCCATCCCCACGAGGTGAGCCACCGGCGACTGAACTCAAGTAACTTTGTCTTGGCCCAAAGGACCCCGAGCAGCAACCCCGGGTCTCAGGAAGGGGGTCCCGGGAGGGTCGCTGGGGCAGCCCACCTGGCGCTCTGTCTCCTCCTCTTTGGGGGTCCCGGCCCCTCTGGCGTCGCTCAGGACGGGGCTCAGCAGGGGCAACGGGCCCCCATCGCCTGGGCTCAGAGTCGCCCGGATCGCGGGGTCTGGGCTGAGAGGCGGCGGCGTGGGGTGGTCCGGGCCCAGGCCTGGAAGGGAGAAGTGAGAGGGGCTGCACCCTCGGGGTTGGAGGACCCGCGGGACCCCCGGGAAGACGCAGGAGCCCACCCAGGGCAGACGCAGCCGCCACGAGGGCGTCAGGGGCGCGGAACTGCTCAGCCCGTGGCCCCACTTCCCAACTCCTTGAGTTTCTCACTGGCAAGGACTTTACGTTGGTTTTCTAGTCAAACCACAGAAGAAACGAGTAATTTTTTTGCTCTTCTTAAAACAATGTTTGGTTTTGACCAGACAGGAGCCAAACCTGTGCCTCATCCTAAGGAGAGCAAGTGGGGTCTATTCTAGCTCCGCCTCGTGACAGAGACATTCTCCTATTTCCAAGTTTGTTTTTTTAATTCTCAAAGGTTTATTTCTAATATTTGTCTATGGGAAATTGGTTACTATTAAATGCTAAAATTTGATACCTTTAAAGCAGTGTTTTATAGGAGAAATTTAACGGAGTTATTTAAAAGTGACTCAGTCTTAAGACTGGAAGTTACCTTGAATTTCCTGGCGTAGTTGAGCACAGAAAGGATGGTTATGCGGGGGGAGGCCTGGATTTGAATCCAGGCTGCATAGACGCCACATCTGGGTCCTTCCTCCTCCCACCACTGGCTTCAAAGCAGCGCTCCCCTACACAACCACCATAAACGCCAAATTCAGTCACCTAGCGTGACCAGTTCATGAAATCAAAACGGTTTATTTGACTTAATGTGTGCGTAGATGGATTAATCTAGATTTGCTTCCTGGAGAACCGCTGTTGGGATTTCCTGGGCCAGCCGGGCCTCGCGACGCAGCTCGGGGAACGGCGGGGTCCCCCTCGGTCGTGAAGTCTGCAGGTCCGACAAGGTGGCACCCGGGTCGGAGACCCACCCGCCAGGCGCGTACACGCATCGCCTGCATGCTCACTGCGAGACGAACACGGACACGAGTGCACGGCTGTGCTCGCATTTCTTCAGCTCCAGGCACAGCCTCGCTCTCCAAAACGCTGCAAAAACTTGGCTTTTTTTTTAAATAGCAGGGTCTTGAGGAGATGGTGTTACCATTTTAATAAACTATTTTGGTTCTTAGGAGGTTAAACTAACCATCTGAATCACTGTGGCTACTACTTGGCAAAATTATCAATTCACAATAAAGTACCACAAAATGCCACTAAACATTTTTCATTAAATCTGCCAGCTCCAGTAAAACTGTATGAATCTCACCTACTTCAAATCGTGTGAATGCAGACGTCAGAGGATAAAGTCATGAGCAAAGGGCATCCCTGGGGGCCTCATCTCTAGACCTCCCAGCCTGCGTCTGATTTTACGCGGCCACGACCGTGACACCCAGAGAAGGTTAACTGGTGTCGCGGGCACACGCCGCGGGGCGAGGCCAGGACGTGTGGCTCAGAGGCAGGTGTCACGGGGATTCCCAGACCCTTCAAACACACCGAGGCTTCGGTGCCGCAGGTTCAGCCTTGGCGGGCACGTAACGAAATGAGCTTAAATATTCTGTTAAAAGCAAACTCCGGCTCCCACGGCCGCTGCGGGAAGGCAGCTGGAAAGTCCGCTCCCTTCCCACGGCCCGCGTGCACGAGGGGCCCGACTCCCGCACTTCTGTCGAGTGGCCGATGCTTGACTGGCAGACGGACTTCTTCAATCTCTGAGAGAAAATGACGTGAAACTGATGAGTTTCTGCTGGGGGGAGGGTGTGGAGACGCACGTCACCCCGCGGACTGTGCCTTGGGGGTGAGCGGGTGACGCTCCCTCGAAACCAGGAGCCACAGGGCGTCTCCACAGAGCATAATTTGAAACTCACTTCAAACTGTCAACAGTGATCGTCTCTGGCAGGTGGAATGACAGATGATTTTGTGGCATTCTTCATTTAGCAAGTTTCCTTGATACTCATTTTATACATTTTTGAAATGCTATGGGAAAAAACACCCATGCAGCAGGCCATTGTGCTTACCTTCCCTTTTCCCTTCAGGAGACTGTTTCTATGTTTCTAACCCGGTGGTGAAAAATAAATGAAAAAACTTCAGTGAAAAAACTTTTATTTTGTATCTTTAAATTATCTTCTTAAAACACTATACTAAACAATTCTTGAAAATATTTGCCTAATAGTAGAGGAGGAATTAACAGCTGTTGGGCAAAATTCAAGATCAAGTTTGTGGTTTACCCCGAGAGTAGAAGATGCAAGATCCAGAAAAGCACTCACTGGCTTCCACGACTGACGGTTGATTCCACGGGAAAAGGACAACGGCCTAAGCGTGAACTTGGCGATTCAGCAGGGAGCTGTTTCCAGCTTCACCGCGGGCTAGGATGGCAGGAGTCACTTTTATACAAACTCGGCCTCAAAACAGAAAGCGGGAAGTAGGATAAGGGTTACTAACGAGGGGCCCCAACATTGGCTCTGTGCCCCGCCGTCCTGCAGTCGTGAGGCCCCGAGGGCTGTCGTCTCAGGGCTCTGAGGGAGCACCCCACACTTTCAGAATGTTCTTCCTTCTGTTCTGTTCTAAATAAACAAGGCCCTTTCCTTGCTGAGAAAAACACCCCTCACTAGAGCCCAGAGCCAGGCTCCGGCGCCGCGGTGCTGCCAGGTGTGCCCTCTCACCTGCCACCATGTGTGCACCTGCACACGGCCACCTGCAGCACTGGGCACTTCTGTTCCCATAAACCGGAGGCTTTTGTTCTAGAACCCCGAGATGCACACGGCCCGGCTCATACATCTTCAGACTTTGTGGAGCAATGTTGGCAGGTCCAAAAACAAACTATTAGAAAAACTAAAATAGTCCACGGGGCAGTGATTGTTAGTGAAGAAACGTACCCTGAGCTGACACACCTCGAGAGCTTTATAAGGGCCCCCAAGTGAGAATGCCCCCGTTGGTGAGCTGCACATCCAACAAGACGCTGTGCGGCAGCCCCGGGAACTGGGGTGACCCTGAGGTGCCTCTCTGGAGCCCGCCCACTGCACAGCTCCCTGCGACTCTGGCCCCGAGGGGAAGGCAGCTGCCCCCCAGGTTCTGGGGCCACGAGTCTGTTCCAGGCGCGCTCGGACAGGGGCCTGGCACCCGGGCTCCTGCCCATGAGGTGGGGTGCACATGCCCTGCCTGGGGGGGGCTCTGCAGGGGCACTCAGGGCCCACTCGGCTCATGCTTGGGGTGGGCGCCCACCTGCTCCCCGAGTCACCTCAAGGACTGCACACTGGGCAGCTACAGTGCAGGCCTCGCCCTGGGCTTCCTGGGGCGGGAGGCGGCCTGAGGTGGGGGGCCAGGTCGCCGGCACCCCAGGGTGGTCATCACCCTCGCCGTCGGCAGTGGGGCCTCGGGTTGGCCAAGTGGGAAGCTGTGTTCACGGCTCAAGCAGAAGGAGCCCGTGGAGCTGCTCGCCTGGGCCAGGGCCTTAGCTCGAGCGGCCACAGGGTCCATGGGGCGGCTGGAAGCCGACGGGGGGACAAACGCAGCCAACGCCTCATTTCCAGGGTGCAGGCCCCAACTCCGTGGGGGCAGGTGCAGGCTGAGGATGCATGTGGGAGTGAGGCCGGCCCCGCTGCGGCGCCCCGGAATCGGGTGCACGGAGCGTTCGGTGAGAGCAAACACTGACAGCGGGAAAGCGAGGCCCCCACAGAGGCCTCGTCCTCACGGCCCAGAACGTCAGTGCGAAGGCGATGGTGAAGATGACGGGAAACATGCGGCCTCCTCAGGATTCAGTCAACAGAAGAAAGCAAGCAGGGTGAAGAGCTAAAAAGTCCAGTTTTTAATTCATAGTATTTCCTTATTTTATTGAATAAAAGTTTTAAAATTTTGGATTAGTACATATCTGCAAATTTATAAATGGCAATTTCAATAGAAAACAATTTTTATAAGTACCACAAACCAGGCTGGGCGTTGAGGCACATGGCGGTCCCCGCAGCCCCCGGCAGAGCAGATTCTGGGGACTTACCACGTATCAGGACGCTCCACCCCAAAACCCAAATGCAAAGTTCCTGCGGGTGAAGCTCCCAGTTCCGGTTTCCATCTTGAGTCCCAGGCAGTGGGCACGCTGAGCCGCACGCACCGAGCGGGCCCGAGCCATCCTTTGCCAACAGACAACAGCGGGAACCACTCAGCCAACAGCCCCCCATCTTACGTCACACTCTTTGTTGGTGTGAGCCGGCTCATCTCGAGCCCATTTAGTACTGTTTGCTGCAGGGGGTTCCTAGGCTAACCCTGTACTCACAGAATTCCTGTGTGACACAGAAAAGGCACAGGTCAATACCTGATGATGTGAAAATGACACAGCACACATCACAGTTTTAGCAGAGCCCATCTTACCGACACTTTGCTGTGCTGCTGTGAGATGTTAACTATCTGCACATTGGCTCACACAAAGCACATGGACACTTACACACAAACCGGACCCGACACCTCACACAGACAGCATTCTGCCTGAAGCACAGTGCACAGTTGGGTGGCTCAGTGGGCCCCGTGCCGCCCTTGGGTGGCCGAGAGCGGGGAGTCTGCGCGTGTCCCCCACCTCTCCGCGGCTGCTGGCTGCACTGGGCAGCTGGGCCTCCCTGACCCCGGCCACCCACGGCTGCCTGAGGCCGGGGCAGGGCTGGCACCCACAGCCCCCACAGCTCTGGGTATGAGCAGGAGATTACGAAATGAGACAGAGAATCAACTCAGCATCTCGTGGGCACTAGTTGACCAAACGCTCTCGGCAGGTGGCTCCGTGGGTGGGGGGTGCTGGTTCCCAGCCCATGCACCTCGTGAGCCCAAACGTCCGCCCGCCGGCCTGTGCCCTGCAGCCCCGTTCTCAGGCTGGGAGATGGGTAGAGTTCACACACAGCAGGGGCCTCGGGACAGTTGGTGACACAGCAAACAACCAGTGGCCGCGGCAAGCCAGGGGCAGGCCGACAGACAGCCCGAGGCCTGCCAGCTACCCTGCTCTACAAATGTTAATAACCATAGTCAACCACTTTTATTAAGGCAAAACAGAACAACCCTGCCACTTACGCCACTGCTCACTGGAGAGAGGCGGGGGCGCTGGCACCTCAGGCCCCAAAGCCGCCGGGCGCACCCGCTCACCTTCCCACTGGTTTCTAAACAGCTCTCTTGGCCGACAGCCGACTTGGAGGTGAAAGGGGCAGGGGAGCCCTGAGTAACTCAAAAGAAAGCCACACTCTGACTTCCAGATAAATTACCTCAATAGAAAGCACTCACCGTAACACTCGCAGACACTGGGAATGCCGGGAAGAGGAAAGCTGCTCACAATTTCTCCAGATCTTGCCTGAAAAGCTGAGCCCGACGCCAAGCCTCGGCCCCTGCCCGGTGACCCGCCCCCAGCAGGAAGTGGCAGGACCGCCCGACGGGGGGTCGCCTCAGCGAAGGGAGCTCCAGGACCCACAGCCAAGGGCAGCGCACGGACCTCACCAAGCAGACGCTGCAGACATTCGACAGCTGGGGAAACTGTGTGTTCTTGGAATTAGTTGATACTAAGAAATTATTAATTTTGAAGATAATATCACAGAGTTGTATAAGAAAGTGTCCTGGTGTTATGGAGATAATGTGCACAAATATTGAAAAAAGACGTTCACGTGTCAGGAACCTAAACACATCAAAGAAGAAGAAGGAGGAGGAGGAGGAAGGCGGAGGAGGGACGGCCGAGGGCTGGTCTGGGGACTTGGGTTCCTGCTGAACCGAGAGGGGCAGGGGCTCCTTGGTCTCCTCTTTCCACATTCACATGTTTTGAAAACTTTCTAAATAAAAAGCTAAACAATTATCTCCAGAAAGTAAAGCTTCATTTAAAAAACCCAACAGAACAGCTGTATCGGAGGGCCCAGCAGAAAGCACATCTGGAGGGAACTCACTCAGGCTCCCCAGCCTAGGGGCTCGGCCCTCCCGCTCTGAGTCGCCCCCAGGGCCCCCCGACGGCTCCACGGTGGATACCGTCCCGGCGAGGACTGTGGAGCCAGGGCCATGCGCGGTGAGCGGCTGGGACACTCCGGCCACCCCCCCAGGCCTGTGTGTTGAGTGACACGACGGGAAAACGAAGTGGCCCGAGCAGCTCAGACGGTGGCCCTGACACATCGGGCCTCCACTCGTGCTCCCGCCACCACACTGCCCTTGCCCAGCAGGGAAAGCCATGCTCACCTGACACAAAGGTTCAAGAAGACAAGTCTAAATAAGGGGATGAACAATCATTAAACATCCTGCAGACACTAGCCCCATCGACTTGTACAACAAGGAGATGGAGGCTCAGGTTTAAAGATGCCACGAAAAGGGAAAATTAAGATTGAGCCACAAACACTCTGTCAGCACCAAGGAGAAAAGCGCAGCATTTGCAAGATGCCAACAACGCGTTTGGGGACACCGGGCCCATCGGACCACAAACAGAACTAGAGACACTAGGAATGAAAAGATGGTTCTAAAAGCTACCACAGAGCACGCGGGGAAGAAAATTAACCTTTAAACACAGAATTGCTCTACTACAGGAGAGCGGAAACGGACAGGCCGTGCGTCCCTGAGCCCGTCAGAGCTGTGCCGTGTTGGCCTTGCCCTTGCCCAGTGGCTGCGGCGAGGGGCCTCCGCTGCCCAGTGGGCCCAGGGCACCAGCACGTCCGCTTCCAGACAGAACTATGTCCTCTATGACCATCTATCAGAACAGGCTATCGATTTTTAATACAAGCTGCCTGTGCCCTAAGACAAACACCATTCCTAAGGATGAAACACCCAGCCCCGTACACAGTTAGGGAACGCCCAGCGCACTTGCTAGTTTTAATCAGCAAGGAGCTCCATCGGTCAACAGACGACAACCCTCCGTTCACCCTGGCACTGATTTTCGAGATCTGTGGGTCTGGTTCTGCTTTTTCTGTGAGCTTCTATCTATTATGCTCCCAACTGAGCTGAACAAGAGAAAAGAGTTCAACATTACATCGGTGCATTTCAAAACCAGGGCCTCTGCCAGTCCACTATCTTGGACACGGCACTGATCCGGATCTGGAGCCAAACATGAGCTGAAGCCCTCGGTCCTGGGGCTCCCTCTGGCAAACCACCAGCCCCAGGTGCTGACTCCACAGGGCAGACCTGGACGCGGGCCGGGCCCGGACAGTGAAGGGAAAGCTCTGCTGGGGTGAGTCACAGGGGAGAAGTCAAGCAACAGGCACAGCAGCCAGGCGGGTAGGACCGTCTGCTGACGTCTACGTGAGTCATGGCCGTTCAACATTCAAAAATGCATAGCACCAGTTTTCACATGAATCAAACAAATGCCAAGGAAACAAAGCTACAAGGACTGATTTATCAGCCCTCCCCATGAAGACTAGCTTAAACAGTAATCTATTTTAAACTTGATGCATAGGTTTCTAACATCATTCAAGGTGAAAGTTTTAAGACTTTGACATTCAAAAAAGTAAAACGAATCAGGAAATTAGGGAGAAAAATGATTATCTAGTCATCCACAATTTTTTTCTAGGCCTAAATCAAAAACCCCTTGAGCTCCAACTGTGCTGGGCGGGCGTCTCCCTGTCAAGGGCCTGCCGGGGGTCAGTATGGGCTTTTATCGACCTGCTCTTCTGGAACCAGAATCCTTAAATTATTCTGCAAATCGAACGCGAGCCTCTCCACGCCTGCCCGTGCGAAGGCACTGCTGAAGAAGAGGCTCCCGTCGAGGGGCCCCTCGGCCTCCGAACCCCACGAGTCCGAGTCGGCGCTGCTGGACTCCTCGGCGGCAGGGGGCGGGCAGCCGAGCTGCTCCAGCTGGTCGAGGATGTCCGAGATCTGCAAAGCCGAGCTGGAGGCGGAGTGCACGGAGCCGGCCGGGAAGTTCACCAAGGAGCTCGCCCCAGACTGCTCGGCTGAGCTGGGCGTGTGCGGGGGCAGCCCGCCGGGCAGGGGTGCGTTGCTCAGGGAGCTGGCCTCGGACTGGTTGTTTCGGAGGGAGCTGGTCTCGGACGGGCTCAGCAGGCTCTGCATCAGGCTGGCCTGAGCCTTCACCTCGAACAGCGCCGAGGTGTCCGATGGGCGGCTGTCGCCATGCAGACTGTCGTCGTCCTCCTCGAGCTCTGAGTCGCCGTCCGCGTCCAGCTGCACGGCCTCAGTGGAACACCTGTCTGGACTAGACTGCACCAAGCCCTGACCCTGGGCGGGGGACACCACGGGCTGGGCAGGGGCCCTGGAGCCCGGCAGGATGCCGCCAAAGGGGTAAGAAAAAGCCTCAGAGCCTCCGGCAAAGAAGGAGATCTCCGCGGGGTCGTCATCTATAAACTCCTCCGACACCTGCAGCGGGGGGTCTGTCCGCGTGGAGGGGTGTCCACCCTGGGCACAGTGTTGGCCACGCCGGCCAGCCCCAGGAACGAGGGGCAGGCCCGGGGCCGAGGGGCCCCCGTCGCTGTCCTGTCTGTGTGCGGCGCCGCCAGCCCCGCCAGCCCCCGCGGCATCCCGGCCTAGGACCCTGCCACTCCGCCCCGCGACGGGACAGAGCCCGGCACCTCGGCACGGCGGCACTCCAGCGGGTGCTGTGGGCGCTGCAGCCACATCCTTGGGGCTCCTCTCAGCGGCTGGGCTCCCACTGGAGGGGGCTGGGGGGTCCGGGGGGGAACTGCCACTGTCCTTCAGGTCAGGCTGGCCGGGGGCCACGGGGGACGTCGGGGCCGAAGAGAAGGCGGTGCTGGCTGCGGCCAGAGGCGCCCAGGTCCTCAAGCCCTCGGTGAACGAGACGCTCTGGGGGTTGAGATTCAGGGGAAGAGGAACACACAAGGTCACATGTTACTAGAAAGCAGCAGAGGGAGCTCAGCCACCCACATGCGCCTATCGCGGCCTTCACCCCACAGGTGCTGTCCCCAGACCCTCCCTTCAGAGCGCACACCTGTAAGTGCAAACCGACCCGGGTAACTCCCATCCTCTCTTATAGCATTAAGTTGCCACAGTGAAGAAATCTCCACGTGTAAACTAAGCCCCTCGTGGTACATGTCTCCTGAGTCATGTCACCCTGAGGCTCCCAGCAAGTATTTCTGGGCAGTCACTTTGGGGCACGTCCACCGGCAAGGGGCAGGTGGGTCCCAGAGGGGCTGGTGCATGCAGATGAGACGGCAGCTGTCAAGGATTTATTGTTTCCACGCAGACGGAGGCCCATCTACCAGATGAGCACATCCGAGCAGCGGCAAGAGTCCTGGGGTGTTCAGCAGGCACAGGAGAGCCCCAAATGCGAGTGGGGGGGGGCACGAGGACAGTCACCCCCACGCTGGGTGCAACCCTCGCTCCCGAATTCCAGACACCACCGGCATTTCTGGCTCTAGAGGCACCAGCCCACGGGCGCTGTCGCTGGGACACAAACGCGAACCCGCCTCAAATGCGTGTCCTGTCACCTCTCCTTAATCATTTAACCATTTTCAACCTTCTCTTGGGGCTTTAAAAATACCACGTAAGAGAAAAGAAAGTGTAAATGTAATTCTTAGACTATGCATACTTGGACGTTATATTTGAAGTTTGTAAAGGAATAATTAAAATACCTTTCCTTTTAATTTCAATTGATTTAACAAAAAATTCCTAAATAGGACGCACACCTAGAAGAGTTAAAGGATGCTTTCATCTAAAACACTCAATTAAAAAAACCAGTTTTGGGACAACTGAGCTTTAGCATATTGAGGCACAAGTGTAGCTTCTGGAAATTCTAGGTCAGTGTAAACGACAAACACCCACAAAACTAACGTTGTGCAGGAATAGAAATGACAATCATGGAATCACGCAGCAGGAGGAAACAGTTATAATGTGGTAGTGCATGGAATCAGCGAGGTGTAAGCGTGCCCTCCCACCCGGGGGTCACTCTGCGCCCGGGTCCCATGGTGCCCACCGTGCGGCCACCTGCAGTGCCTTCCTGCCAGCTGCTCTCTAGGAAACGTGAGCATGTGTGCGTTTCTCTTTTAATATAGCTGTGATCATGCCAGACACACATAAATACAAATGTTTCCTGTTTTTCACCTTTGCCACAATAGTAAGAATTTTCCCATGTTCCTATATACTTTTCATAAGCAATTCTTTTAATGCTTACAAAATATTCTATTAAGTATGTCATTTCACCCTGCTGGCATTTCACATTGTTGCAAACCTTTATAAAAGAAGTATCTGCTCAGTTCTTTTCCTGATAACAAAAAGTAATGTGTGTTCACTGTAAAAAAAGAAAAAAAATACATGAAAAGCCCAAGAAAGAAAATAAAAACCACCCACTATCCTATCACCAAAAGACGACAGGGCCGTCGGTCTTGTCCTCCAGCCTTTTTTCTATGTGCATCTGTTTGCTTTTTAAAATTAAAATGAGCACCACATTACACCAGCTGCTCCCAGACCTGCTTACTCCACTTGGTGACGTATTCTGAACGTCTCCCTGGGCACTAGCCGCCACGGGGGACGCTGCGCACAAAGCCCTCTCTGTGTAGCCCTCCCTCACCGTGTTGAATGACAGGAATTAGTGTAAGACTCCTGCTACAGTGTTGCCAGATTATTTTCCAAGAGTAAAGGTGACTTAAAAAGAGAAATAAAAGGAAAACATCTATGCCCCCTAGATGGAAATGAATGAAACGATATTAAAGAAGAAAATCCAACAGGACAGGGAAGCACTGATCACTCAGCAATAAGCGAGACATAACCACAGTTTGTCCACGTCTCTGACCTGCCTCGGGGAGCCCGCTGTTGCCACGCGGAGGGACGCACTCGCCCTGCTGCGCCTCCTGCAAACAGAGACAAGCCGTGAGCAACCTGGGCCAGTTCTGCTTCGTGCCCGTTTTTAAAGAAGCAGGTGCCATATCCACGAAGAAAAATTCACAAAAAATGTGGCTAAGAGAGAAGGTTACCAATTAATTCAACACCATGAGAAACAGAGGAAAATGGAAAGCAACCATTCAAATAAAAACACAGGCTCCAAGAGACCTAAAATTATACAGACCCGGCAGTCCCACTCCCAGGTACACACAGAAAGGAACTGAAAGCAGGGACTCGAGCACAGTTGCTAACAGCAGTGATATTCACAGTTGCCGAAATGTGGATGCAACCTAAGCGTCCATCAGCTGCCGGGTCGGTAAACAACACGTGGCCCGCACGCCCCGCGGAAAGCCACCCAGCAGCGCAGGGAACGGGGCTGCACCTGGGCCTCACGCTGAGTGGAACAAGCCAGACGCAAAAGGACAAGCATCGTGTGATCTCACTGACACGAAATAATTAGAATAGCAAACTCCTAGCATCGGTAACCAGGACATGGGGTACAGGGGCTGGGATGAGGGTGAGGTGTCAACTACACAGAACTTCGTTTGGGTTGACTGTAAAGTTCTGGTAACGGACAGAGTGATGGCAGCATGCCATCGTGAGTGTAATTAATGGCACTGAATTATATACGTGAATGTGGTTAAAAGGGAAAATTTTAGGTCATAGGTATGTTACTAGAATTAAAAAAAACCCAAAACATAGGACCGTACAACGCAGTGAACGCTACTGTAAATGATGGGCTACAGTTAATGGTACAACCTCAAAAACATTCTTTCATGAATTGTAACAAATGGACCACACTAATGCACGGAGTTAGTGATAGGGTGGTACATGGGAACTCTGTTATTTTAGGTATTTTATGCATGATTTTTCTGTAAACTTAGCTACCCTAATAAACCCCACCCTCCCCAACATTTTGACACACAAATAACCAACACGAATTCTCAGACTACGAGTTTATCATGCTATGTAAAGACATTATATTTCATGTAAACAAATTAATACCTAATGGCTGAAAATATATAAATCCATTATCTTTAAAAAATTAAACAGAACTCAAGCGTCAAAATAAACACATGGATTTGAAATGACTTATTAAAGGATACAAATACTAAAAATATTAATTTAAAAAACATACACTTTATACCATAAAGATACAGATCTTGCCTTTCGTATGGAATTTTCTTTATCCCGCTGTCTTTAACATAATCTACGAGCTGCTGCTGAGTTCTCCCACTGTGAATAAAGGGTCAGATTTGTGAAAAAGACACAAGAGTAACACACAGCATTAATTTTTCACAGTTGAAGCCAAAGGAAAAGTAATCCTCTTTCATAAATATATACACTTTAAAGTTATACTTTGTAACGAGCATAATGAATTTTGTAAGGAAAGCATTTAGTAGGCTTATGTCTTCACTATTTTATTTGATTTGCTTTCTCCAGTTACTGTCTTTTATGACAGCTACATTTTGCACGTAATCCTCTGGGGCTCTTTACAAGCTCCATGTCATGAGGGTGTCTGTCTCCCCAGTCGCACGGCCCTACCTGTACCGGAAGGAGGAGCCCCGGCTGAAGAGGATGGCTTTGGCTTTTGGCTTTGGTTGATCAAGAAGTCTAAAAAAGGTGTGATACTCCACACAAATCTTCCAGAAATTCTTACATTCATCTCGACTACCCAACAAAAACTCTAATGTATCCTGGTAAGGGCCCTGGAAACAACATAAAAAGGTTCAAGTAAGTAATTCAGGAGTAAAGTATTAGATAAGAGAAAGTAAATTCAGGAAACAGTTCTGCTGACAGAATTCCAAAATTTAAAAGTAGGAAACTGTTTTTTCTAAAACTGTATAAAGACTTCTGGGTCCATTTACTCATTTTTTAACTTAGAGAAGAAAAGCACATTATATATAGTATTCTTATAATAGAAATATTAAGAAAACGCGCTCCCAGCATCGCACAACTGAACACTCTGGTGTGTCCCTACTTTTCCCACCTGAGGGGTGATGTATTTCTAGGTTATTATTGAATCGTTTCCCCCCTTTTTGGATAACTTGGATATTTTGGATGTCCAGGACATGCAGCCTTTCAGGCTCAAAAACATCTCCACGAGGAAGCCGCTGCACTTTCATCTCGGGAAGGACAGCTTATTACTCCTCAGGATAAACTCCTAAAAACGGAATTCTGAGCTCAAAGACAACGCACACTTTTAAATCTTTTGGCACATATTACGAAATCACCTTCCAGAAAGACTGCAATACTTCCATCCCACATGCAGTCTTAAACCTCCAAAGGTTAAGGCAGACACGACGGAACTCAGCCATACGCAGATGCGGACGCAGCTCTGTGCCCCGAGCACCACGATTTCCCGACCAGCAGCTGACGTGGTGCACTGAGCACATTCTCTCCTCTCCCCACCTTCTCAAGAAATACCGCAGCAAACAATTTCTACTCGCGGGGGAAAAGGCAGCCTTTTACTCGCGTTTTGTTACTTGGGAGGTATTCCTTAGCCTTTCCTTTCCGCCGCAGAGTTGAACGGTAAACAGCCGTGCTGCCCTCGAAGGCCTCCCCCCTGGTCCCCGCCCCCGGCCAGGGCACAGCGCGCCTCGTTCTCGCTCCCCAGCCCGTCTGTGCAGTGAGAGCCACCCCCCACCATCGGGGAAGCATCTGCAGCGCAGGTTTCCCCACTATCAGTCTGTATTTGTTTTTTCCATTGTTACTTATTTCAGTAAACTCACATATAATTATTACTCTACCGACTGATGATCTCAAAAGAAATTTATTTCCTGATAATCAAGGCCTCTTCAATTAGAGCTGTAAGCAGGTCAGTCTCTTAATCAAAAACATGCAAATATCGAGGCTGTGCCCTCAATGCCTTCTGGAAAGAAGCTCTAACACGATCTGCCGTAGGGTTTCAGATGGCAGTTAAACCTCGTACACTTTGGCTTTGTTCTGGGAAAAGAGAGGCTGGCATAAGCTGACAGTTCTCAGCCTCCCCTGGGACCTTCCGGACACGCCACCCATCGGCCGCCCAGACAGGCCCAGGGCACGGCCGGTGCGCCCGGAAGCTGAGAACTGCTGGGCAGGAGAGCCTGGAACGCATCCAGACCCAAATGCCAAATCCTGCTTGCCTCAGGCTGAGATGATCCATAAAGTCATTAAAATACTCAATATTCTAGCAGAATAAATTCTCTTATAATTTAAAAAGTCCTCAAAATAATACTTACATGGACCTCTGGGTGGAGTTTGATAAGAAACCTTTTCCTCTTGAAGCTTAGTTTGCGAACCTTGGACCAGTTGAATGTGTTGATTTTGGTGGAGCCCTGAGATTTAAGAGATGAACACGTCGTGAGACACCGCAGCCCAGGAACATGGGCGAGCGTTCTCGTGCACAGGGGACCCTTCAACCACAGCCCTCGCCAGCTGACACGGTGACCCACTCGGCACTTTGCAGTTGTATTTGGAGTGACTATGAATTAAAATATAAATCCTAAGCATGCTGACTTACCAGTTTTAGAAAGGTAACTTGATTTCTTTGATGAGGCCTATTACTTCATTGGTTTTATCACATCAGTATTAACGTTATTTGATGCCCGCCCCTGCAAGGAGGTGGCCTGGATGGGGCAGTGACGGTGCCAGGCCGGGTGGGGGGGGGCTTTCTCACTGAGGAACCGTGAACTCCAGAATGCACCTCGTGGGGCTGGGCCAGAGCTGGAGCGAGCGGGAGGAACGTGTGTGTGCGTCTGTGTGTGTGGCCTGGTCCACAGAGACGGTCTGGGAACACTGATGCCCCAAAAAACAATGGGTACCTCCAGTGCACGGAGGGTGGTTTCTCTGTGGCATTCTCCACCAAAAGGACCAGTGCTTTTTGGAGAAACGGCTAATTCTGGGATGATTTTTGTACTTTTGCAAAGTACAAAACGAGCCTGTAATGTCTTCTATAAGAAAGTAAAATGCTGAGAACACGGTGGGGAGTAGTCCAGAAGACACAGCTGCCAGCTTCAAGAGGAGTCTCCTTCCACAAAAGAGGGCCATGTGGAGATCAGAATAAATATTGATACTAACAGATTATATGTATCAGACTGCAACCTAAATTACGATGATCTGCACTGTAATGCAATGATAATATGAATCCACGAGTCCACAATGGCATAAACAAACACACAACCGGGAGGGCGTGCCTCCTTACAGCATATGCAACCAGGGAGCCACCCACCCAGGCGGAGTGGGAGAGGCACAGCTCCTCTCCACAAAACACTCGGATTACGGGATAAAAAGCAACGCTGTAGCAGAGAAACCCGGCAAACACCCTCTTGACCAAGTGAGCAAAGCTCATCCCACCCGTCAGGGACACCGTGACATCACAGCCACCGGATCGGACGCCGCAAGGGCATGGCGCTGCTTCCAGGATGCACCCGACAGATGCTTCATCCAGGGTCCGAGAATGAGGAAACACTGGGCAAACCCCCGCCAGGATCTACTGCAACACAACTGGTCTGTGATATTCCAAAACACTGAGGCTGAGGAAGTCAAGGGAAGCATAAAGAACTGTTCCGGACTGATGATCCAAAAGACACAGTGACTGGGTGCAACATTTGATCTGCAATTAGATCCTTTTGCTATCAACATTGTTGGGGCAAGTGAAGAAATTGAATTAGGGGTCTCCAGAGGAAGGGGAAGCAAGAGTTCTTTGTAGTCCTCTTGCAACTTTTCTTTAAGTTCGAAACGGTTTCAAAATAAATCTTTCTAACTCATTGAAACTTGTTGCAGCATTTTAGCTTACACTCTTGCTCACCAATCCACTCACCCTTTTCCGCAAACTCGAGAGAGAAGATGGCACCATCGGAGTCTTAAAAACAAATTCTTCAGCGAGAAAGAGAGCTGAAGTACTGTAAGTGCACAACGTGGATGAACCCTGAGAACACGTACACCAAGCAAGAGAAGCCGGCCGCATGCGGCCGCGGAGTGAGTCTGTGCTAGGAGATGCCCGGAGCCGGCACATCCGCAGGGCCAGGGGCAGGCGGGGCCGTCGGGGCTGCGGGAGGGTGAGGAGTCACGGCTAATGGTACGGACATTCTTTCTGGGGTGATGAAATGTTCTGGAATTAGATGGTGGTGATGGCTACACAAATGTGTAAATATACCAGAAGCTACTCAATTGTATACTTTAAAATGGTGAATTTCAGGGAATGTGGATTATGTCTTAATTAAAAAGATTCCTGGGTAAAGAGACGTACTCAAAACAAGACGTAAAGGTCAGGATCTGAATGTGGATGAAACACTGTCACCCCCAAAGTGTTGTCCAAACACAGAGTCACGCCAGCTTCTACTCAAAGAAAAACACTGGAGGGTTTTCTAATGTTTTCGGAAAGTTCCTTTCCCAAGTTGCCTCCTAAACAAACAAACAGTAACACAAAATAACCGTCCCCCAGCTCTGCAGACGCTGCCTATGCCCCCAGCATGGACCATGGAAGACACCGACATCCCTCCCGAGAGGCAAAGACAGCTGGGAGGCTCGCCCGACAGGTTTCCAGCTGCACTTTCTCCTCTGCTCTTTTGGCCAAAATGAAAAAGGACCATATTCCAGGTCCTACCCACCGCCAGGAGCCGGAAGAAGAAAAACACAGAAGAGCCAAAAGGCACGGGCTCTGGGGCCGCCTTTAAGATGCCCCACTTAGAGCCGGGAGCCGTCCCCGAGCCTGAGGCCGATGTCGCGGCAAACGTCAAATCACTGCAGACCCAGAGCAGGAGCCTGTGGCCCCACAGCTGCCCCCGGGGACAGCCACCCCCGCTGCCCATTCCTGCTAAATTCTATTACTCAGCCCTAGTGAATTAGAATCACACTTTGCCTCCTCCTTTACTTCTTATTTTCCCTGAGTTGGTAACTGCTTCTTTCTTTTGCTTTATTTTCCAAGCACTGATAACTAATTCAACCTCAAGCTTCCCTACGGAGCCTCAAAGCTTCTCAGTGTTCTCAGAGGTGCCCGGAGCCCCCGCCCAGCCCCCTCTCCCTGCCGAGCCCCCACAGGGCACCCCTCCTGGCCGGCTCTCTCCTCCGGGAAGGCCCTGCAAACGCGTGTGCAGGAGTTCAGGTTTTGAAAGCCGGTGTGTGTGAAAACACCTTCAGTACTTCCTCTCTGTACAGAAGTCTCGGGACAGGCTGGAATCCGTTGTTTTAAAATGCTGAACCGCTGCCCGGCCAATCTTCCTCCAGCTCCCAGGGCTGCTAAGGACAGGTCCATCCAGTGCCATTTTAATTCCTACTTTCTTCTTTCCTTCTCACTCCTTTCTAGAAGCTGTTGGAGCGTCTCTTTATTCCTACAGTTTGAAAATTTCATAATGATGTGCCTTGTGGAGATCGTCATCTGTTCATTCAACTGGGGCCAGGTTGGCCCTTTCAATCTGGAAGTCTGTGCCTCCAATTCTGATTTTTTTCTCTCATTGTTTCTTTTTTTCTTTCTTGAATCCATCACAATTTTTTTATTCAATTTTTAGAATATTCTCACTACTCCAGAAAAGAAATAGAAAAGAAGGAAACTCAAATCTTCCCATACCCCTAACCAACCCCCTTCCATTATTGATTCATAGTTTTGGTATACTACATTTGTTACTGTTGATGAAAGAATGTTAAAATACTACTAACTGTGGTATATAGTTTGCAATAGGTATATTTTTCCCCTATATACCCCTCTGTTATTAACTTCTAGTTATAGTGTCATACATTTGTTCTAGTTCATGAAAGAGATTTTTAATATTTGTACAGTTAATCATGGACATTGTCCACCAGAAGATACACTTGTTTTATACATTCCCATCTTTTAACCTCCAACTTTCCTCCTGGTGACATGCGTGACTCTGAGCTTCCCCTTTCCACCACCCTCACACACCATTCAGCACTGTTAGTTATTCTCACAATGTGCTACCATCACCTCTGTCCATTTCCAAACATTTACGTTCACCCTAGTTGAACATTCTGCTCATAATAAGCAACTGCCCCTCATTCTTTAGCCTCGTTCTATATCCTGGTAACTTATATTTCATGTTTACGAGTTTACATATTATAATTAGTTCATATCAGTGAGACCCTGCAATATTTGTCCTTACGTGTCTGTTTTATTTCACTCAATATAGTGCCCTCAAGGTTTCTTCATCAACCCATTTTTTTTAAAGATGGTTTTGTTTACACACTATACATTCTGTCCTAAGTAAACAATCATTGATTCCCTTATAGCCACGTATGTATGTATTCAGCACCATCGCCACTATCTATATAAGGACATCTCCATTTCTTCCACAAAGCAGGAGGAAGAGTCAAAGAAGGCACAGAGACAAAAGAGAAAGAAGAGAGAGAGAGAAAACATGACAGATAGGAAGCACCAAAAGGAAAGATAACCTTAAACTAAAGCAGTATAAAGAGTCAGACAACATCACCAATGCCAAGAGTCCCATACCCTTCCCCTCTGTCCCCCCCATATGCATTTAGCTTTGGTACATTGCCTTTGTTGTATTAAAGGAAGCATAGTACAATGTTTCTGTTCACTATAGTCTCTAGTTTGCATTGATTGTATTTTCCCCCAATACCATTCTATTTTTAACACCTTACACTGTTGACATTCATTTGTTCTACCTCACATAAAAACCTACTTGTACCTTTTATCACAATTGTTGAGCACTCTAGTTATACTGAGTTATACAGTTTCACTG